>NW_023596545.1:31197245-31260882 GCF_011947565.3 Pollicipes pollicipes
GCCCTTAGGCATCAACGATGGGATAATTGTGAAGATTTTTATGCAGCCATGCAAAATCACGGCCACAAACATTGCACAATGGAACTGAAAAGGCCACGGTCCACAAACCGACAGACATGATGATGTCAAGGGATTTTATGGGCGCATCGACTACTGCGGCCATCTCGTTCTCCAATCCGCTACTCCGCGAGGGTCATACCGCTAAACGGGCGAGTTTATGGCATGCAGACCGGTGTTGCTAAAAAAAACTCCAGCAATTGATGAGTTTTCATTTCATGACGTTTTCTGATTAATGACTTCAGTGTCCTGGGGCCATGGAATAATTTCTGCCTTTCGGCAGACAGCTGTCCACAGGGGACCACGGCATGACCAACAGCCAGCGTTTCGCCGATGGGTGAACTGCGGCCAGGTTCACGTTTTGCACGCTAGATAACAGCAAAAACGACTCTACCTCACCTTCCGCCCAACAGGCGGCAGCGTCGCCTCTTCTATATGCTTCGCGCCGCACGTCAGGCGACCCTCGTACGTGAGATGGTTGGCAACGGCCATAAGGGTGCTGTTCATGCGGTACTGCACGGAGAGCTCGACCGTGTTGCCGGGAGCGGCGAGCCGGGAGAAGAGCGACTCGTCCATGCCGCGGCGACGCGCCTCGGCGCTCTGGATGACGGGCGGCAGCTGGCGCGGGTCGCCGACCAGCACGAACCGGCCGGCCAGCAGCAGCGGCCCCAGCGCCGCCGGCTGCACGATCTGGGGACAGTTGGCTGGCCGTCGCACCTCCGCAGCAGCGCGCCGTCACGTGGGGCCAGCCGGCTGGCTTCGCGGGGCGGCGGGAGTCGAGGGACGGCGTTGCAGTAGCGGCCAGAGGCCAGAGAGGTCGAGAGGTCCAGACGTGACCGGCAGGAGTAAGCAGTCCTTTGTCAGCCGCAAGACTCAGAGGAGCTGTGCGCCGATAAAACACAGCAGACGCCACCTAATGCATGCCCTGCATTGCCACTTTGTATCTCAATACAAACGATAATGCAACATCACGAAACTGACCCAATGACTGCATGCAACAACAACCGAGACTAAGCTAAGTGACGGCTCCTCGACTGGACAAACAGATCCCACCGTTCGCGACACCCATCTTGGCAAGCCACTAAGTCATAAACACAACCCATGCCCATAAGCCCTGCTGAAAGTCGCAATGACAGACTTCATATGGTCATTAAAACCACACGACATACCACTGTAACGCAAAGCCTTGCTGCACGTCACAGCATTGCAAAGCCATGAAAACGACACAGCACATCTCCGTAACGTTGAGCTCCACTGCAAGCTGCAGCATCGCCGTCAGAATTCGTAACCATGAAAATGACCCGAAAATCATGCACCGTTGCACCCGGTTTTTCACCCGTTTTGCCGTGTCAATCTACCATTTCAAAACCGCCCCACGTACTTGACCGAGTTTGGACGACGGCTACGACACATAATGGGCCATGCTGATGGATGGGGGGGGGGGGGGCAAGGGACAAGAAGACACCACCGGCCTCACTGGGCGTGCCCGGAACAGGACATGTCTGCCGCCGTACCTGGGAGGCCTCGTCAATGATGCAGATGTCGAACTTCCTCCGCTGGAAGATGGGGTGGTTGATGCCCAGACACGTGGTCGCCACCACCGGCTGGGGAAGGCACGGCCTAAGGTCACATCAGCGGCCGACGAAATGAACGACCAGTGCTATTCGAGGTGGATAGAAGGGTCTGGTGTCTATCACGGGCACAACAGCGTAAAGCATTGCCAGGACTGAGTTGCCGCACTTATGAATTTGCGGAACGAATTCATGGTCTTATCCCTGCACTGACAAGTGATACAAGAGACTTCAGCTTCCTCGGAAAAGGCGAGAAAGCAGTCTATTTCCGGCGAAATCCTCTCTCAGAGAATGGACGAAGGGTTTACCCTGGCAACAGCTGGAAGCCTAACAAAGCTGTCTGAGTGGTCTGCGGGAACACACCTCGGGGCCCGATCCGAGAGGTCCGAGGGGCGGCGCCCCCACAGCACTGACCCGCGCCTCGTAGAACTCGGCCAGCTGCTCAGGCGTGGTCAGACGGTCGGTGAGGCGCTCGCTGCAGAAGGCCTGCAGGTCACTATGCACCCGGCTGGCCCGACCCAGCCGCACGAAGTCCGTGAACGTCTCCTGAAACAGCCACACCGCGCTGCCGTGATCAAGACCTCGAGCTGTTTGGCGTGATTGCTGAACGACTAACGGCCTCGCTCGTGCCTGTTCTTCCCGCCAGTCAATGATAAGTCTCCTTATCTCAAAGCCTCTGTCTGTCAGCATATTATCCATTCACGTCCACCGACACCCACTCAACTGAACAGCACTTACGCGAACGACCAGCACCAGGGACTCTTGCAAGTTGACACTCATGCATGCCACGTGCATGCTGAACATCATTCTAAGCTGTTTTTTGTTGTCCCTAGCTGGACACGACGGGAACGTGCAGAAGCACTGACTACCCATACTGGGTAATGATGTCCTGCTGAGACGACGGTAGATATCTAAGCGTTCATCGCGGCAGATGCACGCCAGGGACGAAAAAAAAACACCGCACTGGATGAGAATCTCCGGTCGCACTCTGATCACATACAGACATCGAGAGGGGCAAACAAGGGCAAACTGCGACGAGAAGCACCTCCAGGCGTGGATGTACCGTGAATGGGATCGTCTGGAAAACCGATCGACGTCTACAACGCTAAACCGGGAAGGTTTCGCAGTCGTCCGTCCTACGCTGCGCCACCAGAACGAGCGGCGTCACAGCGGGGCGCCGGCCACGGCGCGGGACGGCGCGCCCCGGCCGTACCTTGAGTTTGAGCAGGACAGTGTCGACGGCCGAGTGGGTGTAGCTGGCCAGCAGCACCGAGCGGCCCATGGTGACCAGCAGGCGCACCAGCGCCACGATCGTCGACGTCTTCCCTGGTGGCGGCCGGCGCGGACGCCGTGAGGGTCGCGCGCACGACAGCGCACGGGCGAGGGAGGGATGGGGGGGGGGGGGGGGGGCAGCGTAGCCGGGAGAGCCGAGACTGTCACACGGCTCTTGTGTGGCAGTCTACTACACGGCCGCTCACATGGCTACGACATACGAAAGCAAGGACAAGGGACGCCAGACTGTGACAGTACGGGTATGATTAGCCTCCAAAATGTCGATTTTGGTAAGATCAGCATAGCCCGCGAATGACAAAACGGAGCATGTGTAACGTCACCACCTTCATACAGACAACCCGTAACTAATTTTCGAGGCACTTGCGCCACCTACAAAGCAGACGGCCTTCAATCAAAAGCGACACCCAAACGCGAAGGCATCGGTGCGCCAGTGTGCTGGCCAGCTCCAGCCGGGCTCACCGGTGCCGGGCATGCCGCGGATCAGCAGGTAGTCCTCGGCCATCATGACGCGCAGCAGGGCGCGCTGCTGCAGCTTGTTCAGCGGCCGCAGGATGGCGCGGCACTTGGTGATCACCACTCGGCCCAGGCCCGGCAGGAACGCCGGCGGCAACCTGCCGGCACGCGCGGCCACAGCCGGGGGTGGCGCGGCGTTCGGTGATCGCCGCAGGCCAGCGCAGAGCGCAGTGATGATGGGCAGAGTCCTCCAGCGAGAGGCATTAGACAGTGGGACCAACAGTAAGCAACTGCATCTCTGTGCACATGACTAATCTCATGATTAGAGCCTATCTGTGTCTACGAAATCAGGGACATCATGCATTCTCAGTCCCTGCCAGACAATCACGTCCCGACAGGTTCGTTTCGCTGTCCCTGCCGATATGCCTTAAAAACGGGACCCGTTGTTAACGTCCAGTTGTGCACACAGCCGCGACCTTGGCCCAGTCTGCTCGATCCTCACGTCACGCCAATCACCGATCAGAAGACTTGTCGGTGTGGTGATGACGTCACTGAGCGCGATACCGCACGTCTGGATCACCGGGCTGCGCCGAGATCAGCACGGATGATAAGGTTACGTGACTGTCGATGTCAGGGGCAGAAAGACATCCCATTCACCCTTTGTCTATACACTTTCGTTATGCCTTCTCGCTCATCTATGAAACTGGAAAGCAGATGGCGCCAACTTGGTCTTTAACGCATGTGAAATTGGTGTTCCACTAGGTCTGCTTAAGTGGTAGCTTTGTACTAAATACAGCAACTCAAAACTATCACGATTCTGATAAGCACATTGATATGCAATACAGTACAGCCTAAGCCCCAAGAGGTCAGCACATACGCTCAAATCAACCCCCAGGATCACATGGCTGAGGAGGCGCCCAGGGTCACATAGATGAGGTGCCCAGCGTCGCGTGGCTGGAGAGGCGCCCAGCGTCACATGGCTGAGGAGGCGCCCAGCGTCACATGGCTGGGGAGGCGCCCAGCATCACACAGCTGAGGCGCCCAGGGTCACACCGCTGAGGAGGCGCCCAGCGTCACGTGGCTGAGGAGACACGCACCGGTCGATCAGCAGCTCTCGGACGCGCCGGCTGCGCTCCGTCTGCTCCAGCAAGCGCGCGAGGCTGCTCAGGTAAGCCCCCATACTGGTGTCCTGCTGGTACTCGCACTTGTCCACGTGGTACAGCTTGTGCACCGCCTCCGCGTGCGAGGTCAGGTCACTGTCAGGAGCACGCCACTGGGGTCAGGCAAGGTCAGGTCGGGCGGGTCGCTCCACTGCGCCGACGGTCAACAGCCCGTGTCCAACGGCATGTCTGCTTCCTCGGAGGGAGTGTTTAAGACCCAGCGGTGCCCTAGGTAGGAACTTCCGTTCACGACTCTGTCGAAAGCAAGCGCATCAGACCAGAAACGAAGAGTACTATGAACGCATTTGTTGTCGTTGTAGGGAGGGGAGGGGGCGGAGGGAGCAGTGTCGCATGCCTGCATCTGAATGACCATTCCAAGAAATGCTTAACTTTCCTGCTTATGTTTTGTCAAATAAAACACCACGGGCAGAGAACCCACTGGAAGACTAGCCATAACAGAAGCCCGTCCCCATTCATTCCGTAACTAACCAGGAATCTGTCTGCCACCTCACCGGTCCCCTGAGCCCCGCCCCGGCTCACAGGTCCCCTCCGCCCCGCCCCGGCTCATCGGTCCACTCACCCCTACCCCGGCTCATCGGTCCACTCAACCCCGCCACGGCTTACCGGTCCCGCCCCGCCCCGCCCCGCCCCGGCTCAGCGGCTCCTTCCGCCCCGCCCCGGCTCACCGGTCCCCTCCGCCCCGCCCCGCCTCATCGGTCCACTCCGCCCCGCCCCGGCTCACCGGTCCAGCAGCACGCACACCTGGCTATCGGCCAGCTCGACCAGCGTGCCCATGACCAGCGCCAGCTCCTGGTCCGTGCCCAGCAGCACCAGATCGCCAGCGGCCAGCTGACCGGCGGCGGCCGCGGCCGGCCGCGTCAACCAGTGGCGCCAGCCGGCCGGGCCGCGCTCGGCGCGCAGCAGGCGGCAGCCGGCCAGCGCCAGGCCGCGCGCCTGCCGCTCGGCCGCCGGCTGGCACCACAGCCGGCTCATGGCGGCGCGGCCGGCGCCCGCCGCCGCCTCCAGCCGCAGCAGCAGGCTCCACTGCAGGAAGTAGGCCAGGTGCGCGACGCTCAGGTGCGCGCCGGCCCCCGGCACCGCGTGCGGTCTGTCGCCGGGCCTGGCGGGAGGGCAGCGCCGCTGTCAGACGCGGTGGGGACGGAGGGCGCTCAGGTGCGCGCCGACCTCCGGCACCGCGTGCGGTCCGTCACCGGGCCTGGCGAGAGGGCGGCGCCGCTGTCAGACGCGGTGGGGACGGAGGGCGCCCAGAGCGGTGTGCAATGGTCACGGGCAATGCAAACGAATAGACGTCAGCCACCATCGCCTACCTGGGATCACACAGCTCTTTCTGATACGGGTAACGGTTTCATGGAGCACGGCGATACTGTAAGTCAAACGGTCAGCGTGGACTGAGAAAGCTGGCAAACGTGCATCGGTGTTCTGGCAAGCCACCTAGCGACAAATCCACGCGGCATTCACAAACGAGCCAAATATCTATTCTAATGATACCCAGTAATGCTACACTTCACGAAGTTGAACCACTCAACACACACACACGTCCGCAACGAAGGAATCGCAAACAGCTGCTGCCGATGACGAAGACTGGTGAGCAATGACGTCACGACCTCGGGGGCGATTTAGTCATCTGTCAGCAAACAGCTGTGTGCGGCTCTTTTGCCCGCGCAGACGGAAGGGCGTCATCGCCATACCTTTTCCACGCCACCCTCCCCTAACCCAGCCCGTGACGGTCAGGGCCGCGCAGCACATGTGAACGCTGCCGATGCCGCCCGAGGCCGACGGCCTGACCTCTGATAGGCGGAGCACGTGAGCAGGTGCGGGCACCGCTGGCAGGCGCGTTCGTTGGCGATGACGGGCGGCAGCCGGGGCAGCTCCAGCTGGCCGTCGGCGTCGCAGGCTGGCGCGCGGCTCAGGTGGTGCACCATCTCGTTCCGTAGTTGCAACAGGTCCCGCTGCTGGTGCTGCCCGGCCGGCACCTCCCGCATGGCACCCGTCCTGGACGGCAGCGCAGGGCAGGGCAGGTCAAGTCATGCCCCGCTGCTGGTGCAGTGCGACTGGCATCTCGCTCATACACCGGTCTACACTCGTCCTGCCCACACGTGCGCGAATGCAGTTTAGCGCAATCCCACCTCAAAGGCATTCACCACACCTCTCATAAAAAACGAAAGAGAAACCACGGAAGGTTCTCGTGGCTCGACACCAAATATTGATATCTACAGCCCGATATTGTTTTGCCAAAACCATCGAACAGAAGAAAGAAAGCCGCGCAGGCCTTACTCTGAACGCCATGACGCAAATGGCTTACTGCGATACCCATAAGCGACAACAGTCACAGTCGAAGTCGCAGCATTAACAACTGTGCCAAGCCCTCGACTCGCCGCTCCAGTGCCGCCCCTCACCTCAGGTAAAGGAGCAGGCCGGAGCCGGGGTCGGCACGCCGCTCTGACGTCATCATGGCATAAAGGGTGACCTGACCCTGGTGCTCGGCTGAGAAGGACGGCCGTCCCGTCTTCAGCTCCAACGGTAGTACCTGCTCAGCACGCGCCACGGACGGCCGGGTCACAGGGCTGTGACGCGAGGCTGTAACTGGGCCGTGACAGGGCAGGGCAGGGCAGGGCAGGGCAGGGCAGGGCAGGGCAGGGCAGGACAGAATAGAGCACGGTAGGGCAAGAGAGGGCAGGACATGACAGGACAAGGCAGGGCAGGCGTCATCGTGTTATCGTCTGCAACATCGCCTTTCCTGTCCCCTATCCTTCGTTTTCCGTCGCAGGCCGTGCATCCCTTGCCCCTATCTGACCAGTCCTCTATAATGCCCAGACCTCCGTCTCGGACTGCCCCTTGTCCTGTCCTCTGCTTTCAGTCTCCCCTGCCCCCCGTCCCTTGCGTCCTGTTCCCTCACATCCCGTGTCCTGCCGTAGCATACGTGCTGCCACAGCCAGATTCAGTAGAACAGCTCTCTGTTGTACCAGGTCTAGCTCGTCCAGGTCTGCACTGCCGTCCTGCCGCCTGTCCCACGTGATTGGCACAGTCCCTCCTCTGCCCCGTATCCCGCTCAAGGACACCCCGATTCCGGCATGGGTTGGTGACCACCGCCGTCTCACCTGGGAGGCACGCTTCCTGCATTTGACCTCGACCGTTAGATCAATCTTCCCCTTGATGCCGAGCCTCGGCGACCAATAGTTCTCCTCGATGTCCCTCAGCGCCGTCACCGCGCCATCCCAGCTCTCGTGGTTCGCCGCCGGACCGCCAGAGCCCGCCGCCGTCCGCGGCGTGGGCGGCGCCACCTCCGCGTCGCGGCCCCACTCCACGTAGCGGCGCACCCAGTCCAGGATCGGCGCCACGAACTGGCGCGCCTCGTCGGCGAGCTCGGCCGCCGACAGGCCGCCGCCGTAGGCCGCGCCCACCACGGACGCCTGCCGCAGTAGGTCATCCGCCGCTGTGCTGATGGCACGCGCCGTGCGCAGGCGGCGCCGCATCACCTGGAGCGTCAGGCGGGGTCGCCCGGTCACCCACGGCCGCGGCGGCAGGCGCCTCATTAGGCCGACGGGTGACGCGCAGGAGACACGCTAACGGACGATGTCGGCTCCGGATGGGTGGCGCCGGCCGCTCCCAAGACAGCCCGTTTGATCAATAGCCGAGACGCCAGGATCGGGGTCGATGGGCAGAAGCGGCACGGCCGTGTCGCGGAACACACGAGGACGAGCCCTGTCTCCCTGGCTTCGGTCGCTCATCGGGAAACGCTAGACGAGTGTCACAGCTTAACAACGGTATCCTACGCCACCTTTATTAGTCCGCACCTGTTCGTGACAAATGTGTAAGCACCCACAGCTGAGGTGCAGATCCACAGCACAGGATCATTTCTAGGGTCTTCCTAGGCTCGCTGTCAGTCATTACGACAAAAACCGAGTGGCAATCATTTCAGTAATAGCGCGGTCACGGTCGACTGGAACAGGCAAGCTCCGATTTGTTCTATACAGCTTAAGGCTGTCATGTGCTTGCATGATGAATGCACGCTCCAAATGACTCGAAGTCCCCACCTCACCATTACGGAATCAGCCGTAGGCCGTATTCATTGTATTCGATGAACGCACGCTCCAAATGACTCGAAGTCCCCACCTCACCATTACGGAATCAGCCGTAGGCCGTATTCATTGTATTCGATGAACGCACGCTCCAAATGACTCGAAGTCCCCACCTCACCATTACGGAATCAGCCGTAGGCCGTATTCATTGGATTCAACTTTCGAATCCCAAGATAGCTCACTATCACTCAAGCCGTCTCATTTCCCTCTTCCGGTCTAAATACTAATTTCGCCCAGGCCGTGAAATGGAGCATGCCAGTTAACAGGCACACGAGGCAACAAGGGACGGGCATGGTGAGCTGGCCGCGTGTGCGTGGCAGCAGCCACTCGCGTCTCCCCTCCCCGGCTCGGCAGTGGCCCGCGCCAGAGCCAGCGGACGCGCCGTCAGCCCACACGCCACGTCAATCATTCATCCCCGCGGTGGGGGCCCCACTTCACTATCCGGGGAGGTCAATGAACACCGACTCCCCCCGGAACAGCTACCAAGCCCCAGTTTTGTTTGACAGTTTGTGAATCTAAATCCTCCAACAGCGAGCGCACCTTGTCCTCCAGCAACACTGGCTGGTCAACGGGTGGAAAACGCTGGGAAAACTTGGGGTCGTGACGATGTCGGAATGAGCATCTCTCAGCCGGGAAATGTTGCAAAAACGTTGCAAACTTGCGTGAAATCATGCAACTTTAACAAAGATTGACATGGTCCCTTCCATACCAGATTGCATGCTCACCCATCGATGGACTTACATCCTAGAACACCTGTTGTGCGAGGTTGTAACCAACTTTGTTCATGTCATGAACCCCCATACATAGCACGCCCACCCCTACAACAGTTCCTGGAACCAATCCCAGAGCGACAGCGGAACCTGACGGACCGCTGCAGATGGTGCCCACCTCCTGGAACAGCTGGTGCACCAGCGTGCCGACCAGCATGGCCTTGTTGCCCGGCTCCAGGCCGCGGAACAGCTCACTGAGCACAGCCTTGCGCGCGCAGAAGCAGGCCGCCACGACCGACGTGCCCGAGATCAGGCGGTCTGGGTTCACCACCAGCTGGCCCGACAGGTTGTCGATGACGTCATGCGGCGCGTGCAGCACGTGCACGACGTCGCCGCTCTGGACCTGCGTGTCCGCCCTGGGGACAGCCGGCGGGATCGAGGGCTAGCTGGGGTTGCAGTGTCGGTGCTGTGGGAGGGGACGCCACACAGCACGCGGACGGAGATACTTTACGGGCGTGTGGATGCGAGATATGGGGATGATACATCAGATGCGTGCAGAATGATCAAATTGCAGGCCAACCCGTGCCAATATGTTGTCTCGCGAGGTGATCGAACCACAACACCCAATGTTACATTAAGTATTTGCAACAGTAACCAGAACATAATGGGCGGGTGAAAGTTTTGACTTCACCATGAGCCCGTGCCGCTCCTATGACTTCGCGTCATTTGTGTCTGAAAATAAAAGACAGCCATCCCTTTTCTGATCGCTTCTGTCATCCATACGCATCAATACAATAAAACGATGCGGGCAAAATGCAAGTCCCAATAAACAGCTTGTCCAGCACCCAACATTCATTTCCCATTTCACTTCGACGAAATAGCACTTTACACAGTGTTACAATGACGCATGCTAACTGCATATCAATGGCACCTAAAAAGCGATATTATCTATGGGAATTGACGTAAAGAGTATTTCAATACAGCACTGGACGATCAAACAAAGCACATATGAAATGGCTTCATGGCACTTAATGTTGCTCGTGGCAGCCACGTGAGTGGTGGCAAGGCAAGGATGACATGCAATACATAGCACAACACGCGTCGGCTAATCGTTTGACATATTCACGTAGAAAGGTAGAGGACAACGGCTATATGATAACGCTATTATGGCAACAGAAACAATCAAAAGAAAATACAAACAAGCCACATCCCACGACAGGCACGCCAGCAGCCGCCACCCTCCACGGATTTGATGTGCGACAAAACTGCCTTTTCCAGAGCGCAGCACCGGCACACACACACTCTCTCTCCCCCCCCCCCCCCCCACCCCACCCACCCCCGCGAGCGGAACGAGGCGGGCTCCAGTCTCATCGCGAAAGCTGCCGGCCATACCGGTTGTCCACACACGTGGGGTGACGTCACACGCCGTCCCTCACACGCGGGGCGACGTCACACGCCGTCATCCACACGCGGGATGACGTCACACGCCGTCTCCCACGCGTATACACACCACGCGCCGGGAGCAGGAGCATGACGCGCTCGCCCAAAGCACAGCGTTAATCACAGCAGCAAAACACCACAAGCCAACTATAAATCTACGGCAAAGCCCGCACTAATCAAGGTCCAGCAAACATTCGTCGCTTTTACATGGCGCAACTGGCACGATATCGACTCACATTAGCCAAAACAGTGAGCTCGAGGCTTTACAGACACCGCGAGCAAACACGAACACAAATGTCGCACGGTGCCGTGGCACGTCCTCGTGGAAATGTTCAAGCAGCACTGCGACAGAGCCACGCGTTGGAAACTATCAAGACTGACACTATCCCGTTGCGCCAGAGCTCAGCTGCTAATCAACCCAGCCGCCATTGCGTGTCTGCTAGTCTCGTAGATCGCAATGCATCAAGACCAGTGGCTCTAATAAAGTTCGTTAGAAAAGCCGCTGGCCGAAGCCACTGGTTAAAGGTCATTTGCAATTTAAATTATAAATGGTCTTTCCAACGCAAATGCTTAGGTTCAGGAGTTCTCTGCTAACACGTTACTCCGAACCAGGCCCATTAATACTAGCAAGCACGTGGTTTCGTAATTGCGTACTTTTCATTATTGGGTGTTTTTAGTAATTTTGTGACTGTGATAACGATTTTCACGCATTTTTTGTTTCGTGGCATTATCTACACGCGATGAAGGGCCTGGAATAAAACGTCATGCTAATAGAAATTTAATATATCCTCCGCCTAATATTTGCAAGGCGGCCATATGCAATGTTGCGAGGGGATGCTTGCCACCGTAACAACATCTACACACGATGAACATTACACTCGGCTATACTACATAATGCCCGGAACAATGATCGTACCATTTCTCGACCCACGCGGTGGAGGCCGAGGGGCCAAAAGCACTACCCCAGCCACAAGAAGTCGGCAATATCCCGCGCCGCGGGAAAAACAGGAGCTAGCTCACGAACACTCGTCTGTGCATTGGAAAAAAAAACAATAAAAAACGACAATGAACCTCTGCTAGCTCCTCATTATCGAGAGAATCTCCAGGCACACATGCGTACATGCACGTGTGCGTGCGTCGTGTGTGTCCGGAGATTCTCTACGTTCACTCCCACGCACACACGCACTTATGCACACACGCACCAACATTATAATGTGCGCCTGTCTCTTCACCACGACGCGCACGCCCCTCAGCAGCGCGTGCACACAGTAGTCGTTCCGCCACACTCGCGCTCGGGAGCGCTTCCGCTTCCGGGATGGGGGCGAGGCCACTGCACCATCCAGTCCCGCCACCGTCCAATCGGCACCATCCAGTCTCGCCACCGTCCAATCGATACCATCCAGTCTCGCCACCGTCCAATCGACGCCATCCTGCAGCCGCAGCGCCCGCATCAGGTCTGTCTGCGCCGCCGCTGCCGCCGGTCCGGAGCGGCGCCTCACGCCTCCACCCTCTCAACCTCCCTGCCGGCGCTGGCGTCCATCGCCTGCTGCAGCAGGCGGCGGTGGTAGAAGATGGCGGCCAGCACGCCGCCGTCCGCGTCGCCGCCGCTCGCCGGGTAGCTGACCTCGCCGCCGGCCAGGTCGGTGACCCGGCCGCCGTACAGCCGGAGCAGGGCGTGGCCGGCGCAGAGAGCGCGCCGCGGCACGGCGTCCGTCCACAAGCCGACGTCCGCGTTGCCAGCCAACACGGCCATCAGGTGGTGGCTGACACCGCCGCGCTCGTACACGTCCGCGTCGCTGAAGAAGGCTGCGCGCGCCAGCGTGCGCGACTCGTTGCCCGGCCGCCGGTCGACGGCCACGCCGAAACGGTCCGGGAACGAGCGCATCGGGTCGGCCACGCGCAGCTCGAGGTCGTTGCCGCGCGCGTACAGGCCCCAGGAGAGCGTGCGCCGGAAGGGGAACGCCACCACGCCCAGGTGCGGGCGGCCCCGGTAGCTGACGCACACGGACATGGCGGACATCTTGAGCCGGTAGTTGAGCACGTCGTCGGCGGCGTCGCCGAGCGGCGACACCCACACGACCAGCTCGTCGGCCGGCAGCCACTGGTCGAACAGCACGATCTTGTGCACGTCGGCGCGGTAGCGTGCGGGCAGCGGCAGGGCGGCTGCGGCGGCGCGCTCCGACGGCGCCACCGCAGGGTCGCTCAGCACCGGCATCTCGGGCGCCACGGCGGCCAGCGTTCGGCGCACCGCCCAGTACTGGTCGTCCGAGAGCCGCTTCAGCGCGTCGGCGCCGGCCTGCGTCTGCAGGACGTCGGCGGCCGCCAGCGCCGACAGCTCGCGCTCGGCGCCGGCAGCCAGCGCCAGCGCCACCTCCACCAGCAGCGTCGCCAGCGCCTTGGTGTTGACCAGCGAGCCGTTGCGCCAGCGCACAGTGTCGTCCAGGTCGAGCTGCACCAGGCGGCGCGTGGGCTGCGCAAACGGAGCGCGCACCAGCACCAGCGCGCCTTGCGCCAGCATCACCATCACGCAGACGCGCAGTGCGCTGGCCAGCGCCGAGCGGGAGTGCAGCAGCTCGCGCAGCGTCTGCCGGCCCAGCGGTGCCCCCATGGCTTCTGGTGGGCGGGCGGCGGAGGCCGCCGCTCTCTCGCACGCCCCGACGTCCGCTCCGAATGCTGCACAACGGTCCCGTCGGCCCCCAGAACAGCCGCGACCGAGGCGGAGCGTGTCGCGCGGCCGCCAAACCCCCGGTTACTGTCGGGCCCGGCCGGCCGGGATGCTGGCAGGTTCCTCTCGAAGCCGGCGGCTAGGTTGGCCGGGGTCATTCACCTGGCCCGCCGCCCCGGACCATCGGCTGGCATGGTTTCGATAGCGATCGGCGGGCCCAGGAATGCACGGCAAAGCAAAACAGCAGGCGGCAGATCACATCCGTCATTACCATTCAGCTACGGTGGCACGGACAAAAAGATACGCTCGCGAACGCGAGATGTTTACCATGAGCCGCGCAGGGTTATCGTCCTGTCCAGTTGGCTCGGCTCCGTCGCCTGCAGCGTCAGAATGGTGCTGCCATCTATGCGCCGCTCGACAAAACTCACGGTGTAGCGGTCGAACCGCTGCCACTTGGGAACGCTAGGATCAGCTGATCGCAACAGCGGAGGTGCGGCCCTGAAAACAACGGCGATGGACGCCGCACGTCAGGAGAGCGCATCCCAGCGCGCTGTTGTTACCTGTTCTATGAAAAGCGACTGAAAGCTTTAATTGGAAATGCAGGAGTGTAGTCGTCTTACAGACTACTTAGTTGTTCAATGTGACCTGAAAACTGCTTCAAACAGAGCGCGACACACATCACAACGCTCCTTTCGTGGAGGTCCAGAGACTGCACTGGCCGTATTAGCATTCAAGGGCACGACACAACCGGGATTAGAACCCACGCTCCGGGCGTGGTAGTCCCAGGCGCCAACCGCTCGGCCCTTACACCCCTTTGAGCTAAAACGAAGACTTGTGGGAAAATGCTTACAAAATTAAGCATGCTCGTGCAAGATGACGTTTCTCAGGCTCGTGTTTCGATAATCTTTTAAACACGATAGAGAATAGCTTGTCATATTACTCAAAGCACACTTTTTGGCGGACCTTGGTACGCAACTCGTGTTATTCCTGCTATCATGGGCATGGGCTCCGCCAAAGGGCAGCGGGCGCCAGAGTGCAAGCCCACCCAACTTTTGCGGGACTTAACGTGACGCCTGTGCCCTATTCCCATGTCTTATGCGTTACATGAAACATACTGTCCTTGACTTCTGACCCGTACACTTATAGTTGCGATGAAATTATTATTCCAGAAACAGTGCTTGACAGAGCCCACGATGGAGTGTTCATTGTCACATAATTTAACACATTGCCTTATGCGACACACTTGGCGCTTGATTTCAATATTCGGACCGCCACTCTTTAACACATGCGGAATCTGGACCGCGGTTGGCAATGGCAAACTTTTGTAAGCAAAGACTAATGTCAACAGAGTTTCGCGATAAAGTTTGGTAGTGGACAAGGTTCCCGTTCGAAAGATCCTATGGAGAACGATCGTAACCAAAAACATTCATATCTGAAAGATCTCAACCTTTTGGGGCAAAACTATGGTCAAGTACATGGTTCTGAAGGCAAACATTTGCAAAAAAACGCTCGTGGGCACCGGGTCAGGCGCAAAGATTCGCATCGACAAATGGTCGTGGCGGGACGGTCGTAAGAGAGAACGAGTTCGAAACTGTTAAGATTCGCACGGTGGAGGATTCTTGCCGCGCTAAGGTTCACGTGCAAAATTGTCGCAAACAAAGACATCGTAGCATTACAACCTGGCATCAGGTGCGCACGAGGAAACACTTGCTCTCTCAAGCTGTGTCGGTCTCGCTACCTTCCGCAGTCTCGGGGTCAGTCCTCACCGCCCCACACACAACGTGCCGTACTGTGTCGGTCTCGCTACCTTCCGCAGTCTCAGGGTCAGTCCTCGCCGCTCCACACACCACGTGCCATGTTGTGTCGATCTCGCTACTTTTCGCAGTGTCAGGGTCAATCCTCACCACCCCCCCCCCCCATACCCAACGTACCGCACAATAAATAAAAATGAACGATAGCCCCGTAAGTGATCAATAGCTTGTTCTCAGGCCATTTGCCGTACCTTTTACCATAAACATTTCCAACCGGTGCTAATGAGGCCGAACTAGGCTTATGCCGCATGCACGTAGTTTTACATAGGGGCCGTTCAAAAATTATGTTAAGCATTTTGTGCCCCTTGCAGCCCTTTTTCCTCTCCTGGTCATGCACTGGTTGCGCCGACGCACCCCTCACCCTGGTTACACCGTGTTAAGCGCAACGTCCGAGAAAGTAACGGTTGCTTGACCCCAAATGAGTTAGAGATGCAAAAGAAAGAATTGGTGAGGTCCTTGCCATGGGGGAAAGCCAACGACATCCGGTTTGTGGGTTTTCGGTTCTATCCAAAGATTTTAGCGTGATCTGCAGCCACAGTTGAGCAAAACGTCACGCTGTTCAAACCCCTCCCCCCTCCCTTCTCTGCTACGCTTCCGTTTCGTTCCACTCCGCCGCCCCTCCCCCCGTCACCCCCTCATGGGTGACGTAAATTACGGACGGCCTCAAATGTCCGCACAATACAGCTGTCGCCACTAAAAACGTACACCGCTTGCTTCCAACAGGTGATCTTAGGTTACCTGAGACTCTCTCAGAAACAGCCATGGTGCTGAACCGCGATGACCTTGTACACACAATTTGCATACATTACAGACGGTGTTAACGCTAGGGAGGATTTACTAGCACTACATTGGGAGCTCCTGGAGACCAGACATGGCGCGACTTCGACTTTAAATAAATCTGTATATCTAGCAGAGTCCTCGGTCACTGGTTGGTGCTAAATCGAATGTGAAGGCAACTTTGGCATAACTTTCAAGATTTGACTTGATGTGGCCTTACGTAGCCTACCAATATTTTAGACGCAATGATGATGCCAGAGACACATTTCCACGCATTCAAACTCATCAGTCAAGAAAACCTGGTGCGTATAGAGCTAAGAATGCGTCGCACATCACCGACTTTTCACATTCTTACGGAGCTTCAAGAACGAGGTCATAGGTCAGCGACCTGATGTATTGGGGTTTAGAACTTATCTGTCGGATGCACATGAATTCAGCTCAGTGCCAAAAGTTGCATCGCAACGCGTTCACCAGCCCGGGACATACTTCCGACGGAGCCGCAACAACATCCGTCCTAGCGAGAAGCACTTGAGTTCAACATGATTCGCTACATTCTTCCCCTCTACAGTGGCAAGTGACTGCATAAAGAGCTGAGGACTGCACCGCAACCCATAGCGCACCCAGCACACAATCTTGGAGTGGATCAAGTTTCGAATGCCACGGCACTTCCTAAAAAAGCATGCTAACGAGGCGAAACCTTTGCCTTTTTAAGGGGGAGCGATATCCACGTTGGTGAACCTGAATGTCTCCTGGGCATCAAGGCACTTAATTACGGTACGCAACAAGCTCGCAGCTGAAACGTTCACATGCAACTGATCAATGCCCAAAAGTTCGCCGTGGCAGAGGCGATGTATCGTGTTTCAGACTACGCCGATATCGAGGCAATTCTACGCCCACTCTGGAGCGAGACACCACGTCTGTGACCGATTAATTGCGTGTTCGTCAGGTCTCAACAAACAATGCCATCAGTGCACCTACACTGCAGTTCGGGTACACCCAATGGTAAAGTCAATGTGTGCTAAAAAGGCGAGGACGATTGTACTTCAAAAGACCGTCCTTGACCTAACCACTGACGATGGGGCGCTGGTGAAAAGCATGGGAGTGGTTGAAAAACATGGTTTGCGCGGCAGGGTCGGCAAAAGGCCAGGGCATGCTGGACAGACGGCCGTTCCCAAAATATGTCATAATGCGGCATGTCCTGGACCATCAAGTAAAACGAGCGCGTTACGTCAGCATGCCCTCCATGCAATCTATAAATTAGCTATTGCAGAGAGAGGACTCCCAGTCGCCAATCTGCGGCTTGGTCACCCTGAAGGAATGAAGTTGTTGGAGAAGTGCTGTCTACCATGCTTCACAGACGTCGCTGAAGATAACCGATACAAAATCTCGAGCAGGTCCATGAACAGACCTCAGCCTTTTTTTCACATGCGGCGGCCTTCGCTGCAATATCTGCTTGTTCATTTCCCACCACCAAACGTGGCTGGGGATCCACACAGAGGTGATCCAAATGTCTACAACGCGCAACCGCGCCAGTTCCCTCCAGACCGATCGCGTCAGGAAGAGGTACCGCGCCACGGAAGCTGGGTCCGATCATAAAAGTGCACTTAGTGAGAAGGTCAACACAAGTACGTCCCCATCGGAGCGACAGACAATATACTGAAGGGCTGCAACAATGGCGCAAAGCTCTGAAGGGCACACAAACATGTGACGTTTGTGTTCCTGGACCACGGAACCTGAAGGAAACACAAGCTGGTGAGGGAGGCGAGGACGTATGGTGCGATCGTCGCAAACAAGTGCGTAGCTAGCCCCTGCCGTGCCCCTTGGGCCCATCAGCAGAAACTTGTAACGAGTTCTTGCATGCGAGATCGGTCCCATCACATGACTGAAGAACTCTTACGTGATGGTGCCACCCTTATGGTGCTGGCAAAGCTGCAAATCCCAGTCGCCGAGAGGCTGGAGTCAAGTCAGGAGTCATGCGTCGCCAAGGGGCTGGAGTCAAGTCAGGAGTCACGCGTCGCCAATGGGATGGATTCTGACGAGTGTTCGGAGCAATATCATCGAGTTTAATGTGTGCCTCACCGAGCCAATCACGGGCACGCAGGCAGCCGTGCCAACGTTCACCGCCCGCTGAATGGGGAGCCGTTCAGTGATGGCGAGAAAATGAACTCAAAAGGTGGGCTGATGTGGGAGTTGCGATTACTGTGTGACATAGCACAAGGCAAGTAGTCTCCGCCAAAGAAAGAGGTGGTCCATTCGCCCCCACCGGCAAGTTTGTCGTGCGGCTCGCAAGCGAATCGCTGTGGCTATTCGAACACATGCATAGTAGATCGTGTCTCAAACCTGGTTGGATGACGTAGAAAGACTATCGTAGACAGGGTCCACAATTATCATACATGGACTATCGCCGAGCGGATCAAGACGCTATATGACCTCAGCATAATGCACTAATCGGCTCCAAGGTGCATCGGCCAGCACCCGCAAAATATTGGGCGCTCGATCTTGTGATTGCAAATTCGCGGTTTGATACACATTTTGCTCGAGACACTTTCACATGCGAACATTACTAATGACTTGTAGATCGTTCCATCTCTAAAGCTTTATTTTCCAGAAATGTGGGCAAAAATACATTACCGACCTCTGCAATCGCAATCCAAAATGTTACATAACCTGCATTACGAACCGTTTCCAATACGAGTCTGCTGACGTGAATAATCAAATAACAACCATCGTCCATCAATTATACAGCTTTCCCATGACGTTTGCATCTTTCGCTCAACAAAGCTTTAGTTCACTAAACTTTTACCTACCAAGTGTTCCAAAATGTCAATTTGATCGCACTGAGCACAACAAGGTACATTTGTATTGAAAAGCGCACTATCTTGACATAAACATCGAAACATCTCACATGTTGGTGTTATGCCACCAGCATATATCTTGATCACGGGTTTCGATGCTGGAATTCCAGTAAAACGCCGTAGCTTCAAAGCGTAGTGTGGCCAGCCGGCAACCACTCTTGAATAACGGCTTTACACAAGTATCACGGCGTCGTTATTGGGGCTTTACAACGCGCTCAGCTGCGAAGTCTTTATCGGCGCCCTAAAAAGGTATCACCTTGACATGTTCATCCGCCAATTAAAGCCCAGCAGCAATAGTATCAGGAATATCGTCAGGACAGTCTCCTCCACCTCTGTACTTTCATCCTTAGATTGATTCACCTTTACTTACTTTGAACACCGGTCACTGCCTTATTTACTCAAGAGGTAAGATGTTTGGATCACTGGGATATGCACGATGAAACGATTCCACACTTACTACACAGCAAGAGGCTGGGATCATTCAGACGTCTTAGGTAGTCCAGAGCTGCCTTTCGTGAAAAGACTGTTTTAAGACGAAATTTAGCTTTGATCTTGTCACCGGCGACCCGCCTAAAACGTTTGACAGCGATGAAAATAATCGTTTTCGGGAGAAGCTGGGGTGGTGTGGCATTGATGGCACGTGGTTTGGTGCGTGGCTCCAGTGTAGCACACAGTCATTACATGGCGTAACCAGCATTCATGATGTGACACATGGGATGGTCCAGGGTTCCATACTGGGCGGCCCAGCCCTCTTCCCCTGTTCACCAGCGAACGGACACGGCGTATGCCGTACGGAAAGGTCATCACGTACCCTGGTGACGCCCAATTTTTACACTGACTCTGCCTTGAACATTCTTGAACCCAAAAGACGTGCGGCAAAAAGTTTGGCGGTGGCAAGTGACTGGTTTACTCAAGACATTCAGTCGGAATATTGATCTTCTCAAGAAAAACGGCCGGCATCACATCCCGCCGGCTAAAAACCGATCGGTGGTTATTCATCACATCTTGGCTGCGTCACATCACGGCTGCGAACAGCGCCATCTTTGGGGCTATATTGACATCACATTTGTCACGATAAACAATGTCTGTGTAGTCTGACACCTTTAGCTGCGTTGCTTGTTTTATCTTCGTTGATTATTGCATGCACATTAACGTGGAAGCTCGAAAATCCACCAGGTGGCAGCTGCTAAATACATATATTTCTATCCAATCCTGTTCGAGAAGGGCGCCACTGGGCACCAGTGCAATCCACGGCCAATTCCCGCGCCCATGTTGACCCCACACACATTCTTAACCTAGAAATATCTGACCATTCACCAAACTGAACTCAGGTGTCAGGAACATTACACCAATGTTCAGGAGCGGTTGGCTCACAAACAATAGATATATAAACTGGACCAAAATTGGAGCATATTCCTAGGGCGTGGAACGAAGCCAGGCTTTTGGCTTCAAACCCAAATTCCAAGCCACGAACACGCCATCAAAGCGACGCCAAATTTAACGGACGTCGTTCCACGGGACCAGGACCATTCGCGCGTCTCTTAGTGAGTGTGTGGGTGCATTGTGTAAGTGTAAGTGCATTGGTGCATGGGAGAATAAAATATCATCAGTGTTTCGCGGAGACTGAAACAATGTGGAAGATTTATTCGGATTGAGCATTTTCCGGACAAGCAGCCTCGTCTTCTGTATCAGTATGCACATGCATAAAGCTTCGGACAGTTCTCCATCCATGGTAAGGTGGTTATTAGTCCTGGTAACGACCGGCTACTTTTTGACTTTCAGCCATGTGTACGTAGGAGCCTCGAACACTTATCTATTAAGGTGACTAGACCGACAAGATTTTGCTGACTTGAGTTGCAAGTGCAGTAACAACATCACCACACTAAAGCCGAAGTCAGCCTTTCAGCATGGCATGAGGGCGACGCCGGAGGCATAATTCCAAAATGTTTGCAATCAAGCCGAAGCCAGCTGTTGAAAATCACAAGCCGAAGCTGACACCGGGAGAAACCGTTGAAAATGACCCCGGACCAAAGCCGAATTTAGTTCCCAATAAAACTGCTGAGGCCGAAGCCGGACCTCGAGCCATTGGAGGAAAACTGCAGCCTGGCAAAGCCGAAGCCGGCATCACCTTTTTATAGGGAACGTGACGCACGTCGTCACGCCCCTATTATGGAGCGCCAGCGGCCGCATTGGTCATACTCGCTCCCAGAGGCCACAGCGCCACCGGGATTCGAATCCGGCCCCCCCCCCCTCCCCCCCCCCTACCCGTGGAGTCCGATCCTCTAACCATTTGCCATTACACTCACGGACAGGCTAATCTGATTGGTCTGATAACAAGTCGTGTTGTCCAGCCTGCACTGGTTGCAACAGCTTGTCCAAAGGCCTCGATGCCTTGAAAAGATAGCATTTTTGTCGTTGGTAAGCAATAAATGATGCGGCGTGAATGCGTCTCCACGCTCGAGAATCATCTAGCTTTAGGGACGAAGACGCACGGAGGCGCAGAGCGGAAGAATCAGTGCATTTGTTGAGGCGCACTGTGCTTGTGCGCAAATCTGCATGCATTTGCGAATTTACAAATACACAGCTCATCCACAAATAAATCAAGGGAGCAATCAACTAATTCAAGCCGACCCCACTCAGTCCTGAAAGCGTTAAATTCGTACAAGGGATGCTTTTTTCGCTTAAATAGTGTTCTGGTGCTAAAATATCTGCATTAAACTTCCACCTCTCCATGTCATTTTGACTGGGATACTGCAGCAGCAGTTTATCCACTCATTATGATTGCGCCGGCGGGACCTAAAACTAAGCCCATTTTAAGTTACACTCGACCGCTCAAACAAATAAAGACACCCAGCAACTTACTTTCTTCCCGGGGTCATCGATCCTGACAGCGCAAGCCACAGACGCAGGCAGACAGACGGAGAGGCTTTTTTGACTGACCTGGCGGCGACCTCCTCTTTGAACGGCGACGAGAAGTCCAGGTCCTCCGAGTCGAACAGCAGCGCCGAGTCATCCCTCTCCGGCGTGCGGTGCCTCTCAGGCGGCGCGGCCACGGCGGCGGCGGCAGCGTCCGCCGCCGGGCGCCACGTGGCCTCGGGCGCGGTGGCGCGCTCCTCGCGCTCCGGCCCGCACCCGGCGCCCACGGACGGCGCGCGGCCGCGGCACGCGGGGCCGGCGGCGACAGCGCGCGCCGGGCGCTCCCCCAGCGCCGCGTCGTCAGCGGCGAGCGCACGCCGTTCAGCAGCGGCGGGCGCTGTCGGCCCCGACCCCAGACCGGCCCCACTGGCAGAGTCTGGGTCGGCCGCCGCCACCGCACCGCCCTCCTCTGCCTTCAGCGTTGTCAGCTGTCGCGTCGGCGCTGGGGCACCGCCGGCGGCCGAGCGCCAGTTCACAGGCGTGGCGTCACAGCGCGAGTCGTTCAGCGTTTGGTCGGGGCCACCGGCGGCCGTGCACGGCTCGGCGCGGCCCGACCCGACAACCCGCAGCTCAGCACGCACCGCGCCCGGCACCGGCACCGGCGTCGCGTCCGCGAGCACGCCGCCGGCCGCCCGCCGCTTGCTGTCCGGGGAGCTGCCCGCGCCGCCGGGCGGGACTGGCCTCTTCTTCAGACGCCCCACCAGCCGTGTGCCGTCCTCGAAGCCCTGCCAGCCGGCGTCGGCGTCGGCGTCGGCGTCGGCGTCGGCGTCGGCGCCGGCGGCGGCGGCAGGCTGGGCCGCTATGCCTGTCAGACGGTTCTCCTTCAGCGCCGGCCTCGCGGCGCCGCCGACCGAGGCGACCTCGGCGGCGGCGCCGAGCCCCGGCCGCACCGGCGGCTGCTCCGCCACGGCCGAGTTCGGCGACAGCTTCTCGTCGGTGATGTCGACGAGGATGGCCGTACCGTCCTGGCGTGGGCACAGGTTCGGAGCGCGAGCGCCGGTGCCGGCGGCCGACGCGAGTGGCGAGGTCCGGGTGGCCTCAGACCCCACCGGCCCGGCAGGCCGACCGGGCACCAGCGTCTTGGTGAAGAAGGATGATATGCGTTTCTGGGACTTCGAAGGTACATGCTTCTGGGACCTGGACAGCTGAAATAGAAATACCCGTGACTTTTGTGATCACTACTTTGAGGACCACAAAGCCGCAAATTGCAAGCATGTGCGTTAAACATAAAGCTGCACAAATGCGGACGGATTTGTGATGTGCAGTTAAACGTCTCACCTATCGCTCGGAAACATACTCCCACTATCACTCGGAAACATGTCTACTGCTGGAAGAAACCATTTGTTATGCATTGAAATGCGACCTCGTTCCACGCATTTCAGAACAAACATTCCCAGGGGCGCACGCCATAGACCGCGTCGCCACGTCCTCACGCCATCTAGACGGTCGAAATAAGCAAGCTGTCATGCCAAGCGTCCGTCCTAAACTATTAGAGGGCGTCCCACCTATTTCGAGTCCGTTCCACCACAATTCCGTGACCCGCCCCAGCGTGCCGGCACAGGAAGCCGTTTGGTCGATGCGGTGTCCCAGTTCGGCTGGTCGGCCGGCGCCCCGGCCTGCCAGTCGAGCTCGACCCGTCCGGACGCGATGAGCGGGGCCCTCTTCCACTCGGTGGGGCTGGCGTCGGGTGGCTGCCAGTGCTGCCCCGGCGCCAGGGCGGCCAGCGGCCAGGCACGCAGCCACGAGCTGGCGGGAGCGTGGGACGCGGGCGCGGCGCCACTCAGCCGGTACACGCTCTCCGACTGGCAGCAGACCAACCAGGACAATCTGCGCCAGTCG
The DNA here is from genome assembly GCF_011947565.3 of Pollicipes pollicipes. Lineage (NCBI taxonomy): Eukaryota > Metazoa > Arthropoda > Thecostraca > Pollicipedomorpha > Pollicipedidae > Pollicipes > Pollicipes pollicipes. Next base: position 31,220,893 of record NW_023596545.1, read on the forward strand.
GACGGGCGCCGCGCGGCCGGCCAGCAGGCGCGCAGCGCCGCCCAGCGCGCCATCCGCGACGCCGACCGACTGGCGACGCAGGCGCAGCGCGAGAGCACGCAGCGGCTGGCCGAGCGCGTCGGCGACGTCGGCCGCTGGCGGCACGAGGTGCTGCACGAGCTGGAGCAGAACGCAGCCGAGACGGAGCGGCTGGAGGAGGCGCGCCGCCGAGCTGAGTGCCTACACGGCGAGCTGCAGGCGCCGCTGCGCCTGGTGCAGGAGAACCGACGCGCGCGCCAACTGCGCACCGGCGCCGACCTTGTGCACGACCCCGTGGAGGTGGGCCTGGAACGCGAGGCGGGCGTGGTGGCCGGCGTGCGCGAACGACTCTGCCGCACGCTCGACCACGTCAACAGCACGCTACACGAGCTGCGCGACGCGCGCCAGCGGCTCGAGCGCGACGCGCTGGACAAGCACGCCGCTCTCAGCATCGACCGGCACGCCCACGGACTAAGCAACTCGTCGCCGGGCATTGCGCTGTACCCAGGCGTGGAGCGCTGGGACCGCACGCAGAGCACGCCCGACTCCTGGGCCGATAGCACGCTGCGGCTGGTGCAGCGGTCGCAGAGCGCGCGCGCCGCCAGCGCCAGTCTGCGCGCCGAGGTTGAAGCCGGCAACCACGCGGCCGTCAGCGAGCACTGGCAGGCGTGGAGCGGCACGAACCAGGCGCTGGCGGCGCGCAGCCAGCAGACGCAGGAGGCGCGCAACCGCATCCAGCAGGAGCTGACACGCCTGGTGCACGAGATCGCCGAGCAGGAGCGGCATCGGTTGGCGCTGCGACGCGCGCTGGACGCGCAGCTGCCGCCGCTCAAGGTGGCGCACACGCGGCTGGAGCGGCGCACGCACCGGCCCGGCCTGGAGCTGTGCCGCGACGGCGCCATGCTGCGTCTGCAGAGCGAAGTACATGAGATCGGCGGCAGCGTACAGCAGCTGCAGCGCCAGCTGGACGAGGTGGAGCGCGCGCTGGCCGAGCTGCTTCAGCAGAAGGCCAAGATGGAGGAGGAGCTGCGCGTCAAGGCCAACTCGCTGCTTATCGACCGTGACCAGGTGTTAGGCTCGAGACGCGCCTTTCCGGTCACCTCGCTCGTGACCAAGTGTCTGTGAGACGGCTCCGCCAGACCGGCCGAGCGTCTGCACCACCGGCAGGGAGCTGTCCAGATCGGCCGAGCGTCCGTACCACCGGTAGGGAGTTGATCTGCCCGCGGAGCTTTCCGACATCGGCTGAGTGACCTCGGCTGCAGGAAGAGGACCGGAAAGCCGAGAGCTGCGTCTCGCACCAGCCGCGCGTCGCGATCCGAAGGAGAATCACTCAGGCAGTGACGTGCTTCTGGGGACCCATCATAAGTTCATGAGACCGGTTCATTAAAACACATCTTAGGCTGCAACAGTGCAAACGCCTTGCTAGCCGCCGACAGGCGCAATCGCCGACACTCGCCGAAACTCATGGATGCGTCCGAGGAAATGTGCAGCACTGGCACTGGGCCAAATGGGGCGCTGACAAAGTACATAGGCTTCTGTACCGGGCTAGCTGACGACGATGAGAAAAGATCGTCGCAGTGGACGCTGTTGCCACCGACGTCCGACCGTTGGCATCAATGAAAACGGGAAGGTTCGACTACATCCGGCTGAAAGTAAAAGCTCCTCGCACTGGGAATGCCTGCATACTTATGTAATACCTGCATACTTATGTAATGCCATGGTAGTATGCCACGGGACTACGTACAGCTGCAGGGTATGCACCACTATGCTGTCTTGCGATGGATGACAGCGTATGTTCTTTCCACGTCTGCTCCCCAAAGTATAGTTCATGGTACTTTAGTAATGTTATGGTAGCATGCCACGGGACTACGTACAGCTGCAGGGTATGCACTACTATGCTGTCTTGCGATGGATGACGACACACTTTCTCTTCACGTCTGCTCCCCAAGGCATAGTTCACACGTACATGTTTCAGTTAAAACTCAAATCCGGCGACGAATCCCAGCAGATGGGAAACCTACAGAACTCTCTCTCTCCATCAGCCCAAAACAGACTCTGGAGCTAGACCATGGTTGGTTTCAATGATGGGAGTGACCACTTAAAGCGTATATTCTAAACCCCGTCTGGTGAGGAATCTGACAACTTCCCACTTAAAGGTTTTTTGTCTTGAACAGCTTAGTGGCCACTCAATATATGCTGATTTGTTAGCACCTGACACTTCATATGCCTCTTTTTATAATTTTGTCGCCATTAATGTGACCGAACAACGGTCTTTGACCGATTGGTAAGGTCATGTTAGTCGGGGTTTTCACCAAATCGACGACACAGTTCACTTGTTGAAAATTGGGACGGCATTTGTTTATTTCATAACTATTACATATGTTGATGTCAGAGATGATCGGCGGCATTGCATCTGGGGTAGGGAAAGGTCGTCAGAGGTCAAACTAAGTCAAACATATTGAATTCGTCTTTTGGCAGCATCTATGGTATCTACACTTGCAATATTTCATTATGGCCGACATCAGCATCATTTTGACATGCATTGTGCGTAAATTGTAATGAATGCCTTGAGTCGAGATCACACTATTCGCGATTGCTCATTTTTCAACTCGCTTGGCTTCTGGGTACTGCCACACAAGGCACATTGATTTTCTAAGCGTTGGCAAGATCATGACCTTGAATTATTGACGCCAATACGTAGCAACCGAGCTTCCCTGTCGTTTTGCTTTTTTATCGTCAAAGACAGGGAGGACCACATCTCTTTCGTCCTCCACGTCCCTCACACTGCAAATGAACTGCTTCGCTCGCGTCGCCTGCTGCGCGTATTCTCCGCTCTCTAACTCCACTTCCAGCCTGTCACAACGACGCACCGATCCGAGTCTATCGCACCCATGCTGACGCTGGAAAGGTGACAGCGAAGACAGAAAGCCGCCCTCGCTTGGAGAAACCACGCTCTGCGGAGAGAGGGAGTCGACTCCCGCCACCTCCCGGGACCGATAACATACCCGCCCGTCCCGCCCGGGTGGAGCGGGAGAGCCGTGTTTGGGTCTTGGGTTTGAATATCCGTACAGCAAAGCGGAACAATTCGCACCGTGGCACCCCACCCAACCTCGGAGCCCAACTGGGAACGCCCCGCAAACTCAAATCCAGGGTCACCGCGGCACCCTACCCAACCTAGGAGCACAGCTGGGAACGGCCCGTACACTCAAACAGAGGGTCACCGCGGCACCCCACCCAACCTCCGAGCCCAACTGGGAACGGCCCGCACACGCAGAGGGTCACCGCGGCACCCCACCCAACCTAGGAGCCCAACTGGGAACGGCCCGCACACGCAGAGGGTCGCCGCGGCACACCACCCAACCTAGGAGCCCAACTGGGAACGGCCCGCACACGCAGAGGGTCACCGCGGCACACCACCCAACCTAGGAGCCCAACTGGGAACGCCCCGCACACGCAGAGGGTCACCGCGGCACCCCACCCTAGAGCGCGCCCGCACCGCAGAGACACCACCCAGCTAGGACCCAACTGGGAACGGCCGCACACGCAGAGGGTCCCGCGGCACACCACCCAGACCCGGAGCCCAACTGGAGACGCGGCCCCCCCAGCACACGCAGAGGGTCACCGCGGCACACCACCCAGCCTCGGAGCCCAACTGGGAACGGCCCGCGCACTCCAATTGACGGTCACCGCGGTGCAATACGCGGCCTCCCGCACGGCCAGGTGTGACCGGGAGGCCCCTCCCGTCCTGACCGAAGTTCGCGCCGCCGCCCCTCGACTCCTCCAGTCAGCCTGCGCAGCAGGGTGCCCCAAGCGGATACCCGCGAAGGGCACCCAGCATGCTGCGCAGGCGACAAACCGCCAGACCCGTATGGGACCCAACGGGTTCCCCGCGCCCCCGGATATCCTGGCCAACGTGGAGTGTTGGGACGCGCTGAGGCCGACCCGCACGACGCGACTCTCAACCTCCTGGATTCGATCCACACCCATACGTGGGCGAATGGGCACGGCGACCCCGATAAAATGAGGATGGGTAGTGGTGGAAGGGCGGGATAAGGGGATGCGGGTGATGGGGAAGGAGCGGGCGGGACAGGGAGCAGGAGCTCACGTACCGGCAGAGTCGCCAGCACTCGGCATGCACAGCTGTACGCTACACTGTCCACCCGTTGCCGGAGCTAGGACCCGATGGGGCGCTAGTCCCTTACACCTGCCGAAGTCAGGGCACCAGCAGGGGGCCTGTGATCCCCGAAGCAATATATATTTAGCGGGGCCTGCTTGCACTTGTTCAACTTTGCTGTTCATTGCATGCCATCTGTGTTATGATCATTATTGCAATACATGGTGACACTGCATGGTCTAACTTAGCTTGGCACAAGCATAACACATGGCCTTCAGATATAAGCCACCCCAAAAATAGTTGAGCTGAATGAATTGAATATTATTGAAATAGCTGAATGAATTGAATGAGCATACATGAATAGAGGAAAAATCAAGTGATGCATACACCTAAAAGGCCTTTCATAAACGCTTACATTGTATATCGATTCAAACCATGCTTCGTCCGAATGAACTAGCTCGACCTCATCGGTAATAAACTGGCCAACAAGCAAACAAGCACAGCTAGATAGGTCAGATAAATAGCAATGCACCAGTCTCTTCAGTCATCCTGCATTGTTCAACATGACAGCTACTGATAGTGGGACTATGTATTCTGTGTTCCAATAGATACATGAGATGTGATAGCATTTCCATAACCTGAAAGGTCACTCATTGGCCCTGACCAAAAATGTAAAACAGAACATTTTCTAGTCAGATGACGGCAAAGAATAGGCTGGTCCTTGCCAAATAATTGCTGTTCTTATGTTATTTCTGTCAGCAGCAATATTTGTTTATGTTATGTGGCCTGCTTGAGGTCATGCTGATGACCCAAAAACCAAAGAATAAAATGTATTTGGCAATATCAGATGACAAGAAACACGCTCATCTTTCCCCGTGCTAGATCTGCCTTCGTCCGAAGCGTGGACGAGGAAAGTTCTGACCCGCTTCTGCATTATCAGGCGGCGGTGTGGAAATGGGTCTTTACATGTCCTCACCTGGGTCAATCTTTGAGGTTTCTAGGTCATGATCTTCGGCTTAAAAAGGTCAAACAAGGCCAAGCCCCAAGTTGGTCTCTATTGTGCCTCCAGAACCTAGATATCTGTTCCAAGCAAAGGACCACATGTTTATTTAAGGCCAGCTACCTTGTTAGACCTATTGAAGTTGATGGTGACTAAAATCATACGACTGCTTTGAGTTTTGCAAATGAGTAAGTGACAGAGAGTATGCTTAGCAGTTTGTTCCAAAAAACAAATGTTGACCAGGGTTATTTAGGTCAGCAACCTATTCCGAACCTTAGGAAGTCCATGGAAGATGTGTAATGTGGTTCCTGTTATCAATAAATTTGAAAAAAACACCAGAAACTATGCCATACAGCAGGTTCTAGAGTAATAAAACTGGTTGGTTTTGACCTTCATACCTGACCCTAAGTCAATGGCATTTGTTCATTCAATTGTTTTGTTGCCAAAGAAATAATATCAAAGACAGATGGTTCATCCAACACTCTGCTGTTGCATCAGACTGAACAATTCCCTGGAAATTGACTTCGCTGAATCCATGGCCTGACTTAGACCTGCAGTACATCGGTGACATTACAGGGTACATCAAATTTTTCATACCAAATGATCGCTATTCAATTTTCTACAACAGACAGTTAAGTGCAGTCACACAGTGCCATTCAGAAACCATTCCAGAAAACCTTCTTTTTTTGGGGGGGGGGAATTGACCCCCATTGGGCATGTGTTAAGAAAGCAATTTATTAGCCTCATACACATAACTGAATACAAATTATATTTTATGGCATTGGCTTTTCTCTCTCCTCTGCACCTCCTGGTTTGTAATGGGGTGTATGAGAATATGTCAGCCCCTAGTCATAATGTCTGTGAACACAAGCCCAATGGACTCAAGCTGACAGGATCAGACTTGTCAATAAAAAAAAGAATGAATGACACCTATGATGATCGGGAATTATAAAAGGCCACTAGGCCTGTAGGGCCCGGTCTCATCACGCTACCGGTCCGGTAACCAAACAGTCTCAAATTGTGGGAAGATTCAGTGTGGGACGTCGTACATGATGTCAGCCCAGTACATACTACGCCTAGACTTGAACTGTTCAACTAAGGTCGACGACACGACCGGGTGCGGAAGAGCTTTCCTATCGTTGACGACCCCGCTGAATGAGTTACAACGGACGAGAGTCCTAGCTGAGGTTTTCTGAGCTTTCATTGGTGTCCTCTCGTCACCTCCGAGTTGTGCCTTGTCAGGAACTCCTCTTCTGACAGCGACACACCTCCCGTGAAACAGCTGGTACTCTGTTGCCATGTCCCCCCTATGATGATGACAGTACAGCGAGGGCAACTGAAGGAGTTTGAGCCTCTCAGGGTATGGCTGGTGCCTCACTTCATAGACAACCTGAGTAGCTTGTTGCTGAACCCATTCCAGCCACTTCTGGTCCAGTTTGCCAAATGGGAACACATATAGTTTAAGTGGTGGTGTCACAGCCAAATTCATAACACAACTGGCTTTAAAAATATCAGTTTTTGCCCTGAGCTCTGCACCTAAACAAATGTTCATTATATTTGCCATGCATAATGATATCAACACCACCATCCAATGCTAAAAAACTCTCAATTCCAAATCATTGCAATGAAACATACAAATGAGTGACAGTGCAACACCCAATGAGATCACTTTTTAAAGGTCATCATGACAGCTGCAATTGCAGAATAATAATGTTAAAATAGTGCACAGCATACATACCTTATTTTTGCCTTTTAACATGTCTGAGCTGTTATAAACAGACTCCAAGCCTGGCAAATGCTGAGGCACCAGCTCAGCTATCAACTGGTGCACTGGGATCCTGTGGAAGGATAAAATTGCTGTAGGTGATTTGTAAAGCAAACAGGCAAGCTAAAATCAATTGGTTTAAAACTATTGCAATCAACATGAAGAACTGTGGGCCTGGTTGGCTTTCAGTGTGATAATGGTTTATTGGTGCATTAAACATCTAAGGTCTGTATGGATGAGATCTTCTTAAGCTAATGCCCACAGGGGACAATGCAACTCTAGGACAGAAATTATTTTGAGCCCCACATAATGAATTGTTGGGCAGTATTTCTTAACAGAGCTGCATTGTCACCTGGCTAGTTGTTTTGGAAAGAATAAAAAAGTGAATACATAGAGCTCTAGTGTAACCACCATGCACCTGCACACACTAACCTTGCTTTATAATATTTTCCAAAAGAACTGAAGGCCAGACATACCCCAAACCATATAAGTTTTGTTCATCCCATGGTGTTCAATTTTTTCATTTCGGTTGATTCAAAAATATTAGATACAAACCCTGGTCCCTGCCTAGATACCTTGTGCAGACTGAATACCTATCCAGGTAGGCTTTTACCATGCAAAATAGCACCAAAAGAGAAGGCTTAAGCCATTTTAATGTCCATACAAATTCCTACTGTGGGCATACTTCTGTAAAATCAGTTGAGGGAGGCTCAGTTAGGTACAAAACAGCATTAATCAGCATTCTCATCAACCTTCCATTTTCCCTTGCAAAGCTAGATCAGGTGGGGAGGGGCTGACAGCAAGTTGGAAAGGGGATGGGTAGGCACTGAAGTCACTCCAACACCTGTAACTATTACACCCTTGACAATTATACCTATCAACTATATATAATCATTTACACAGATGATACAGTGGTGGAGCCTATACCGCACACCAAGTTGTTACATGAATCACACTGAAACTGACAGAGTAAATAAAGCAATGCCTTCAACATAGCCTTATCCAACGCGCACAAGGTACGCACCACATTCACAAACATCTCCCACAGCCACGCACTTTCCCACTGATCCCTCTACGTCAACAGGTTCACACCTCTTGCCGCAAACGCGCTCCAAGCGCGCGCGCGCGCGACGACCAGCTGATATGTCCTCACTTCTTTCTCTACTTGGGTACCTCAGTGGCAAAATTCTGCGATGTTGGGGGTAAACTGACGCTTTATTTTGCAACGAGATCCGATCGCAATGTCAGTGGAGTGTGTTGCCAAAGCCATGTGACTAAACCGCATATGATGCATGTTTTGCCATATCAAGTAACCACCCCAGTCACATCCAAGATGAAATGATGGGCTCTCAGCGACGCGCTAGCTGCCGGCAATTATTGTATATGCTTATGCGTTAGAACCTTCCGCGGGCGACCTAGCGTCCGTCGAAAAGCCCTGACATACTCAGCTCAAATTTCAAGGTCAAACCAAACGTGCTACCCACCTCATCTTAGAGCTATCGACGTTTTCGGACTCTTAGGCAACAAAACCAAGGATAATTTTCACGAAGCAACAAAACAGACGTCAAACTCCGTGGCCTTTAACATCGTGCACCTCAGTATAGCCAAGCTGCGGTGAACCACCTCAGTCAGATATACAAGTCACGAAACGCTCGTTAACTATCGCAAACTAAACTTATTACTGTCCGTTGCGTGATAGTTTGCCTAGAGAAAGTTGCATTCCCAATGCACCCACTGCAAAACAGCTTTTGACTAATGGATGACAAAATCAGCCGTTATCAGGATGCTATGTAGGCATGATCATCCCACAATTCATAGCATTTTTCGCGAAGTAGCGAGGGCATGTCATCGAGATGCACCTTTCGACTGGGAATTGCCGATAAGCACGAAGGGTGTCATTAGAGATGTGTCATATCCTCTAAGACGGAAAACATGCTCTTCTTGAGCCAACAAAGCCATCGGACTGCGACCATCACACCTACAAAGACAATCATGGTATCGTTGTATATTTTTGCCGAAAAGCCACTCGCAGTCACCGAAAAACGGAACCAGTGAGCGCCGCGTATTCCGTCCATGGAGGCATGTTTCACCGATCCCACTTCAAAACACAGTTTGTACTTCACAGAACGTCTGGGGCGCCTCAGCGTTCTCAGTTTGGTCCCAAGAGGCTCAGATGCGTCGAAAGACCATCTCTCGTCCATTGTGCATGTTGTCCTGCAGCTTTTTGACTCATCAGAATGAGCTCCCCTTGCTGTGACGTTGGGGCAATATAAACGCGTTCACTGCCGTCGCAAGCTCACTCATTCGACTCATACGAGAATCCACGCCAATCGCTCAAAAGCTTCAAATTATTGCCATACGATGGTGTTTGTGAAGTCCGCCAGAAGGTTTACTGACCACCCTCATACAAAGTCGTACAGGTATCGCTCTACCTCCAAATGCACCGTCCTGAAACAGAAAGTCGTGTCAAAAGGCAAACCCCTTTTCAGGTGTAGGCTAACCGCCACGAATGCCGATGAGCCACACCAGCCAGCCCGACCGACTGACACTTATTTGGCCACTCAAACGCCGCGATGGGATGGCCATACGGCACATAAGACGGGGCACACTACCAGAACCCGCCGCCTGGTTCCCGTAACCCGATCCCCAACATTGGCGTGCCGGAGAGGTGCTTCAGGGCGCGCGTAATTTCCCAGCGACCAGCCGTGTTACGCATGCGCAGCCCAAGTCTGACGGCGGCCGACGGCGGGTAAGCTTGGCATTGACCCGCCCTGCAGTGTCTGGGTGTCATACGGCTAGCGTAGCGTAGCAAAGCCCCCGCTCGCCCGCAAGCGTATACGACCAGCCGCAGCCGGCTGGCGACGGGCCGTCCCCCGGAGATCCACACGGTCCGTGCTCCACAGCCTCGAACCACGAGACCGCACGTCAGGTCGCAGCCGGCTGGCGCCGGGCCGCCCTTCGGGGACCCACGCGGCCCGCGTGCTCCACAGCCTCGGGCCACGAGACCGCGCGTCAGGCCGCAGCCGGCTGGCGACGGGCCAACCCCGGAGACCCACACGGTCCGCGTGCTCACAGCGTCGGACCACGAGGCCGCGCGTCAGGCCGCAGCCGGCGCACGCAGTACGCCCGCTGCACATATGTGGCGAGCAAACCTGAGCGATCTGATGGGCGAAATCTGACGATTAGTCCCCAGCCCGTCCTCTGCCCGTGACGACCACAGCACGACTCACTTGGCAATTGACTTAATGGTGTCGAAGTCCACCAGACACTTGTACTTGGCAATGTCTAGATTGTCGCTGCCCCCTATCCGCGCCAGCATTCGCAGCGTTACCAGGGACGACACCTGGGCGCAGCGAATACAGAAGACTGGTGAGAATACGACTTTGTCAGGGACACCTGAATACGAAACATACAAGGGTGTCAACGAGGTAAGAACACAGCGCAATAGGTACACAGAGTACAGACAAACAGAAGGTACAACAGACACACCAGGGCACACAGAATACCGAAGACAAGGGAAGGTAACGCATTATTAGTAGCACACCTAGGGACATGGGCTACACGACACTGCTAAGGTCATCACGCTACGCGAGAGAGAAATCAATGCGTGAGTATCAAGCAAAATCTGGCGAGACGCCTCTAATAATTCGATAGCGATAGTAAAGCCGGCATAGGGAAGAAGCATCTTGTTACTCTGCCAAGGCATGCCACTTGCAACCCGACTGTCGCCGACAATGACACCTGGAACGCACGATGTCCAATACACTTTCCAAACGCCCCGCACCCACCCCTTCCCCACCTGCGAGTAGATGCTGGCCGTGGGCGCCACACGGTCCTCGACGATCGCGTAGAAGATGGCGAGCAGCCGGTCAAGAGGGAAAGTCCGTGGTCCGGTGAGCAGGGCCGAGGCACGCGCGCCGGCCGCCGGCCGCGGCCGCACGCGGCCCGGGCCGCGGCCCGTGCGCCGCACGAAGAAGCGCCGGTCCGTCTTGGCCGGGTTGTACGACGCCAGGTAGGCGGCGATCAGCAGAAACTGCGGTGGGGAAGCGAGGGCGAGGCTGTGACGGTCACCCGGCCTCCCAGCGTGCGGTGGGCTCTGAGAGGCGTAGAACGGGACCCGCACGGAGCCGACGACTCGCACCCGACCCCGTCTGTGAGGAACGGAATTTTAATTCGCGATCTTACAGCACCCCGCCAAAATTTTGTGTATAGTTTAAAGTGCCGTCTTAGGAAATACAGCACAGCAAGTAGGAAATGATATGTGGCAAGAATTAAGTCCCGGTGTCCTGCACACACAGATGTCTTATCCCACTACGCTACGCTTCTCCAGCAACAAACACCTTTCCCGGAAAATGTGCATCACGACGCGCCATTCTAACACCGGCCTCACCTTGGAGTAGAAGGGCAGCTCGGTGTTAAGTCGCCTCGTGTCGTCGGCCCCGGCCGTCTCCGCCCCCGGCATCAGGCCCTGCATCCGCTCCCACTGTGCACTGCTCGCACGAAACGGCTCAGGTTATGAGCAGTGCGTGACTTCGCCTTCCAAATGTCGCGCAACATCATGGCTTGTGCCGGTCAATCAGCAGCCCTCGTCTCGCCAGTGTTGGCCCACACATGCAGAGGCCTCTAAAGAACCGAACGCCGGTGAAGGCATATAGTCCTTCTTAAAATCAGTCGGAAGTCTGAACTACAACTTTTGACTTTTGGCAGCTAAGAGATGAGAAAAAAGAGAAACAACTTAAAAAAGGGACAGCAGAGCCATTAAACGCCTGCGCCCTTCCAGAAGTTTTTTTTTCTCATTGGGACATTCTGTACTTTAGACGTTATGTTCCTTGAATATTCTGTAATTTGGGCACTCCGTACGTTTGGACGTTCTGTACCTTAGCCAATACGGTCCGGACCCAACATAACGCATGGGTCTCCCGCGCCTCTCTGCGGCCCATGCATAGTTGGCGCCATGATGTCAGTCTGACTCAGCTCTGGTTTGTTTGCAGATGAAGCCGCAGCGAGAAGCTGCATTCCCTATCTCGATTCCCGAAATGCATTTCTGCCATCTCACGTCTGGACATGTCGGTGTTATTCGTCAGTTGTGTTCATGCACTGTCGTCGTGCGTGCGTGCGTGCGTGCGTGCGTGCGTGCGTGCGTGTGTGTGTTTATGTATAACAAACGTACTACATACTACATACTACAGAATAGCAATACAAGGCATGACACGTAATGTCGCTATATGGGCGATATATTTGTGTAGGTTACAAAATCAGAGCAAAACATACGTCTCAAAAACACATTTCAAGAGGGATCTAGCTCAAAATTTTCAACAAAACAAAGGGTCCAAAATGCAGTACCCTTTCTTGACGTGGCTTTTGATGGATATTGACAGCAAAGTTAGAACAACTGTGTGCCGAAAGCAATCTAACAGCACGGACGTGCTTAGATGTTGACAGTGAGTGTCCTCGACGGTACGAATGTCATTCCTTTGCCATGTATTCAGGCGTGCCTTGTTCTGATGACATGACCACATGCATAATTACTACAAATCAGACAAATCTTGGTGAACATTGTTCACGCACTAAATCCTGACGCTGCAAACGAAACAAGTGACGCATGACGAGGCCGTTTGTCAATAACTCAAGGCAAGACAAATGTCTGCAAAGACAAGATAAAAACGCCTGCCTACAAACGAGATGCAAAGGCTCTACCAGAAATCGTCCCTCGACACGAAGAGGGCAAGAACGACCACATAATACATTCCCATTCATAAGCGCAACAGAGAAATCTCTAACTTCCTTATGATGAACAGCCCTTACAAACCGCACAAACTCAAATCCACCAATGTAGTGTATTCATTCAAATGAAATCTCGGAGGCTGCAAACTTCGTTCCATAGATTATATTGGCGTAACCACGACTCTCACGACGTCCGGCAAGGCACGTACGCGACGGGGCACCTCTGTAGTACATGTGAAACGAACACGGTAAGACATTAGTGAAACGAAATGTTTCACATCAGAAGATATTAAAGAAAGCATCAGACATGATGAAATAAGCACACTTATAGCTATCGGTATATTTCTTTGTAGAAAAGGCTGCTCTATACACAATTTCTTTGCTTAATAGATATGCTCCGCGATACGTCATTGCTCGTTTACGTCATCGTACCTTGGACAGTATTGATTGAGAGCCAGTTGACGGCCGTTATATCTGGATATTGTACTCACGAACGCCAAATATGAACGACTCGACATCTATATTTTTCTAACCTTGATCACGCATAGCTTATGGAATGACAACGTTTGAATGACTATCATGACAGCCAGAATGCAAAGGTGACCTTGAAATACTCTCCTCGAAATAGTCCCCCATATTTGCGGGCGTAGAGTTCAGAAACTAGGGGGATTTAGGTCTTAAGAAGGGCAGGACTATGAACTGTGCCAAAGTATCTTTAAGGGGCTATTTCAGTTCAAGACTCCACAGAAATGTGGAACACTCCCTTCAACACAACTGACGGACAACACTGACTTCCTTTCGCTATGCAATGACATAGGACACTCTCAAGTTTGGGAGAGCGCATTTATCAATTAATTCTTCCCATCCCTAAGCAAAGAAACAGCTTCTTCCACAACCTTTGAGTCATTCGGTGGTGGGCGGTAGCTATCGTACATGTGATTGCAACTAGGTGTTTTGTAATGGTTCTATTCCGGGTACATTATAAACGCATTCAAGCAACCAGATGAGTATCTGTTTTCACTACAATACAAGATGTTCTTAAGATAGCGATGCACAGCTTTTGTCCTTAAAAACTTAAAGCTCGCTGCTTGAGCCTTAAACTTGGGTCAAATCCAAGGAACAATACACGACGCATTAAAAATCTCAATACTATGGAATCGGCAGTTATTTTCATACCTGACAGTGTGAAAACACTTTAAATATATAGCATATATATTGAATTACTTATAAATATACAATAATGAAATTTAATTTAATCTACAATAATAATATAAATACATATAATATATAACAATAATAATATAATAAATGAATATAAAACAATACAAAATAAAGAAATAAATATTATATATATATATATATGCGTGTGTGTATGTTAATATATATATATATATATATATATATATGCGTGTGTGTATGTTAATATATATATATATATATATATATATATATATATAAATCCCTGAATGGTAAAAAGCCACGAAGCAACACTGTCAAGATTGTCTGTGGCTGATTGCAGCTTCTGGTCACCCGTGCTTACGTTAGAGTGGGCGTATCTCTCAACTCATGGTCGAGGAGGACGTCCGGGAAAACCGGGGCAGACCAGCTAGTCATCACGACAGGAAATCCCCGCAGTGTCCATCCAACAACGAGGTGAGCGCCGCTCTCATCTCCCAGGCTTACCGCTTCGTTTCCAACTCCGATATTATTGGAACGCATCCTTCAAGTTTCGAAAAACCGCATACACCTTTTGGTTGCCCAGTATTTCCAACAGTAGTGGTACCATTATGCACGTTATGCTAATAGCCGAGCTTTGGGATATAGTAGCACCAACATTCACATAAAATCAGGAGACCGACTACAGAGAGACCGGTTGAGTGTCACTGGCACGTGACGCCAGTTTCCGCGGCCCTGACGCTGCAAACGCTAATCACCGCCTCGTCGCCACCGGATTTCGCCGAGCTCCCCGTGACGCACCCAACGTTCCGACTGTCCAGTCCCCTCCCCTCGCGGTCTGGCCCAGACCGCAGCACAGCCGCCCGCGTCCGGCAGTTTGTGGCCGACCGGCGGCCGACCAGCGCCGCCCATGGAGAGCGGCATCTCGGTGCGCACCGAACACCGGCCGGCGACCGCACGCCGCTCGCTCTCGCTTAACGACGGCGGGCTCGACGCCCTCTGCGAGGCCACCTACGCCCACTGGGCCGGACACAAGTACAGCCTCATCAACCTGGTGCTGGCGCAGCTGCCCGGCCGGCGCCAGACGCTGCTGCAGGTGAACGCGGCGCTGGAGGAGGGCCGCAGGGCCGCCGTCGCCGCCGCTGGCCGCTGCGCGCGCTGCGGCGCCGCCAGGCTGCGTGTGGCGCGGGTCAGCCTCTCCGGCAGCGTGGCCGACGGTCTGGACAGCACGCACGTGTTCGGGAACAGGCCGTGGCCCGACTCTGACTACGACTACATGCTGGAGCTGGACGCCGAGACCGTCGTGGAGGTCGACGGCGGCGGCGATTGTGACGGAGGCGCGGGTGCACGTGGCGATGTCGACGACGACGGTCACCGCGAATGCGATGATGACGTCATTAGTGCGAGCGAGGACGAGAGTGGGGATGGACTTAAATATGTGAGTCCTTGGGATCTGGAACACCGTCACGATCATGCAGGCAGTGCCAATAATGGTCAGAGCGACCGTAAAAACGAGGGTACGAGTGAGGGCGATAGCGCTGGCATTGGAAGTAATGCAGACTACGGTGACAGTGACACCTCCAACACGGCCAACCGTGACCAAGTGAAATCTGACGGTGCGGAAGCTAGCACAAGCCGTTCCGGACTAACTACAGCCTCTGTTGGCGCCACCGGCACCGTGGCCGCGCCGCCGTCTCCGGCGTACCGCGCGGTGCCGTGCGGCGCCACCGCCGGCTATTTCCACGTGACGTGCCGGCGCGCGTCCGGCTGCCGGCACCGCGCCGAGCTGCCGCTAGCCGCCGGCCACGTGCGCGACGCGCTGGCGGCGGCGGTGGCGCGCGATGCCGCCGAGCCCGTCTCGCGCCACGGCCCGGCCGTCACTCGCCGGCACGCCATGTTCGCCGTCGACTTCGTGGCTTGCCTGCGCGTGGCGTGGCCGGCTGGGTGGCTGGCGACGCTGCGTGCGCGGCGGCGGCCGGCCGGTTGGCCGTCCGCGGCGCTGCTGGCGCGGCTCGGCGACCGGCTGCACCTGGTGCCGGTCGGACCGCGGCCCGACGAGCCGCGGCTCTGGCGCGTCTCCTTCTCCCGAGTTGAGGCGCTGCTGGCCCGCCAGCTGCCCACGCGCGCGCGCTTCTGCCTCATGCTGCTGCGCGCCGTGCGCAAGCGGTGTCGGGCCGACGTGCCGCTGCTCAGTTCGTACCAGCTCAAGACGTGCACGTTCTGGCTGTGCGAGCGGCGTCCGGCGGCCGCCTGGGACAACACGCTCGTCTCCACGTACGCCGTGCTCGACCTGCTGGCCGAGCACGCCGCCGCCGGCTTCCTGCCCTGCTTCTTTTGGCCCGAGGTGAACGTGCTGCGCCAGCCGACGCAGCAGCGGATGGCGCAGCTGGGCGCGGACGTGCGCCGCCTGCGCCACCGGCTGCCGCGCGACCTGGCCGCCGTGCTGCGCTCGTTCTCGTGATGCCGCGGCCAGGGCGGTGGGAGGCGGGCGAAGGGTGTACTGCGGCCTCCACATAACGCGTGTCTGCGACATGCGGCAATGGCTTCTGCGTGACGCGGGCTGGTAGTGTTCGCAGCGCAGGAGGACGAGATGTTGATGTCGTGTTACGCAATGCGTATTCGTTAGCCACAGTTTTCATAACCGACTCGATTTAGGTTGGAATTCCTAGCCAAGACCGCTAGTGGCGTTTCCTTGACCATTCTGGGACGAAAAACGAATTTATGAATGTGGATTCCAGGGCTTAGTCCGGACTAAGTAACCATTAATAGCTCTTATGCAGCTTTTCACACAGTGAAAAGGGTGACTTGCTCTTGGCTGGCGTGCAGCTAGAAATTTAGCGATGTCATTAATAAAAGCTTATATTGTCCACGCCTGGAAAATGAGGATAGAACATTTGAACCAAGCTCATTGCACACACGGTCTGGAGAAGGTATGTACCATGGCAAGAACAGGCACGTCGACAACTTGTAATTTTGCCACAACGACATTTTAATAGTCCCAGTTACGTATTTTGCTCTGTATGTCAAAACGCACATTCGGTAAAATTCGTCATGAATCAAGTCCAGCGAATACCATGGACGGACCTGCATCCCATGTCTGGAAGACCACTGGCAGCGACTCGACCCCGCATCACGCCTCGACCCCCCGCCTCCGCCCGTAATCCGCAGCACCAGAGAGGCGAGCCCTGGGAATGCTGGGGCGCCGGACGTTTTCGGAGCATAAGTTTGTTCAAACGCGGACGCCTGAGCATTCTGCTCATACGTCCGCGCTTCTGCTTCCTTCATGTAGCTTGGTTTGATCAATAACCGTCGTCTGTTAAGGCCCCACTAACCATCGATGATGTTCTTAATTGATAACGTTGCCCATTTTCTTATAACAAAGCAAAGATCAATCAACACTCCTGGGTGTAGTGTCGGACTGAATTGAAGAGTGGGAAACGAAACAGAACTGCAATCAACTCAATTCCAGTAAGCTTTAAGTCTTTCGTGACAGTCTGAGTGGGAAATGTCGCACTGCTGCCAAAGCCGCTCGCAATCAACGTACTGTCTGTTCGAGACTTAAAACAATTTTAGAACTCATACTTCGCCGCCTTTATAAGTGGACGCAACCGACACAATCCAACGCACTTCAGGTACGTTGGCATGTGCCGAAATAACCTGCTTTAAAGAATTCAGGCTGCAACTTTCCGACTGGCTGGTTTTCTGGGTTCGGCACCCGCGCTGTGCAAGGGATGTGTACGCGTCCCGTGACCTCACATCCGATCACAAAATGCCGGGCCAACGGCAAAACTTCGAGACGAAAGCCTAACGTACCCCAACTGACATCACCTGACATCACCTGAACTTTAGCTTGACCACTGCCCCCGGGCTATAGCCCACTCCAGTCAAGGGCGAGAAGCGAGCGCCAAAGCGGCTCGAAGCAACCTCACCGCCCACGGCTGGGTGCATCGGACAGCGGGCGCACCAACTGACCGAAGACCGACAAAAAACCGCCTATTTTCCTCGCAAAGGAGCTTCTGTGCCACACATTGCTAGCATTGCACATTACCGAGCGGGATTGTGTTTGACTCCATTGCAGACCACGGGATCGATTCCGTTTTGAGCGGAGCGAGATTCGAGTTCAGTTTCGTTTGCACTCAGCTCCATCGGATGCGAAATCGATCCGATTCCTTTGTGACAGGAGCAGAAGTGAATCGCCTTCACTTGACAAATCACAGACTCGCGAACGGATGCAGCCACAATATCTGGGCTGTTTGCATAACAAGTTTGACACGTCATAGGCTGTGGGGTGATGGCTAATGCTTCTGTTGGTGGGAAGCTGGGGGGAGGGGTGGACATCGGAGGCGTCATAGCCTGATCACCTCACAATTTTAGACGTAGATTGGCTTGTTCGATAATCCTGCATCTGACCATGTCTTTGATCTATTTTAAGTACATCATCAACCGCGGACCAAGATATTTACTTTTAAAACATCTGTGTGCGCAATCATTGTATATCTACTCTTGAAACAGCTATGTGTAAGGTAATTAATAATACACGAAGGCTTCCGATGCATTGAGAGCCGTGCTTTTCCCATTGTCCTTTGTGAGAACTTTACAAAATGCCGCGACAGTTGGTGCTTTGAAAACATCATATCGCCGGAAGTCGGCTGAAATTGTTGTGAGTTCTGTTTTGGCAGAAGTGACGTTTCGCAAACAGACGTTTCACAAACATAAAGACCACTTTATCGCCCGTGCCAGCGGCGCTTGAGTTGGAGTCCTTCGCGCCATGTTAGTCCAGCAATGACGTCATCACTTCAGCTGCGTCGACAGACAAGGATTTCTGTTTCGCTACTCACGCAATAACGAGACGCCGGCCCCGCTACAATACAACTGACTGTCAGATTTCAATCGCTGCCAATGTTTGGGATAAAAGCGATTGTCAGGGACGTTGGCACAGCCCGGGTTTTCTGAGGAAACCTTGGATAACAATATCTTACAATAGTGTACAGAGGGCAAATACGGACATATCAATTTGCGGCCAGATGATAACCTGCTGCTGAACAGTTAAAAAGTCGAAATTGCCAGCGATGCAGCATATGTTCGATTGCTAGCGTTGACCAGTCAAACCTGATACCTGTCTCGCGGTCGTTCGCTGCAGCGAGGACCAATAATCACCTTCCGTATTCCCTTTGTTTGTACGAGCTGTTAGTTCTTTGATGCATGAGCGTATTTGGGCATAATTTGGCTATATATAGGATGTATGGTATGCCTTGCGTCGGCTGGAGGTGGCTGCTGATTCATTGACCAATGTAAGCGTAGTGGCATGCCAAACCATTGTCGCACAGCTGATGTGGGATGACTGTGCTGCGCAGTGCTTCACAATGCATGGGCAGCTGCGTGATGTTTTCCATGCCTGTGATGAGATAGACATGCAAGCGATGGCTGTGAGAAACCTGATGTGCTAAGTGTTTGTCAGCTGGGCAATATTCTGAGTAGAGAGGCTGGAAACGGAATCATAGCGGGCAGTCGATCGAATGCCATTTCCAGAGGAACCAGCAGGACGGGCATCGTCCGTGCTTCATATTTCCTCTGGTGACAAACGTGGTGCACTTGTGTGCGCTTTAAGTCCACGAAGGTTGGGGCTTCAAGTGTTTTGCATTTTTGGGGTAATTTTGCAATTCAATCGTCAAGCATGCGGCTCCAAAATTTCCATTAGAATCATAATCGGAACCATAATCGTAAATCATTGGAGAAAGGCAAGTAATTTCGTTTCCCACATTAAACCCCGCGCTCAATAACTTATCACGGCAAAGCACATTTAGCCATTAGCAATAATGCTAATACGAGAGTACATTGCATGCCAGCATGACCATTATTCTGCGTAAGCCTCAGTAACAGAAAATATGTTTTCTGATTGCCAACATAGTCGCGGTGGTAATGTCCTGCTTCACATAGCATGCCACTCCGTCTCCGTCAGTGACTCTAACTGAAGTGCCGTTGACGTGGGCCATAAAGACAACTGCCTGGCAGCCAAGCAAGCACACGCCAAACCGTGGCACCGAAAGGACATCTAGAATACACAGAAATAATCACCAATTTTCGGCAGGGTGACAGCCGTTCAAGATATCGACTATCGCGTCATTTTGGAAATGTGTACTAAAGGCAATGGAAAAACACGGTTTCCACCATCTCGGAGATTCTAAATGCCCTTCGGACCATCATAATGCACGTGCATAGCATCAGGCCGACATTGCTGCCTGTTACAACCATCTGAGAGGCGAATGCCTGGATGTGCTTACTGAGTTCTCTATCCTGAAAACCCTGATTCAGAGTCGAAGCAAACGTTTTGAGCATTTATAAGCTATAAATGCGTCGGAGTAAAACTGATTGGCTTGTATTTTTCAGCAGTAATCTTGAATCACACTCGGGTTTAGCTCCATTCACCTTGACGCGGATTCGGAACTGATTCCACCCAAGTGGAATCAACCCCAAGCCCATTCCACCCCAGGCATCATTATGAGTTACGCTGTCAGTCGAGGGGAGGACGTCACCCCTACACAAACGCAGCAGCTCACACCTGCCACCCTGGTGCCGGCGGGCTCACCTGGAGACCTCGCGCAGGTAGACGGTCTTCAGGGCGGCCTTGAGGTGGGGCTCCACGTGGCGCCAGAGGCGGCGGGCGTCGCCGGCGTCCACCTCCCCCGCCAGCACCGGCTCTCTGTAGCGGGCGAAGTTGGCGCGGGCCTGCGGTCGACCGGCGACGCCATGAGCACACACGGCACATCGCCATCGGTAGACATCAGCGGAACAACAGCTTACTATCAAGGCTAGTTGAAGCAAAGCAGACGAGGGCGAGACATACCGCCCATGACGTACATTTAAATCTTACGTGTTCTATCTGCTCGCGCTCCCTTCAGTCAGACTACGGCCATTCAGACCAGACACGAGCGCTGCGAAATGGTAACTGTCTTAACACGCGAGGCGAGCAGGCGGCGCCAACCCCGGCGGGCGGCGCCCCAGGCAGCACACCGCCGGTAGGGGCAGCGGCGTACCGAGGTACAGCAGTACTGGCGGCGCGAGCAGGGGCGGACTCAGGCGCACGCCAGTAACATCACGATGCAATGTATAATACTGAATATAACACACGTACATGCATTTGTTTTCCCCCAAATTCGGTCAGTTCAATACATGATAGTGAAAAATGAGACACATGTACCATGTTCTCGACTCTCGCCCAGCTCGTCAGTATGATGCGGATCGGTTATCACCTGATGTTCAAGACAGAGCACGGAACAGTGAGCTAAATATGCCGTTAGCTCCCACCTCGCGGGGGACCGACGACGCGAGCCGGGGCGCGTGGTCGCATCGTGGCCTAAATACGAGGAGAGGAACTACTCGCGTAGCACGGCTGAGAAAATCGCAGCACATCCCGCTTGCGTGAGCCGAGCTCTCTCGGCCCGGTGATTACATGGAAACCAAAACTGACTGAAATATGGCAGAGAACTACGAAATGTAACCATGTGTGCGATGTAGTGTGTCTATGGATCATCATACAAGATGGTAGCAGACGATACGCGACAGGCGTTTTCTTTTCATGTGCATTTCTAACTGACGTTATTTGTTACGACAGGCACCGAATGCGACGGAATAATTAATTGCAGTGATTCGCACGAGAAGTTTGGTTAGGTGGTCAAATAAACAGCGCGCAGCAATTGCGCCTCATGCGGATGTGTTCGCCTTCTGAAGCCATATCATTTGCTCAATCGTCAAAGACGTCAGCGTAGTCTGAACGCCACACTTTAATGGCAATGATTTGCTGTGAACTTGTAAAATTCTACGTACTTTTAATAGGGAAGTTTCAATAACTCTCGCGCCGTCCGTTCACCTGTGGATATCCTGCGCGGGCACCGCATGGGTCTATGTGGGGCGCGGGCGTTCAGACTGACCAGGTAGCGCAGCTCGCGCAGGTTGCGACAGGGTGCCAGAAACACGG
The DNA here is from genome assembly GCF_011947565.3 of Pollicipes pollicipes. Lineage (NCBI taxonomy): Eukaryota > Metazoa > Arthropoda > Thecostraca > Pollicipedomorpha > Pollicipedidae > Pollicipes > Pollicipes pollicipes. The sequence goes on from NW_023596545.1 coordinate 31,242,665, forward strand.
CCAGTAGCAGGCTGAGGAAACCACGGTAGAAATGTTCATCCACCTCAGCCGGCCGGTCCAGCGCCAGGATCTCCAGCAGCGCCCCTGGCGGCGATACGGCGAACCAGGTCACCACGACCGCCACGACCGCCGCTCCTCCCGGGGACAGCGCGGACCGGTCGGCACACAGTCGGCGGCACGGGGCGCTAGATCACGCCCTCCACAAGTCTCGACCGGGCTCCGAGCGGCGATAGACTGAGAGTTACGGCACTGGGATCGTGCCGCCGAACAGGGCCAGGAAGACTCGCGCGTCCCGCACGAGGCCCGCGTGACAGAGCACATGTCGCCATTGTCACTGGCCCACCAGCAACCGGCTTCCTCCGGTGAGCCTACCGCCCCATTGGCCATTACCGTATTTATGCAGTCTCTGTCCCTAGACCGTCGTATACACAGGCCTCCTCGCCGCCCCCCCCCCCCCCCCCCCCCCGAATGCTGACTGCAGTCCAACCCGCGCCCGCGTGCCGGTAAACCAAGGGGTGTCACGCGCAGGGGGAGGGGGGTGTCACACGCAGGGGGAGGGGGGGGGGGGTGTCACACGCAGGGGGAGGGGGGGGGGTACACGTGATGTGACTGTCCTCACCGCGGCTGTACTGCGGGAAATGCACCAGCAGCGGCTGCGGCAGGCCGCCCGGTGTCAGGAACTTGTCCCAGATGATGTTGGAGACGAGCACGAGGCACACGGGGCGGGCGGCCAGCTCCTGCAGCCGCAGCAGGGTCGGCAGCAGCGACGCGTCCTGGTCCCGCAGCCGCTCAGCGTCCTTCAGCACCTGACCGTCCGGCCGAACGGCGAGCACACAGGTCACAAACAGGTGGGTAGAGATCACACGCGATGGGTAGAGGTCACACGCGGCGAGTGTAGAGGTCAAAAGGGATGGGTGTAGAGGTCACAAGAGCCGAGCAGACGTCACAGACAGCGGGAGGAGGACGGGCGAATAGGTCACAAGCGGCGGGCAGAGGGGATCGAAAGCCACGGGCAGTACACTTGCCAGATGCACACTAGGTGCGTGGGGCGTAGCAGGCTCGTGGGCACTCACAGCTGACCCGATGAATGGTAGCAGAGTTATGTCTAGGATGGTAGCAAAGTTATGTTCAACTCCAGATGAGCAGAGCGGACTCTCACCCACAGTATGCATAGATTATTACACCTCGGACTCCAAGTCATTTAGAGGCTGAACTTGATTTTACACCTGACACCGGCTGTCAAAAGCGAAGGTATTCGACTCCGACTCTGTTTCACAAATATCCTGCGCGGATTCGAATCTGACGTTAGCAGAATCGGATCCAATAGTCTGTTTTACGAATTGTCTGACTACATCACTTTACATTGTTAAGCAAGTGCGTCAAGTAGTTGGATACCTGAAAGCAGAGTAAAAACACACGGGTATGATCACCATCAGCTTGAGTAAAGCACGCTTCCAAAAGTTTGCTACCATTGGAGAATGAGCATCCAGCACTTAAGATGTGCGATCACCAGGAGTGAGTGAATCCGAACACCGGTCCACTAACCAAACGAGCTCCCGGAACAGACGGCACACAGTTTAGAAGAATCACATCAGCACAATACCAAAGACAAAACAAAGCCACTCACAATGGCGATATTTTCTTCAGGGTGTTCATCCGCAATGCGCTGCAGTGTTGATACAAAACTGCTCACACTGTCACACCTTTGATCCTCGCCTGGAATGTAAAACATGTGGCATTACACAACAGGTACGCTGCTTAACCGAAAATATATCGGATGCTAGCCTGGATACTACCAAAAGGGGAAGACAAAAATAGGATAGGACAAGGAATAAAGAGATAGACAAGGACAAGAGATAAAGTAAGCATGAGATAAAGTGATTAACTTAACAAGACAACCATGCACTAAAACACCATGACACCAAATATCGCTCAAACCACGCTGGCATCATCCAAAGCTCATTTCATCTGCAGAAGTACTGAAATGTTGACGATGCCCGAAGAGGAGGATGTTAGACAAAATACCACGTTTTGGGTCCGCGGAATCAAACCATAAATGTGTCATCTGCATAAATTGTGGTGTTAAACGTGTTTAACACGGCTAACCGATCACGAAACCGTATTAAGGAAACCCCTACAGTAGTCACTGACGGCGATTATCAGCCTGCCTTAGAACGACCATATCGACAACGTATCTGGAACGAAACGTTCGTAATAGCTTGCCAACACAAGCGCCGACGCGCTACAGAAGCGCCACGAAGAGACTGCAACTAAAACAATCACAAGAAAAGATCCACGTGACTGACGGGCCAGCTCTCCGAAGCTAAAAAAAACAAACAAGCGAATCATTCGCAAACCAACAGGAAGCGCTTGACCTCAGCGTCCAACATACCGACACCCAGCCTGGCCGGCGCCGCTGAGTTTCTCTCCACCGCACGCCTCTCTCCCCGCCCCGCGTGTCGCGATGGGCCGGTGTCGCAAGCGGGGCCGGCGCGGTGCGTGCCTCTGCCCGGGCGGCTGCTGCGACTGCTGCGCGCGCGACCCGTGCGGCGAGCCCGAGCCCGTCGATCCGTGCACGCCGGCCGGCCGCTGGTCCGAGTGGCTCTGGCCCGGCCCCGGTGGCGGCGCCTGCGACGACGACAGCAGCTGCGACTCGGAGGCGCAGGCCGGCCGCCTGGCCTGCGCCCTCTCCGAGTTCAAGCGCTGCGTGCTGGGCACAGTGCCGGCGCGGATCGTGCTCTGCGTGGCCGGCGCCCGCTTCATCCTCTGGCTGTTCGACATCGATGTGTTCGTGGTGCAGGTGTGACGGCGTGGTAATATAAAGCGTCGTTGGTGTGTTGTGGCACTCGGTAACGGCCACAGAAACGAACGGCCAAGATGAGGCGAGGAATGCAGATGTCACGTCATATGCCCGCGAAGTTTGAAATGATGGGCACCAGGTAACGTTTGTGGTCCCAAAGATCGACCTGCGTATCAGTCCACTGTCCTTGGGATCAAAGACGAAATGGTTTGCATACCACTAGTCTACAGCTTTTGGATGCTTTTTTCGAGCTCTTACCAAAAATGTATTGCACTGGTCACGGAAAAGGAAAAACGGAACAAATCAGACAAGACCAATTACAGGCAAAGGTCAAAGCAAATGTACAAGAAATATCCGTAAGACTGAAACCGCTACCGCTTTTTCGGAGAACAGATTCGTCTACTACCACTCTTGCATCGCACTCTTCTTTTACGCCATATCATGCGTCTTGGAGTGACATTCAATCCAAGTATACTGAAAGACGAATTTGGCAGAACATATCTACCCAATTCATGCATATAAAACACCACATTGAAGACTTTGTCACCATATTCATAGATAACTTGTTTATGAGTAATAGTTGATGGTTGGATTAGCCTGTTCACGTACGGAGCTCCGCCATAAAGCAGCTTTAGATAAACTATAGACACCACACTAGATATCTCACAGAATTAGACGAACCTACAGCATACCGATCTACCCCGAAAAGTAAGATTAATTGCTGAACCTCGCTCTGTTTCAGAACTTGGCTTTTGTCTCACATAATGGACACGAACATCAAGTACTTTGTCACATACACACACGCACGTACGCACGCACGCACGCACGCACGCACCACGCACGCGCGCGCGCACACACACCTACACACACCCACACGCGCACGCGCACGCGCACGCGCACGCACGCACGCACGCACGCACGCACACACACACACACACACACACACACACACACACACACACACACACACACACACACACACACACACACACACACACACACACACACACACACACATCAAGCGCAGCGCTTCAGGGGACAATTGCCCGTCGTGAAACACCATTCACAGATATAGCACCTCTAATATCCAGAGCAAAGCTGTTTTGCCTCGCGCGAGAGGCACGCGTTTGTACGTCTACCGGCACGATTGTCCGAGCTCACATGGCATGTCTTTTACATCGGCCAGCGGCCATCGTGGGCAGACCGGGGAATGATCTTCGTCACTGACTGCACGCGTACTGCAGTCGTCGCGTCCGTCCGCGACGCTCAGGCGTCGTATGCTACGGACAAGCAGTCTGAGGAGCCCGGACGGCGGGTCGGGTGCTCTGGAGCGGCCGACCGAGCCTGGTCCCCGCGCGCACCACGGGCGAAGCCACCGCCGGTCGGCGAGGACAAGCAAGCCAGCGAAGCGGCGGGCAAGGCCGGGCACAGGGCGCCAGCGGCAGTCGCATCGTATCCAGCTACACCGGCCCGGCCGGAGCGTGGGTGCAGTCTCCCCCGCTCCTTCCCTCGCCCCCCCCCCCCCCCGCTCCCCCCAAAAGCCCGTAGAAAGGCGTCACGTCAAGCTCGTCGTGCCGGTGCCGGTCCAACTCCAGCTGGCCGGCAGGAGGACCAGGCCGCAGCTGTATTTGCCATCCGCCGGCTGGTCAGTACCATCGCGGCCCGAGCCGCCACTTCCAGCCCGCCCACGCCACGAGCAGGTCAGCACGCGACGCAGTCCGCAAAGGCGGCACCTTGTGCGGGTCACGGACCACGTCGCATCATGCAGGAGAGGACGCACACCGCGCTGTCGCCACACGCAAGACACAGCCGCTACGGTCCCGCCACCTGGCGCAGGACGCGGACAACACAGCGACTGACCGACCGTCACACGCAAGACGCGAAGCTGCAGAGCAGCCCGAGGCGGGGCGCGCGCACGACAGCAACTGACCGGCCAGCTGGCGCAGGACGAGCTGGAAGAGCAGCGCGGGCGTGTAACACTCCACGCAGCTGACCACGGCGCTGAGGCCGGCGAACTGGGACAGCACGTGGGTGAGAGCCGTCGTCTTGCCCGTGCTCGGGTGGCCGTACAGGAACACGGCCGGAGGTACGCACTCATATGGCTGCAAGGCAAACAGCATATGCTCGGTCACTGGTGTCCAATGGACTGGGGGGCACAAACCTTGGGTTATGTGTGGTTTGATGGGACATGAAACTGTGCACTCTGAGTTAAGTATGCCACAGTGTGCAAAAACGCATTCCAATACATCGCACTCCCGCAACACACCATGGTAAACTGCACATGTCAGGCCTTGAACATACATGCCATTGCAGCCAATGATGCAATATGAATGTGTTATCATAGCTCTCACAGTCCAGACTCCAGGCAACATGAGGGTGGCAAGCTCTATTTCAGTTGATACCAAAGCACTGGATGTAAATTACCAGTATCTGTAGTGAAACTGCAGGATACTAACACTGATAAAAACTCAAAATTGGCAGTCAGATTTGCTGTGTCAAAGAAAGAGGCACAGCAATAAAAAGTCTGCTTACCACCAACAGAAGGCTCTTGATTGTGTTGATCTGTTCCTCCAACAGCTCCATGTGGAACTCTTGAGAAAACTGAACAGCTTAGAAAGATCAAAGTTTAGGGAAATGGCAGTCTAGTACAGCTTGCCTGCATGGGATGGTGACAACATGTGAGAAAGCAACTGACAGCTGACGTTTTGGTCATGTTCAGACTTATGTCCTAAAACCTAAAACTTTAAACATCTGCAAAGAAATGCATCAAACTTTCATATAATCAGCTTGATTGCAGCACATACTCAAAAATTTCCACTAATCATGGTGATATTCCCTCAATCTGTGGATCCAGTCAACATTTCTGTACCTAGAGGAGTGTCAGCAATTTGATGCATATTCCTGAAATAAATTCAAAAGCAATTATTTTGAGAAACAAATGGACTGCAGCAAATAAAGCTCATGCCTAAACATACAACAATTGGCTATAAGACTCATGAAAAGGTAACATTTCACTGAAAAGACTTCTGGATGCAACTCCATGTAATTTTGAAGGATTGGCTCTCATTCCAGTGTGATAAGGACCACTGCCAGCTTTCCCAGCAGTGCCCTGCTGAAGTAATCATATCACTAGCATGTTGGTCTCCTTTATCATTTTGCTTTGATCTGGGGTCCTGCCGTGTATTACACTGCAAGCACCATAAAGGTATACAAAGTAATTTCCACTCCAGACCTGGTTCACAAGTATTAAACTAAAGAAGATCCTTTAGCAGGGTTAATTCAAGAATGGCAAAAGCAGGGTTAATTCAAGAATGCTTGAATTTCCAGGCATGGATATCAAAGCATGTTTAACTTGTCACACTCATGAGGAATCTTCATGTTCATCATAACTCTGAGGGTTGATAAAACACTTGTGACTGCTCTTTAGCACTTGCACTATAAATTGCTTGCATACATAGCAATGAGGTGGTAGTATCAAACCATGCACCCACCCACCTAAATAAAACACAACAGTGACTTCTTGTTCTCCTAGATTCCTTGTTCCATAATCCCCCATTAATAGTGACCAGGCCACTTATCTCAAAACAAAGTTCTAGACAAAACTGTGCTTCAGTGAAAAAATGAGGGCATGGCCACTGTTAAGGAGAATACAACAAGTAGGCTGCACCATTTTGAGACAGTGCACATTCAATTTAGCTGGTGGCATCCAGGTCACTTGCCGAAAGCCCCCTACAAGTTTCAGCGCACTCCTATTTTTTCGATTTTCTTCAAGTACTTGCCCATCCTTTAGAGCAAGAAAAATCGCCCCCGAGAGCATCATACGCACATACCGTAGCAAAGACAGCCACAACATGCAACACAGGCACAGCAGGTCTTTACAGGGTTTTGTACTGGCGCCGAAAACAATGTATTGGCTGCGTACAGACCGCAAATCGCTCTGCATGATGGCGCACATGAGCCAATGCGTCACCACACCGAAACAGCTGATCAGCTGTAGCAGCTGATAGGGCAAGAATCGTGTGAAATTCGGGGATTCGCTGCAGACAGGGCCATGTGCTGAAGGTGTGTAGCAAACTTGTTAGCCCGGCTGCTGCAATTGCTTTTCGCGTGACGTTCGGTCCATATTCCATACGGCGCGAATGAAACAAGTCAGGCTCATCAGGCCGGATTTTAGAGTCCTGTACAGTCCATGATTATTCAACTGTGCTGTGCGGTAGGGTGCTACCTTCGATCCAAGGTGCCGTCGGTAATTGAGAGGAAGTAGTAGGGCAAACCTAGGTAATGTTGACAGTGGTCTGCTTAGGGACGTTTTTCGCGCCTGCTTCTTCGATGGAAGGGCAGGCCAGTCATTTTTTATTTTTGCACAATCACTCCTGAAATTGTATTTTTCTCTACTTTATTTCAGCCCCTGAACAAAATGGCAGATCACAATGCTGTGGTCAGCCCCCAATCATATAGTTACTTGCAGTATTTGACAGAGGCATTGGAGCTGTTGTGAATGTATATTAGCTGTTAGTAAATAGGGGAAGTAAAACCATGCCACTGAAAACTACATATTAAGTCCATCATAATTCAGTGACAAATGAGTTCATTCAAGGTCAGCTGTTAGGTAACAACAACAATATGAAGAAATGTTTGTCACACTAAAGCATAACTAAATCATAGTATATAAACAAAAGATGGCACATTCAACAAGTGGGAATTTATGTGGCCTATCAAATACTTGCAGTTCATTTATCTGACATGCCTGGAGCCAAAAACTTATTTTATTTTATCAAAAATTGGTGTGCAAAAAGGTACTAAAAGTATAAAATACCACACACCATTCAGGACCTTTTGAAATATCACAGAGTTGGTTACTTGCCATGTGCACCACTGAGTGTGAGGATAGGCATGGAGTTTTTTGGCAGGATGACATTGCTCACAATTAAAATATGAGCTACCAAAGGAAAATAATCATTGTTATGCAATGTTCTTGGGTATGGTCATCTTTGGCTAAATTTTGCCATCACGATAGAAGTTTTCATACCCTTTATTGGATGTTTTATAAGGATAGCTGTTCTTGTGTTTGGTTGTGGAAGAGGATGGGAGTTTAAGTCCTGGCAGTGTCATTTCTTGTGGCTGGCAATGTTTTTGATGTTGGTCTTATGCAGAAGTTTTCAGTTAGCATTATTACACAGCCAGCATGTTGTGCTATACCAGGCCTAATCTCACACATATTGCAGTCAGACACCTGTGACAGTATTGAATGCCCGTGCTGTGCTCACATCTTGTGAGCTCTACATGGTGCATGGCAACTGATAGCAAGGTATATTTGGGATCTGCAGTGGCTTGATAAGGTTCATAGAAAAGTCATGAGCACAAGCTCATTTTCTAAACTCTCATGTTTTTTGGTTGTGCAAAAAATGGTCTGAACCCTCTAGGAAATATAGTGCACCCCTAATGTCACAAAAACATTAGAACTTCATTTAAACAACTCCACCAAATTGTACATGTGAGAGGAGTATGATAGACCAGTTGAGCTTGATATATTATTACTCATAGGAAAATGTGCTCTTGTAAGGCTGTAGCACTCAAACATGCTTAAGGATGTCATGACTGCTGTTCATGCTTGCCTTCATAGCAAGCATTGTTGGTGCATGCTCAACACCCAGCATGCATGTCAGTTTCCAGATCAATCACATTTTGACACATGTCATGGCCAGACCACTGTGTTTGTCCCACCAGGTGGTGTGCTTGAGCGTCGTCGCCTGGTGAGGCAAGAGCTGAGCAGCCGCCCCTGCAGCCATGGGCCGGCTTGACACCAAGGCGGCCATTGCCCGGCTGGCTGCCCAGCCGGACCGGGACCAGCTGCTGGCCACCCTGGCCGAGGTGCGACGCCGCGTGATCGCCACCAGGCCCGGCCTGGAGCGGTTCGTGGAGCTCGGCGGCCTGGCGGAGCTGACGCGGCTGCTGCGCGAGCCGCAGCCGGCGGACGTCTTCAACTTGGTGCTCAGCATACTGGGCAACTGCACCACCAGACCGGCCGGGCGACAGCACTTCGTTCGTCACGGCGGACTCCACGCTGTCCTCAATGTGGTACGGCCTGCGAACTGTGGTAGCATGCTGTCGGGAGGTGCCGGCACAGGGCACATTTATTTATTTTATTTATTCAACAGTCATGCATTCGGCACAGGCTATGAGGGAAGAAGGATGAGCATAGTTGTTTGCACCTCACATGCATTGGTAAGAAAGTCAATACATCGGGTGTGAGCATACCAGTGTTGATATAGTGGCTCGATGTGTTGAGGAGTATTTGTATTGTTTCGATGCAAGCGCATGTGGGCTGCGCCGCCACGGAAGAGAGCCAACGTCCGTGCGGCGTCGGACAGTCATGTGACGCGTCCGTGCGGCGTCGGGCAGTCGTGTGACGCGTCCGTGCGGCGTCGGGCAGTCGCGTGACGCGTCCGTGCAGCGTCGGGCAGTTGCGTGACGCGTCCGTCGGCGTCGAGCAGTCGTGTGACGCGTCCGTGTGGCGTCGGGCAGTCGCGTGACGCCTCGGCGCTACGGCCTCGCTGTGCTGCAGATCCAGATCGTGGCCGACCCGCACGTAGCCAACCGTGGCTGCCGGACACTGGCAAACCTGGCGCAAGAGCCATCGCTGTGCCGCACGCTGCACCAGGAGGACACGCTGGATGTGGTGGCGGCGCTGCTGGCGGCCGAGCCGGGTCAGGCACCACCCTCCGACCATCTACGCATCACTATATTCCGCCTGTGGAGGTGCGGCCGGGGGCTGGCCACCGCGTCAAGCCGGCCAGCGAGTCCTCGCGTCCAGGCGGGGCGTTCTCCCGTAGACGGATCCTCACTGAAGGCTCTGCGGTGGGATCCGAGATTTCCTTTGGGATCCAGGAGTATCACTGTCGGGATCTATGACGAAGTAACGCTCGGGCATGCTGTCTTGCCGTAGGCGACACATGTATAATCGGCAGGTGTTGAATGTTTCCCCACACACGCCTGGTTCGGTTCACTAAACATGCGGCAACAACTTGTGTGTCCTGGCGGCGCGCGTCCGTCGCGGCAGGAACCTGACGGCGTCGTGGCGTGCCACCCCTACTGACCCGCCGACTGCCTGCGCCTGCTGACCGGGCGATGTGTTCCGGCAGGAACATGGCGGACACGAGCAGCCACCAGCGCCGGCTGCTGCGCACCGAGTGCCTGGTGACGGTGGCGGCCGGTCTCGGCTCCGGCAACGGCCAGCTGGCGCGCGAAGCTCTCAAGACGCTGGCACACTTCGCCGACCAGGCCGCCCGCGAGACCGGTGCTCAGGTGAGCTCGCGGCCGTTTGTGGCGCCAGTGTTTTGTTCCCGTGCAGGTATGCTATCGCATCGCCCTCAGAAGCAGTCATACCCGGGCGCGGCGACGAATGGCGGCGGTGTCTATGTCTGGCCGGCAGATGCGGCCGTGTTTGCGTGTGACCGGCAGATGCAGCAGGGTTTGTGTATGACCGAGAGATGCAGCAATGTGCGTGTGATCGACGTGTGCAGTAGTGTTTGTGTGTGACCGACAGATACAGCAGTGTTTGTGTGATCGGCGGGAGCAGCAGTGTTTGTGTGTGACCGACGGATGCAAGCAGTGTTTGTGTGTGACCGACGGGTGCAGCAGTGCTTGTGTGTGATCGACAGATACAGCAGTGTTTGTGTGTGTTGGGCGCTGCATGACCTTCAGCAGTCGATACGCCCTAAAACCCCAAATCATCATTCATCATCAGCAGCAGTGTTTGTGTGATCGGCGGGTGCAGCAGTGTTTGTGTGTGACCGACGGATGCAGCAGTGTTTGTGTGTGACCGACAGATACAGCAGTGTTTGTGTGATCGGCGGGTGCAGCAGTGTTTGTGTGAGCCCGACGGGTGCAGCAGTGTTTGTGTGTGACCGACGGATGCAGCAGTGTTTGTGTGTGACCGACGGATGCAGCCGTGTTTGTGTGTGACCGACGGATGCAGCAGTGTTTGTGTGTGACCGACGGGTGTAGCAGCGTTTGTGTGTGACCGACGGGTGCAGCAGTATTTGTGTGACCTGACGGATGCAGCAGTGTTTGTGTGTGACCGACGGGTGCAGCAGTGTTTGTGTGTGACCGACGGATGCAGCAGTGTTTGTGTGTGACCGACGGATGCAGCAGTGTGTATGTGTGATCGGCGGGTGCAGCGGTGTTTGTGTGTGACCGACAGATGCAGCAGGGTGTATGTGTGACCGACGGATGCAGCAGTGTTTGTGTGTGACCGGCAGATGCAGCAGTGCAGCGAGGCGCTACCGGCGCTGCTGCGGCTGTGCGGAGCCGGCGCGTCGCCGGACCCTCAGCTGGGGTCGGCCGCGCTCCGCCTGGTGCTGGTGCTAGCCCGCGAGTCGTCGCTGCGGCCGCCGCTCGGCCAGCTGGGCTTGCTCCAGATGCTGTACGACGGCGCCCGACGGCGGGACGAGAGACCAGGCCAGGGCGGGGGCCAGGAGGCAGGCCAGGGCACAGACGAGAAGCCGGGCCAAGGTGCGGACCAGCAGCCGGACCAGGGTGCGGACCAGAAGTCGAGCCAAGTCCGGCAGCCAGCGGCCGGGACGGTACCAGATTCTGACTTAGAAGACGGCGCGTCGGAGGTGGTCAGCGTTAGCTCCCTTGCTAGTGCGTGGAGTAAGGGGCGAAAACGAGAGGCGCGGTGCACTAACGTAACGCTATGAATGTGCGCGAAGCAAAGGTCGCTGTTCCATGGTCAGTTATGTTGGGACGCGAAACGGTACGGCGGTTATGTTGCGTAAGATTGCAACGCACCCGACAACAGCCGTTTGTCGCCTCTCGGATCCCTTCGACTGCTCCCCCCTCCCCCCCCCCCCCCTCCCCCTCCTCCCCTTCTCCGGAAGGGTGGCAAAGCAAGTACTGTCATGAGCTATGCATAATCTCCGCCTGTCCTTGTGCAGTTAATGTTGCTGCTGTAATCTACTCACAGGTGTAATTTCATGGTGTCAGTGCTTTGACCACTGGCTGACAGAAGCACCACCTGTTCCATTCAGGCGCTGCCGTCACTCCAGCACGTCTGTGTGACGCACGGCGTGCATGTTTCAGACCGTAGCTGCCTGGTCAGCGCGCTGTGTCTGTTCTGCTGGGAGTCGGTGAACCGGGCGAGGCTGCGCGCGCTGGGCTGCCTGCCCTGGCTGGTGTCGCTGCTCGGCTCGGAGCGCGAGCCGGAGCCGCTCCGGCGCCGCGTGCTGCACGCCCTCTTCCAGTTCGTGTACGACGAGGACGGGCTTCGCGCAGATGAAGGCGGCCGGCCTGCTGGAGGTGTTGGTGCGCCGGCTGCAGGCGCTCGTGTCGGGCTGGCGCGACGGCTCTCCCGAGCGGGCCGAGCGGCCCAGCTCGCCGGGCACGTTCCGCGCCGACAGCCCCACCTACCAGCAGGTGGAGCGCGAGATCGCGGCCTACCTGCGCCAGGTGCGCGCCGCCGGCGAGCCGCCCGAGCGCCTGTACAAGTCGTTCAGTCCCACCGACAGCCTGGCGAGCTCGCCGCAGTGCTCGCCCGATGGCAGCCCGCCCTCGTGGGTCCGGTCCCGGCTCGCCTGCCTCGTCCTTGGCCAGCTCGCGTCTCTCGGCGTCAAGCCTCGCCCGACGGCTCGCGATTCTCGCCATTCGCGTTATCCGGAGGCTCGGAGTTCTCACCGTCAGCCTCTCCCGGAAGCTCACAATTCTCGCCGCCCGCCATGCCCGGCGGGTCCCGGCTCTCACCGGACGCTTCGCTCGGAGGCTCGCAGTTCTCACCTCCAGTCTGGCCAGGTGGGTCGCGGTGGTCGCCGCCTGCCCCGAGGAAAGGACCCCGGTACTCCCCAGCCGCCTCTCCGCCGGCCGAATCGCCCGGCGGAGCGGCCAAACGGTGCCCGAGCGCCGAGTCTGCCGACGGTGCGTCACGCTCGCCGCCGCGCTCGCCGCCCGGCAAGCGATGCCGCGGCTCGCCGGACGGCCGGCGGCGCGGCGGCGACGAGGAGACCTGGCTGCTGCTGCTGCTGTCGCGCGAGTCGCAGGCTGAGCGGCCCGACCGCCAGCTGAGCGCGCCGCCCAGCTGCGCTGCACTTCTCGACTACCTGCGCCACGCGCCGCGGCCGCAGGCGCGCGCCTCGCGCATTCTAGCACGCCTCTGCAGGTGAGAGGGAAGGCGTAGAGCAGCACTCTCCGCTCTTTGCTACTGCGCTGCAGCCACGGGATTGGCGTGAATTCAATCTGCGATGGTACTTGACGCGTCAGTTATTTTTGAGGTGGCCCGCGGCGTCATGAGAAATCTCTGTTACCGGCGACCCATTTCGTTCGCCAGCATTGCTGTATGGTTAGGAGCGCCATCGCTGTGTGCCTCAGCCCAACTGTGCCGTTAGTGACCAGAACTACTTGGCCCTGCGCCGCGCGCTCTGTCAGTGGCAAGTTCTTTGTGCTAGGGCCGCTCGCGTCGCCAGGGGTTGTACTCTGTTGCCGGCCCGGCTGGCGGCGAGTCAGGAGGCTGTGAGTGCGCCAGCGCCGCCTGTGCCGGCAGGAACCCGTCCTGCTTCCGCTCGCTGGTGAGGCAGCGGTTGGCGTGGCTGTGCGTCAGCCGACTGTCGGCGGCGCAGGCCGAACTGCCGCTGGACGCGCTGCGCGCCGTGGCCGAGACCGGGTACGGGCAGGGCGTGCTCGAGTCACTGCTGGAGCTGGGCGACGCCGAGGCCATGGCAGCCGTCACCACCCGCCGCCATCGTCGTCCGGTGAGGGGACGCCCCGGCCGGGTTTTCGTGTGCGCTGGTGCTGATGTCCACGTGAGCCGGTCATGGCAGTCGTGCGCAAGTGCTCGTTGTGCTGTTAGTCTTTCCCTAAGCTGTATTTGCTCTTTGGTGGGCTCGACATCGACGCGTTTAAGAGAAACACGTCAAGCACTGCGCATGGACTGAAGATTTCCACCGCTTTGCTTTTCGTCCCGTCGGTGTACTCCATGGTGTCGTAGTCCGGTCAGTCCCCGCTAATAGTCGGCGTCTTACAGCCTGCAGACGAGCCTGCGTCGGCTGTTACTGCGCCGGCGCGGGTCTGGAGCTGCTGCTGACCGCAGCCGGCGGCGGCGGCGAGTGGGCCGAGCCGGCCGGCCGGCGCGCTGCTGGCGCTGGGCGAGCACTTGGTGCCAGCCTGGCCAGCGGCACCGCCAGCCGCGCCACCCCAGCCGTGCCTCTACCTCGCCGACCCGGGCCCGACCGACTTGACACTGGTGCTGTCCGACGGCGAGGTGGCGGCGCGCCGGCGCCGCCGCTGGCCGCCGGCGGGCCAGTGCTGGCCGCCCTGCTGACCGGCGGCTTCCGCGAGGCCAGCAGCCGACGCGTGCCGCTGGGCGAGCTGGAGCGCGCTTGTGGCGGGCGCCGCTGGTGCACCTGGCGTACGGCTGCCGCGGCGGCTGTCGCCTGCTGGACCACTTGCCGCCACGGCTGTGGCTGCCGCTGCTGGCCGCCGCCGACCGCTTCATGCTGACCGAGCCCGCCGAGCTGCTGGGCGGCCGCGTGCTGACGGCGCGGCAGGCGGCGCCACTGGCTGCGCTGTACCGCAGCGCCCGGCAGCTGCCGCTGCAGCTGGAGGGCACCGGACGGCTGGATCTGCTGCTGGGCCGGCTGCTGGCCGCCGGGCCGCACCAGGCCGACGACGAGCTGCGCCACCTGCTGCAGGAGGAGGGCGACACGTTGCGTGCCGACCTCCGTGCCGCCGTCACGCAGCTGTTGGAGCCGGCGGCTGCTGAAGCGGCTGCCGAGGCTGGTGGCGTCCTGTGGCTGCGAGGGCGTCTCGTGCTGCCGACGGCTGGTGGCGCTGTGGCTGCGAGGCTGGTGGCGTCCTGTGGCTGCCGAGGGTTGTGTCTCGTGGCTGCGAGGCTGATGGCGTCCTGTGGCTGCTGAGGCTGTGGCGTCCTTGGCTGCCGAGACTGGTGGTGTGCTGTGGCTACCGAGACTGGTGGCGTCCTGTGGCTACCGAGACTGGCGGCGTCCTGTGGCTACCGAGACTGGCGGTGTCCTGTGGCTGCCGAGTCGGCTTCGAGGCTGATAGTGTCAGGCGCTGCTGAAGTGATGGAGGACTACCAACGGCTGCATTCCACGCGTGATTGCACTTCGTTCGCACACCTAATTGAGCCAATTGGTAGATAGTAAATGGGAATCTTCAGGATTTGTAATCGCTTGGACGCGGTATTTCTTTGGTGGCTGCATTTGTGTTCACTTACCAGACTATGCCACTAGTGTATTGAGGTTTCACATGTGTGGAATTATCTGTCTCGCTTGTGTTTTCCGTGCGTTGTGATATTGACCTGGTGTCTTGAAGAGCTGTATCATACTCAGTCTCTTGGGCTTGACGAATGGCGCACGTTCGTCGATTGTGGGCTATCGTATAAAAAGCGTTTCAATACCACGTTATTGAATGACTTGATTTCTCCTTTGCTGGGTTTGCATTGGTCGATGTGCAGGGTGTCAAAAGCGTCGTTTACGCTTGCTATTACGCTAAAAGCACTCAGGTAATCCACTCCCCTATGCATCAGAAGAGGAGACACGCCGTCGGACTTTCAGAGGATGCTGTGTGATGTTTTCCGAGGCCAGCGTATTGTTCACGCTCGTTACGGATCATAAAAGGCTGATGGTAGCGAAGCCGGGCGCAGGCTTCTACTTGGCCCAATACAATAAGCTGAAGATAACTGCATGGCCGAATATGTTCGGATAAGCGGCGTTGGCTGGGGGCATTTGCAGTTGGAAGCGGGCCAAATTTTCGGAGTGTGTCAATATGCGGTATTTGTTGCATATTGTAATTGTATAACAGCTGAAGGTGTCGCACGCGCTGTTCCCTGTGCTAGATGCCAGACGTCAGCTGGAGAGAAGGCTTGCTACAGGCACTTTGTGATGTGGCACGGTCAAAAAGGTGTATAGCAAGTCATACATCCGCCCACATTCTAAAATGATGTGTTGCTTTACGTTCATATCGTCTCAGGGCCGTTGCATAGCGCACGCGTGTGAACCAGTTGTGACGCGCTGCGGCAACACATTTAGGCATGCAAAAGCCTAGCATGCGTTGTGTGCATCCCTCCTCGGATCTCTGGGTATGAGGCATGTAAATTATGATGTTAGCGAGAATGACTGCACACCCTGTGACTGAGGACAATAAAATGTGTGCGGGGACTCGCTGTTTTCCGGCACGGAGCTCACAATGTTCAAAATGGCGGCCGGAACCTTCACCGTCGGGCGGCCGGGCCAGACCGGGTGCTGAAAAGGCAGGCATACGGGGCCAGGTTTTATTAGCAAAGGTGTATTTCACCGAAAACTTCATTTTTGAAACATTTCTAGCGGTACCTTGGTGTCGTTCCTGCGAACGGGAACCCGACGCCCGGACCAAGAGGACCACAGTTCGCGCAATGGCCTCTCGACTGATTCAAGCCGCTTCCATCGTTAAGTTGAAGTATTGGGAGGACGGTGCCGCTTTACAATAGGCGGCCACCCGTATATCGTCATCATGTGGCAAAACATCGAAGGCCCCAGGGAAAGGGTTGATGTGTTACAACGCGCGGCAGGTGTTTTCTTCTACTATTTTATCGGTGGCGGCGTTTTAAAATGCGAGGCGGTGGAAGAGAAAGGCTCCTGTAGAAGATCCGGAACAACGGCGTTCAGCGGCGTGTAGCTTCACATGAAGGTTGCAGTGGGGTGGGGGTGAGAACGGGGCCAAGCAGTAAAAGATGGCGAAACTACTCCTGAAATACGTCAACAGATGGATTTTTCTCCGGATTCAGCCTATTGTCTTCCCAAGCATGAGCAGGGAGCCCGCCCTGCCCCTTCCGATTGAAAAGAAACTTATGCTCTAACCTAACTGTTCAAACCTGACTATCCATATCTATTTCTTCCGGAACATTGGCAATGAAGGTGGCATCCAGGTCTGGCCGCGCATATTTGAATAGAACCAATAAACGGAGGCTGAAGATTTGGAATAATTGTTTGCGAGCCCGATGTATAATTTCGCAAGTTGAGAAAAACCTTGAAGATCTGTCGTAGGCGCTGCGCTGGCAGCTACAAACCGCCAGGAAGCCTTGCAGCAAAAGAGCGGAGTACCAAACAGGGGTGTAGTCTTATATTAAACTAGGGGGGTTAACCCCCGAGCACCCTGCCGCCCCCCTCCCCCCCACTTGGCCGTCAGCCCCTTGCCCCAACTTTGAGAAGGAAGTGGGCAAATTCCGGGGAGAAATCTGCTTGTTGGCATGTTTTCAGCGCTGGTTGGGTCATTTTTACCGTTCAGTCCCAAACTCGCATTGCAAAACTACGCCTCTGCTGCCAGAGCCTCCTGTTAAGATAAGATATTGGCCTCTATAGGCTTTTTATGCGGCACATAATTCTACTGTTTTTGCGCTGGATTTTCCATAGCGATGGATGGCAGCACCGTTGCTAAGCAATCTTCCAACAACAAATTTTGCGGCGAACTCGATGCGCTGAACATACGCGAAGCGCGCAAGGCAAAATCCAAGCCATGTAATTAGGCATAATGGGGCTAAGCGGCGGGGTGCGAATAACGACGTTGATGCATAGCGCAGCGGGATAATCTGTCAGTCGGCACCTTTGAAACGGATGAAGGTTGCATCAACGGTATATGATTGGGTCTTGAGGTATTTTGTGGATTCCAGCTTTGTTTAAATGTGTGCTATTGGCTGGATGTAGATATTTAGTGGATTTCGGCGTTGCCTATGTCTGGTATAATTAAACTATAGGTGGTGCTAAATGCCTGTTAGCGATTTCTCATAGGTCTGTGGGTGGCTGACTGAAGATAATAATAAGACACTCACAGGTGAATGGATGGGTGGACTGTGACCCAACTGATTTCCATGGAAATTTAATATTGAAATGGATACACACACAGACAAGACTACCTTTTTCTGTAGTATGAGCCAGAAACTGTGATTCAAAAGGCAGCTTCCAAACCATAACCAATTTTGAACAAGGTAAATATGGTTAGTTTTGTTTGTTTTGCTGCTTTACATACTTTTTGGAAATACCTTGAGCAGCAATGCAACTGTCCATGCTCTGCCATGATGCACTGCCCGTTATCATGTAAGGCAATGTGAAGACCAACAAAAAATTATACAAGGACTAGAAGTATAAAAAAGACTCCAAGGAAGGTGATACCTTTGGTAAAAGGAGGGTGCCAAGGAATTGATTCAATGTGCTCAAACATTTCACATAGATATTCTAGGGGGGTGGAGCCCACCTACCTTGCTTGTAAGTTTGAAAGTGGCTTTTGACTCAGGTGTCAATTTCTCATGATGATTGTGGGGCCAGTCTTGGGAGTCACCATAAAAGGAGTTGTTGCTGATTGGAGTTTTAGGGCATGCAGACTACTGTGGTCATTTTGCTCCCCTGTAAAAGGAGTTGCCATAAGGGTATGTTTA
>NW_023596545.1:31261764-31285232 GCF_011947565.3 Pollicipes pollicipes
CTCTGGTGGTCAGCGAACATGCTCCGGCGGCCAGCGCGCGTGCTCTGGTGGTCAGCGCGCGTGCTCTGGTGGTCAGCGCGCGTGCTCTGGTGGTCGGCGCGCGTGCTCTGGTGGTGAGCGCGCGTGCCTTTTCATCCAGCGCGCTGCCTACACGTTCTGCTGGTGCGCCCTGTCGACGCGCCAAAGCGAGCCAAAGCGAGCTGCTTTTTTACTACTTCCTTGATTTTAGCGCTGCGGTGCGCGAACTAACCACAGCCGGCTGCGGCGACACCGCTGCCTCTCAGTTGCAGCGCAGGCTCGCTGACTTAAGGTAACACTATATAGCCACTCCCTGAGATATCGGATCCTTGGTTGGGTCCCACCAGCCGTGTGTCATTCACTCGGCGAGCCTGTTCTCATGAGGTGTCAGTGTGCTTAAAGGCACCGTCGTTGGCGCACCCTGCAGCAAAGTGGGGCACACGGAAGCGGTGAGTGGCAAGTGCCTTCCAGAGTGAAACGAGCAGGGGCTGACCTGGGCCCGAGGTCGGGTCAAGTGCCGTGGACGACCAACGGAAAATGTGGTTGGCTTCAACTCGTTGCATGAGAGAGAGAGAGAGAGAGAGAGAGAGAGAGAGAGAGAGAGAGTAGTACACGAGACAAACTTTCCTGACATAGTTGCAAAGCTTTACTCTGTTTCGAGTCGCCTCAATGATGCTGGCTTGCCATCGAATTCGGAAAAAAATGTAAGCTGTTCAAGTGTCACATGTCAGGGAAATGCTGCATCAAGTGTGATCGTCAGTGCAGACGCTGAGAAAATCCGAAACTTAGTGAGCGATTTCTTCCTAGAAATCCAAAAGAACTTGGCAGTTTCCTTGGCCTGATGTTGTTTTCCCGTAAATACGCTGGCCATTTTGCGGAGAATGCGGCACCCCTCTTCGGTTTTCTGCACCCCTTCAGGGTGACTGTCCGGGATGCACTTCGTTGTCGGTTTTGTGGGGTTTAACCGATAAGGTAGACCTAACCTACCCACAAAACCTGGCCTCTCTCCAGATTTTGCCCCCCCCCCCCTCACCTTGCGTTTCTTATGTCAAGGATTAAAACAAAGACGCAAACATTGACAGATAAAGAATTGATTTACGGAAGGGCGACGTCCATTTTCAAGGAATGTGAAGCTGCCGCCATGTGGCCGCTTGACATCTTGTTAAGACGGTCCAATATGATCGCCGAAAAATATGTGTATCTTTCATGGGAGGTTATCCAGCGCGCAATCCAGCGATGCGACAATTAAAAAACGACAGCTCTTTACAGAATGGTGTGCCTGACACATGCAGACTAGAGACTAGTGCGACTGATTCAGTTTCGTTGGAGAAACTGCGGGGACTGCATAATGTGCTCTGTCAGAAACTGCCGACATTTGAAAGTGAAACTGAAGTTGCGGGATCTCAACAGACATGTTGATAACTGGAGGGAGTGAGTAGGTAAGGCTGCTGATCGGATGGGTTACAAGAACAGCCTTCTTAATAACAAGCGCGACCAGCGCCTTGCCGGCAGTCTGAGGCTGCATGAGCGTGAAGGGTTTGCGCTCGTGGTGTTAACGCGTTGTGAGCTGGGATTCTTGCTATAAATTATCTATCTTCAGTTGCGAGGCGGTACTGCTTCAGCGACTGTTGTCAAGCAAGTAGTGTTTTTTGTGGAGAAAATTTGACGTCACGCAACTGTGCTGAGGGTCAGGTTTTTCTCACAAAAATCTCTGAACCACGCGTCAATCTGTAAGTTACTCTGAAATACGCCACGCAAAATGCGACAATTCTGTCCCTCGACACCCTTTTGTGATGCAATCAGCTTGCAAGATATATCATTAAGCTGCACTTAATGTCCATGACCTTTATCGTACTGCACTTTCCTTTTTGTTAGTCGCTGCACTCCCATGGGTATTAGGAGAACAGTCCTTATACCCCCAATGCGGAGAAGTGTGCGTGCATCTCTTGATCTCTTGATCTCACGATCGTGTGACCGTGGTCACGCTGAAATATATCTTCTTTTCCGTGAGAGTGTTTTCCCGAAACACCGAATGAGGTCCGCCGCACGTGTGGCACGCTTCTCGGTTTGAGAAACGGTGGGGGGTATACACATAGTAGCTTCCGTCTGCCTTACCAAACTCATGGCGTGCCTCATAAGCACGCAACTTAATGTTGACAGCCGAAAATTCTCAATAAACTCTATGAAATTAAAGGATCAAGAGCATGCGATGCGGCTTCAAGATACGCAAGAGACTGCGCGCGACTGCGGTGCGCTCATCTTGAACCCATCATGCTCGCGATGAAGTCGTAGATAGGTGAAGCAAACAAGTCGCGTCTTTGTGAAGCTCATTTTAAAAGATGGCGAGCTGTGTAAACAGGTCAATACCAGCGTCCCACCAAGTGGTTTGCACAGTCCGAGGGTGGCGTGGACTGGTGGTGCTTGCTCGTGCCATCCTTGCTCATGTAGGACATGTCCGACCCTCCCTAGAAACCTTAGTCTGTCCAGGTGTGGTTAAGGTTCGTCCAAACATGCGTCAGGTGGCTGAAAAAAACGCACACGAAGAACGTAAGAACGCAGTGCGTAAGATCTTTTCTAACCTCTGCACAGGAATATTGTACGAAGACAAAGCAGAACGTAGCGTTCTTGCCCGGTTTATGAACACCTTGGAAGTTCACGTTTATACAGAACGTCATCCCTAAGTGAACACATGGTAGCCCGACGCGAGGTGATGGAGCATGATTCAGCAAAAATAAACCTCAACAAAGAAGTTTGAGGAACAGCAGAAGACGACGCGGGTCGCAAGATATAAGAATTGTTGCGCAGCTGTAATCTACGCCCGAGGCTGAAAATACAAGCGTCAGCTTGCGACTCTGATGTTCCTGTATCTAGCTTTTGGGAAGCTCGCCATGTTTTTGTTAGATGTCGTTCAGTTATAAACGTTTACAAAAAGTCATAGTGGCGAACGCTGACATCACACGGCAATTTTCTTTCTAAGCTTTTACTCGGTGCGTGTCGTCGAAACCCTTCCTTTGGGCTTCCTGAGCATCGGGCAGTCTTTACCACAATTCCGCGTGTTGGGTGTCAGGACGTGAGACCCTGAATGACTGGAATACCGGTGATGTTCGTGCAATGTTGTTGAAATCTGACTTTCATTGTACGTAATTATCCGAACTTATAGAACCCTACACGAAAAACCAGCCACATTATAGGCGACCGCATACGACAATAAATTTTATGGTCCCGATCGAGGTGTTGTCTCGAAAAATCCGCCTAGATTTGCAGACTGACCCAACATGCAAAGAAGTTGGAATGACAAAAAGCATGTAGCGTACGCAGAGGAGGTTATACGATGTAAAAATAGCATAAAATTAACCGTGATGTGTTGAGATAACTAGTGGATCAACATTGCGTGGAAATTTTCTGCAGTTGCCTGGTACTGTGCGCATTTTTTCCATACCCATTGGGGATGGGGAATCAGAGAAACATTGACAGCTCAAGTCAGCATTGGGGGAGCTCAGGCCCTCCGAATGCATATAAAGTGATTGCCTCTGACGCCCCTGAAGCCCCTGATGATTGCCTAAGGAAGCCACGAGCTATTCAAATCACCAAGGAATCACAGTGCGACAAAAAAGAGCTTTTATCATGTGCCGTGCTTACCCAACACTTCTGGTATTGCCTGCCCGGTGGAAACATAAAACTGTATTGCGTGCGCATTGGCTGCTTGCAGGGGTCACGATCATGCGTGTGCAGTGGCTGCTTAACATACCACACAGCAGGTATGATTTCCAGATGGTTTTAAATGTTCTCAAGGTTTGGTTTTGACATGGTGTTCCGCCCAGGAGCGCTGGGCGTCGCTGCTGGCGTGCTGAGCCAATGGTCAGCTGACCGTGCTCACCTGCCCACCTAAACTGACGAACCATATGTGCGCACAAGGTCTAGGTCACGGTAATCTCACTATTCTCGGGAGCAGCAGGACTAGGACTCGATGGTCGCCGAACCGACTTACTCTATGTTCGCAGGCGTGAAATGAAAACGGGCTGATCCGTCCACAGCCACTGCTCCGTTTCTGACGCAGTGGTTGCGACTCAAACTCCTGAACCGTGTTCTTAACAAAATGTGCAGGAGGAGAGTGGGAGAAGAGAGAGTGGAGATCGTTGCCTCAGTGTCGTTGGTACCGGGAGTGATAACGTCGCTTCACACAGGCCCGGCCGAGGTACATTCCGGAGCTGATTAGCTCCTCGAACAGGTTTGTGTGCGGTTCTGTTGGCTTCAGATGATCCACAGCGCGGCGATATTCTGCGGGAGCTGCGGACGCTGCACCAACAGGAGGATCCATATACCCGCGTCGTGATGGTGGAACTGCGTGCCAATAAGCAATTAGACACAACTTGATTTAATTCTCTGAGTGGGTTGCCCACCGCCATTCGTGGAAACCAGCATTTACTGGTTGTTTGTGATGTATTTACCTTTCGGTTTGAGGTGTAACAATTTCTGGACATGAATGTCACGAGAGTGACTTCAACTGTCGTGAACGAGTTATTCCCCAGGTTTGGCTGCTCCTGACAGCTGAATCACTCTGGTGCTGGTAATGTCGCAGGTCACTCTGGTGCTGGTAATGTCGCAGGTAAAATTCTCGCGGAAACCCGTCTCCTACGGGGTATTGAAAAAGTAGAAATGTTCGTGTTGTCATCTAAAAGCGAATTTAACAGTTTTGTCTCATGCAAACCGGTCCAGATATACTAAGAAAATATTTGGACGGCAATCTCTGTGATCGAGGTGTTCATCTGGTCTTCCTAATGCTGGCATTTCTTGCTTAGATTCATCCCGCACTCGGACACTACCGCTATCATTTGATGTTCACATGTGAACGAAAGCTTCCAGCAGAGGTAAGCACTGATGCCCCTGCTGCGGCAAGCAGTCGTGCGGTGGCAGCCTGTGTAAATACTTTGTGCGCCAGTTTGCAACAGGTGTTCGATTTCGCCTTGGTCTCATGTGACCGCAGGATGCTCGCAACAAACAGGCATATAACAGCAGCTTCAACTATCTTCCATTCCAATTTGGTGGTTCGGTGTGTCTGCACACCTCCTGATACCTACTGATAACTTGTTCTTCCCGCCGTCGAAAGTCACAGCAAACAATGCTATGTAAGTTGTGTCTCTAAAACTATAGGATGCGGCTCGAGAACGATGGCAACACGATTTTGGTGCATCGCAATAGACTAAAACCCCGAGATATTCCTGCAGTGAATGTCTCCTAACATGCTAATGAGAGTGCCGACGGTCCCGTAAAGGCCGACAAGCCTGAAGCGGGTTATGTTCCGGAGATGTGCGTTGTTCTCTCAGAGGAACCCCATCTGAACCAGGCCGGCTGGGATCTGGATATGTATGTATGTGTGTGTGTGTGTGTGTGTGTGTGTGTGTGTGTGTGTGTGTGTGTGTGTGTGTGTGTGTGTGTGTGTGTGTGTGTGTGTGTGTGTGTGTGTGTGTGTGTGTGTGTGTGTGTGTGTGTGTGTGTGTGTGTGTGTGTGTGTGTGTGTGTTTCACCTATCTCATCTGATAAGAGCTGAGTGCTGTCTGTCCGTGATAAGCTAATTGGTGATGATTCTGTTGTCGAGTTCTCACTTGGGGCGGGTTCCGTCAGCAATGAATGAGTTGCTGCTGACGTACTCCCTATAGGTGACGCTGTTGTTGAAGTCCAAATATAATTCGGTCAGGTGTCGGTCTGTCTGGTCAGCAGTGTTGATGATGGCTGTGAACGCGTGCAGTCGCCAACCATAGACCAAGCGGAGCGTGTTGTAGTTTTTCACGCTATCTCTGGAGATGCACCGTGCCTCTGATCACTGAACTCTGACTCTGACGCGGTTTCCATGCGTGTGGAATCTCGCCAAACCCTCCCTGGCGCAACGACACTAAACCAGAAGGCGCAAACGTCCAGGTCGTTGCTTGCCATCAGCGATCAGACTGTTGACTGCTGCATATGTGGATGTGTGTGTGTGTGTGTGTGTGTGTGTGTGTGTGTGTGTGTGTGTGTGTGTGTGTGTGTGTGTGTGTGTGTGTGTGTGTGTGTGTGTGTGTGTGTGTGTGTGTGTGTGTTGTGTGTGTGTGTGTGTGTCAACAGCATTCTCTAACTACGGTACCTTAGCACACGGCAGTGGTGCCACCGAATCCCTGTGGGCCGCTGCATCGGGAACGGACCACTGGGCATGACTGGCAGGCTGCACGCGGTCAAACCTCTCGCCGGTATATCCGTGCGGTGGCTGCGGCCCACAGCGCTCGTGCTCGCGCAGCCCTCGTGGTGGCTCGGCGGCGGGCTTTTGTGGCTTGCGGCGGCGGGATGTGGTGAAAGGGCGAGGGCTGTGTCGGTGTGGCCGAGTGAACGTATTATCAGTTGTAAGTTTCAGTGTGTTTTGGTTAAGCTCATTTTTCAATAATGTGGGGCAAGAGTGTGGTCGGTTGTGGTCGGTGTGGTGGTCGTTGTTTGTGCCGTCGGTCAGACAGCCCGATCAGCTGATAGCCAGGTCGGCCAGATACGTTCATCCCTCGGGTCATCGCCACCTTCAGCTATGCTCCTCTTTTTGACAAATCACTCCACCAATTGGCTTATCGCTTGATTTCGTACATTTACATTGGTTTTATGGCACGATATTGAAAGATGACAACACGCCACATTCCTTCGTTATGAGTCATCCCGTCAACCACACAACTTTGTCAAAAACAAAGAGATGTGTACATCAACCACACATGTTACAAAACAGCAAGCAAGCAATCTTACGCAACGGCAGGCAAGCGATGGTTACACAACGGAGCCTGTCTGTGTCATACGGTCTGGTCTGGGGCATGTCCGGTCTGGTGTGAAGCTTCTTGTGGGTGCGAGAGGCGGTGATGGTCAGCGGTAGGGAGCTCCGGGACGATGCCCATCAGGCATCAGACATCAGGCATCATCGACTGCCGCCGCAAAGGCGCACGTGACCTGACCTCTGACCGCTTGTGCGCGCAGTGGGGCCTCAGGATCGAGGCGGGGTCGAGGCGCGTGTGTTTGTTGATGAAGCCAGTCGTACAACGGTGCTCAGTGACTAAGCAATGTGTGGTCCATATGTATTAAAGACGTGGGTCTTCCTCACTACACGCACGTACAGTAAACACTAAATTCAAGTAGCAAACGGTGTGCGGCAGAGCGCATTAAAAGGTACCACACACCATTCCCAAGCGGCGTTAGCCCGAGACAACGCCGCCAGACACAGACGCTTATGTCCATGCAGTACTCAACAGATGACGGCACCTGTCTACGTCTCCGGCTCGGCGGTGACATCATATTTGAGTCGGTATCGTCCTTGGACCACCGCTGAAGGGTGCGCCAGCGAGTTGGTGAAGCACGGCCATTCTCAGCTTTGAGTTACAACACAACTCGACCCAATACACACACCAACAACAACAACGCACCAAATTGGTGTCGTAATCCGTATGTTTGAGGGGGCCGACCAGCGTCCGCTGGCCGTGCGCTGCATTACACCAGTCTTGTCCAAGCGAGGGAGCTTACTAATGCTGTGGCCCGGTCCCTGACTCACGCTGGAAAGGCCCTCCACAATGTGCCTGGATTTAGCCAGTGACTGCCCTTGCGTGCTTCCGAAGAGGAAAAACGCTGCAAACAAAAAACAGAACGCGTTTGTCGAACGTGTGGTGGGCAAAGGTGGGCCATTCGGGCTATGCCAGCCGTGGGACTAACGGTCACTGCGACCATCAACTTGTGGGCCCAGGGGGCGACTCTGTTCCCGAACGCCCTGTGCAAACGACTGCCAACGTCAATCAGGGACAAGGAAATGCGGGGCCATGAACGGAGCAGAGTTCCAACTACACTGAAAGAGTCTGTAACTGATCGTGCGCTCATGACAGCTGTCTTAGAGAAACATTTTGCGGTTCCTCGGCGCAAATATTCCGAAATCGTGCGCTGTTGCTGTCCCAGCGGGGCCAAGTTCCAGCCAACCGGAGTCCGTACTGCATCCGCGTGCGGTTCGCAAGGTGTCATTAATGAAAAAGACACAAACCGATAGGAACAAAAGACAGACGCTGGGGAGAGGACGCCTTCGTGAAACTGCTCGAAACTTGCGGCATCCTGCAACGTCTACACACCCTGGCCCGTCTGAATCACGTGGGGAGTATCAGGCAGATCTTGGAAGTCCCTCTCTGTCTTCAGCCGCTTCAGCGGAAATGGTCAGTGAAGCTCTGTCACCTGACCTTCACTGGAATATTTGAGGAACCCGGCTTTCACAGCGGACAGCCTGAACGTTAGGGACAGTTTTAAACGCCTCTTAAAATAATGATAAGATGATGAATAATGCGCTTCCTCAGGATTATTTTCTGATAATGTGCCTGCCCAGCAGAGCGAGGAGCATGTCACGATTGTTTCGATCCTTTCAGCGTAGACGCCGCTCATTTTACGCTGCACGCAGAGAAACACGCCTTCGCAGCTGCACTCGGCCCTAGTGTTACGAAGGATAAACACTATACCGTGCCACGGAGGTGTTATGCCATCATGCATCATACACCATAATCATATATCACACAGCATACATAATAGAAGAACTACATCGTAGTGTTACGGAAAGATGAACATCACAAATGGCATAACTGTTGAAGCTGTGGTCCCCACCTGGTTTGTTAATATGTGAACAATACTTCGGCTAGTTAATTCCCCAGCCGTCGCCAGGTGTTACTGAGTCCTGAGAAGGACTGGATGGCGTTTGGCTTGCAATCAAATGCGTCCCGAACTCTTGCTGGCATTGCTGGGATGCTAAATCAGTGTCAACTACTCACGAGTCCAGCGCCCGGCCAACTAAGCTAACCCAAAGGGAAGCTAACACAGTCGGTGATTGTGTAAGAACTGGGCGGCGTGCATCCGCTGGATGTGTGGGGATTTTG
Source organism: Pollicipes pollicipes (assembly GCF_011947565.3). Taxonomy (NCBI): domain Eukaryota; kingdom Metazoa; phylum Arthropoda; class Thecostraca; order Pollicipedomorpha; family Pollicipedidae; genus Pollicipes; species Pollicipes pollicipes. Next base: position 31,270,680 of record NW_023596545.1, read on the forward strand.
AAGATTGTATTTCCCGGCGAGATCAATTCGCAGAGCACTGAACTTTAAACCAGAAAGCACTGGACCCTGGCTCGAATCTCAACAACTTTAAGGTGCGGATTCGGGCTGTAACGCGTTTGACTGAACGTAAGCCACCACGCCGTTCGTTTGAGGACTCAATAACGCGTGGCAACGGTCGGAGAAACAGTTGGCAGACATGATTTGTACATACTAACACATCAGACAAGTGTGGTAGTCCGATCAATTATTCCGTCCTGCACTTCCTGCATCCTGTTCCCCTCCTTCCTGTTCCTGCATCGCGCATATTGACGATTGTTATCTCTGCAGATGCTCGTGCGGTGGGGCGGAGTGACCGCGGGCCATAACCACTTATCAGGTCAAGTCGGGAGGTCGTCGTCCGGATCGATCGAGCTGTTCAGGTTGTCCGGTTACAGGCCATTCCAAGCAACTTCAATTTGGGGACCACTGCATGAGGTTTATGCCAACCATTATTGGTTTAGGCCAGAGCATCCCTTCAAGCTGTTGCTCTTCATGCCAGTAGTTTGACTATGACATGGAGAGCATTACGCCTCTACATATCTCTTAACCAATATTCAGAAAAGCCCATGAAGTTGACAATAATATGTATGTTTAGTAAATAGCACGCGCTCGCGGTGGGGTTGACAATGCGACTCTCCTGGGATCTAAAATAAACAGAAATACAGATACACCGAATTCAGAGGATAGATAGGACTACACGCACACCCTCATGTGTCAAAGTTGTACATCCCTGGATCATGGCATTCAGCTCCAATACGGTCAAGCAATGTCAAACACCAGATCGGTGTCCGAAGTGCCGCAGACTTCCTCCTGCAACGAACTCTGACATATAGATCTCTTATGAGCAACATCACTGCTGTTCATTGCAGGCCAGTGACCTTATTTGAAGGTCACAGTGCGGTCTGGTTAAATGCCTTTAGAGGGCCACGGTGACAAAAAACTTCCGATATTGTGTTTACATTCGTGATTAAAAAGACGTAAAGAATTATGGTGGAGGCTTGGTTTGACCTCTGCTGACCTTCATATCTGACCCAATGTCAACGGAATTAGTCGGAATAACCAGCCGGTAGGACATCTGACAATGCTAACCCTTACAACCATTAGAACAGGCAATGCAGCCGACTCTGTGACGGGGCACCGGTCCTTTATTAAAAGGGCACCCATCGGGACGGCCCCGAGCCTGACCCCTACGACCATCAGAGCAGCTAACGTGGCTGCCTCTGTGACGGACGGTGATCACTAAGCCCATTGGAGCACCCCACGGACGGGCTCTGTGACGGTGCTGACCTGCACGAGCGCATGAGGAGCTAGCGCGACTCTGTGCTAGGCACTGATCACTAAAAGTAGCTAACGAGCAGACCCTGTGACGGCGCTGACCCGTGTGGCCGTCAGACGAGCTAAAGACGAGCTCCAGGACGGGGCAAGTATCCCTCCGGCCGCCGCGGCAGTGAACGCGGCTGAGTTGGTGACTGGGAGCTGATCCGCACATGTACCAAAACAACTAACGCGGTAAGCTCCGAAAAAGAGCGGTGGTCCCTACGGCCAGCGGAGCAGCCAACACGGCTCGCTCTGCGACTGGCGCAGATTCTTACGGCCACCAGAGTGACAAACGCGCAGCAGGCGCTGTGACGGTGCTGACCGGCACCAGCACCACAGCCGCTAGCGCGCAGGTCCGGGTGGCCACCGGTCTTTGAGGATACCTAGCGGGCAGACCCTGTGACGGCTCTGACTCGCATTGCCATCAGACCAGGTAACGGGACCTAAACGGGGCACTGACCCCCGGGCCACCAGACCAGCTAACGCGGACAGCTCCTGAACGGGGTACTGACCCCCTGGGCCACCAGACCAGCTAGCGCGGACAGCTCCTGAACGGGGTACTGACCCCCTGGGCCACCAGACCAGCTAGCGCGGACAGCTCCAGAACGGGGCACTGACCCCCGGGCCACCAGACCAGCTAGCGCGGACAGCTCCAGAATGGGGCACTGACCCCCTGGGCCATCAGACCAGCTAGCGCGGACAGCTTCTGAACAGGGCACTGACCCCCTGGGCCATCAGAGCAGCAAAGGTGTGTGGATTGGTGACTGGGAATTGGTTCCTAGAGATAGCTGAGCAGCAAACGCGCGTGAATTGGTGACTGGGAATTGATCCCTGGGGACGGCAGAGCAGCTAATGCGTGTGCGTGGATTGGTGACTAGGAATTGATCCCTAGGGGACAGAAGAGCGGCATGAGCTTTCATAGGGGAACAGAGCAGCAAACGCGTATGGATCGGCAGCTGAAAAATTGATCCTTCGGAACAGCAGAGCAGCCAGCGTGACGTGCGCCATCACGGATGGTCGTTGCTTTTCCTAGTGTAGGCCATACAGTAGTATCTATGAGGTGGCGTTGAGCCATTTGCCTCCCTTCCTGATAACACGGTAAGCTTAGGGACAGAACCCTAACCCACAGAGCCGTCAGTGCTAATATTGCGGCAGTCTGGGTCGCTTGGATCTGGTCGCTACGTTGAATAGACAACCCGGTGTGGAAGCCCTGCGAAGTAAGGACATTCTAGGGTGTATAACTTTGGAATAGCTTGATTCGTTTCTATCCAGACTGTCTTTACTCATTCTGCAATTCCTTCATGCGGTGCAAAAGTGTTATCAAAGATGAGGCTCGCTCCTTGCCAATGCCTTTACATATACTGCAATTACTTTTGATGTTTCTTTGTGATCGACTCACATAAATTGAAGGTACTTGTAATACTAACTTAATGCAGATTCAACCCAATGGTGAAACGAGTCTCAACAATTGCCAGTCCGTTTTGGTAAGGGGATCGGCCGTGACCCGCCGGCTTCTCTCGGACCTTTGCAGTTGCGGCTGCGTCCTTCGTGCTGCTCCCCGGGCTTCTCTCTGTATCGTCTCACTGATGCCTTGCCCGTTTTAACGAGCGCCCACAGCTTGTGAACATGTTGCAGCTTTTTTCATTTGCTGCACCTGGGCCTGCGCGGCGGCCACCTGGCGGCACATCAATCAATGCTGGCGGACCGGCCGCAGCGGCGGTCCGCAGAGTTTCGGCGGCGTGTGACCGCACAACACAATATCACCGTGTGAGAACAAATGACTGCCATAGCTTTGCAAATCACCGCTGTGGCCACCACGTGATCATCAAGTGACACGTTGTTAAGTGGCGTCGAAAAAAAGATGCTTTAGGCATTCAAACATGCTGGAGTGTCAACTGAAAGCCTTACATCAGCGGTTTGATGTGCATTTGCCACACAGTCGAGCGCTTCGCGTAAGATTACGAGCGCTTTTCCCTGGCCACCGAATGCTCATTATCGCACAACGAAACGGAGGGGGGCACATTTCGCAATGTGCCGTCAAGAGGTCGGGTAAAAAAAACAGGTGAAGCTGGCTGACAACCGACTTATCTTGCCGGCCGGGAGTGCTCCCACAATAATATCCTGTACGCGCGGTCGTGCCGCAGCGCAAGACAAATCATATTTATAATTGGCCGTCGAACTTTGCAAATCACCGCTGCGGTCGGCCCGCTGGTATGCAGTAATAGCCGTTAATTGCGCCTTTCACCAAGCTACTGTTTGCAAAGATACGGTGTCGAATTTCATGCATTTTGTTGTGCGCAATGCGTGCGAACCTGTACATACGAGGCTATTGTGGTACCACTATCGGCTGGCAATGTAAATCACTCATTGGAAGGCAGAGCTTTTTTCAAATCAAATCTCGAAGGTGTATTGCAGACGACTGGTAAGTAGCGTTACGGCCAGAATACGGCAGCGGAAAAAATACTTATAATCGCAAGCGAAGAATTAGACAGTGTAAATTCGCTAACATTGCTTTAGGGTGGTTAGCTACCACACAATACCCCTGCCCGATGAGGGCATCCAATCAAGTCGGTCGGCTCCGACAGTGCTAAAGCTCTGAGAACGGTCTGCACAAAACCTTCAGCAATCGCTGCGATGTGACAGATAATCTTTCATTTCTTCAACATGTGATCTTGAGTTAGGTCAAAAGTCTCCAAAACGCACGGAACCACCATCAATTAGCTTCCAGACAACTTTGTGCCCCGAGCCTATGGAACCGATCGGCACAGAACCTTCCTTCCAGCACATTGTGACCTTGGGTCAAGGCAGAAATCCCCAAAAAGCTCGAAGCCATCAAAACTGGCCTCAGACAGCCCATGCCCCCCAACTTTGGTACTGATCGGCACACAGCTTTTACCAATCGATGCGCTATGGTCGATTTTTTTTCATTTTCAGCACTTGGTGAACTTGGGTCAATCATCTTCCGTGTCATAAGCCTACCATATTCAGACGTCATATTCAGTCGCTATGTCCACCAATCGACAAATAGTGCACAAAGACCCACCTTGAAAAACGAATGTTGGTTCTTCCTTGGGATGGCCTTGACGCGTCAGTATCGTGCCATCAACGACTTGGGGTGGGCGGCCGTCCGCTGCCGTTATCGTAATTGAGATTTTGAAGGTAAGATGGTAAGATGGACCTAAGATAGTTGTCATTTATGATTTTCATGTTGGCGGATATATCAAAAATGTCAGTTGATGAACAGTTTAGTCTTGCAGTGTCCGGTACCAATGTGGATGATAACTATCTTTCGCATCATAGTAACGATATATTGCATTGCATTTGTCGTTCCTTAGCATGGAAAGTAGATAAATAGACTGGACTGAGTGGTAAATGTGAATTTTTGAATTGACCTTAGGGGCTCAGGACAGGTGCATTGAGCTGGTGATAGACATATGCTCTCCAATGTGTTTGGAGCATGGAGGTGTGGAACATTGCTTAAGATTAAGACAAGACGTGGCGAGCTGGTTCGTATGAACCGTCCCTTCAAGATTCTGTGGTGAAGCATATGTGTTTGCATTGAATATGAAGCATGATTTTGTATCAGTGCTTAATTGTCTATTTTAGCAGACAGTGTTTTTCGCAGAGATGTTTGAGTAGGGAATTCTATGCGGGGTCATGCATTTCAGTGAATCATGTGAATGATGTAATGAAAAAGTTGTTTGTTTAAATTCACATGAAGTAATGAAAGGAAATGCAAAAGAGACAGCTTGGTAAACCCAGTTGCCTACTTGGTTTCCAGAGGAAAACATGATTTATATGTCAGTATGAGGAGACAGTGTCTGTCATTGAGTTGTTGTAAGCCGGCCACTCCCATTCATTATTCAGTTAAAGTCACAGTTCAAGACTTTCAACCATTTATAGTTCATAGCAATAATTTTGTTTTAATATTTTAATGTCTCATCTGTCACCTATTTTGGGCCTGCAAAAAGTATTTTGTGGGCATGGTATTGAACAGTCATAAACAAAATTTTCTTGCTGTGTCATGACATATCATGTCAGTCAGCCTGGTATGTGTCCAAGTGTATATACCTAATCCAAATTGTTAAAAATATTGTTAAATTGGTCACTTGAATCAGTTAATGAAATCAAAGCTAACCAGTTAAACCATGTTCCTGATCTTCCTCTGACTTGCCTCATCAGCTTACATGTCTCTATCTCTCATTTTCTACAGGTGGCAGCAGTGGCGGCATGGCCGTGCTGCTCCAGCGGCGCCGCGCCTGCTGGCTGCAGCTCGCCGCGCTGGCGCTCCTCGCCACCTTTTGCGTGCATGTGCTGTGGTCGTCGTCAACTGAGCACCGCCGCACGAAGCGCCAGCTGCTGCGCCGCCTCGCTGCCACGCAGCGCTCGCCTGGCCAGCGGCCCAGCTGTTCAGCTGGCGCTCGGGGCACGTCCCCGCGCGCCTGGCTCGCGGTCGGCTCGCCGCAGCTCGGCGAGACCGGCCCGTACCGAGTGGTGTACGACTACGCGCCGGCCGTGAAGCGCGTCACCGGCAACCGCAGCGTCACGTACTGCACGCACGTGACGGCCGAGCGGCTGGAGCGGACGGCGGCGCTGTTGACTCGGTGGGACGGGCCGCTCTCCGTGGCCGTGTTCGTGCTGCCGGACGAGCTGTGTTCGCTCGCGGTCCAGCTGGCGCGTCTGCGTCGCTGCACGCCCGGCTTCCGCCGCCGCGTCAGCGTTCACCTCGTCTACCACGTGGCGCGCGCGCCGAACCTGACGCGCCTGGCGCCACCCGACCAACTAGCGCCGGGCGACTGCGCGCGGCCGCTGCCGGCGCCGGTCTCCGAGCGCCGCCGGCTCCGGCTGCCATACCCGGTTAACGTGGCGCGCAACGCGGCGCGGCGCGCGGCGCGCACTCACTTCGTGCTCAGCTCGGACGCCGAACTGCTGCCGGCGGTCAACACGAGCGCGCTCTTCCTGCAGCTGATGGCGCGGGTTGGGCGCGGCGAGGAGCCGCGGCTGGCCGTCACGAGCCGACAGGTGAGATGACCGGCGGGTTCGCACGGGGTGGACACTAGCCAGCCAGCGTGTCCTTCTCAGAGATGAGCGTCAACAGTCAACGCGTGTGCATCTGACAGGTATGCTGAACGTCTCGTGTGTGGGTCTTGATTTCATTGTCCGCCCCTGCGGCACCGGTCGTACGCGCCTCTTGACCCGGCCTCTACCCCCTGACCGTCAGGTTTACGTGCTGCCGGTGTTCGAGGTGGAGCAGAGGATGCCAGGCAACAAGAGCGATCTGGTGGGCATGCTCCGCTCGGGCGAGGCCGTCTGGTTCCACCGACACGTGTGTCCACACTGCCAGAGGTTCCCCGGCGTCTCGCAGTATACCACCAAGCGCTTCACGCCGGGCAAAGTGGCGGTGAGTGTCCGCGGGCGTGATGCGCGCCTTTGGTGTTGGCTAGTGGTGGAAAGCCGGTGCGGTCGGATGGATGCGTGGACTCTGGTCGTCAGTACTGAAAGGGTGGTGCGATGTAGTAAAGGGTGATGGGGAAAGACCCAAGTCCTCCCAGGATGTCTTTTGCTCATCGACTGGAGATCATCACTCACCCTCTATGTTCCATCATGTCCCAAACAGCATGCAGCCTGGAGCACACAACCATATCCACTTTGACGCACTCGAACCTGTGGCTGGACCGCATCCCCGCCAGAGAAGCCCGCAGTGGTCACCAGGCGGCCGGTGTGCCGGGCTGACGCCGCGCCGTCGCTTCCAGGCGTTCTCCGTCACGTATCGGCAGGTGCCGTACCACCGCTGGGAGCCGATCTACATCGGCACGGACGCCGAGCCCCTCTACGACGAACGGCTTAGCTGGGAGGGCAAGCAGGACAAGATGACGCAGGTGAGACGCCGACGGGATGTCGGCACGGCTCTCGGGTATTGTAAGCAGAAGTGTGCTTGCTCGGCAGTCTTTTAGGTATCTTGAAAATGAAATCAAAGCTGCTTTGGTAACGTTTAATCGTGGATATCGATGTAGCAACTTTTTACACTAGCATCTAGCTGATACTTCAGAACGACACTGTCATCTCCGCGTTGCCGCTGATGGCGATTTCATACTCGGATCGCGTGCGATCCACCTTGTGACGAATGATAAACTGGCGCGGTTTGTACCGCGTGGGATTTATGATCGGGCTCGAATCCTTCGCATTCCACGAACATTCCACTTGCGTCACCGCAACAACAGGCATGCGATGCGGTGATGGCAATATCGACAGTAGTCTGTCATACGTCTGCACGGAATTAATACCAATTACCGTCCCACGCGTCAGATGCCCAGATCTTTCTGGAATGCCCTCATAGCGGAATGATTTACCAGACGATCTAACGGCCGGCTGTGGCGGCGCTGGTCGCCAGATGACGGTGCTGTGCCTGTGCCGTTACCGCGATCTAACAGCCCGCGGCGGCGGCGCTGTGCCTGCGCGGTTACCACGATGACAGCCGGCCGTGGCGGCGCTGGTCGCCAGATGACGGCGCTGTACCTGCGCCGGTACCGCGATCTAACAGCCCGCTGCGGCGGCGCTGTGCCTGCGCCGTTACCGCGATCTAACAGCCGGCCGTGGCGGCGCTGGTCGCCAGATGACGGCGCTGTGCCTGCGCCGGTACCGGATGGTGGTGCTCGACCAGCTGTACCTGGTCCACGCGCCGCAGCCGGGCGGCATCCGCCGGCAGCCCGGCTTCACTGACCCGGCCGACGCCTGGCGTGCCGCGTTCATCGAAGAGAACCAGCGCCACTACCAACGCATCGTCGCCCGGCTGGTGCGTGAGCAGCCGGGTGCCGGCAAAAAGTGCCTGCCGCGGTGAGCGTACGACGGACGGCCGTGCACCGGCCCCGGTTGCGTGCCGATGCAAAGGTGGTGTGGCGTGCTGGTGGGAGAGGTGTTGGCCTCCTGGTGACAGAAATAGGCATGCCCTCGATAGAGGTGTTGGTTTGCCGTTGATAGAGGTGTTGGCTTGTCGTTGATAGAAGTGTTGGCGTGCCGTTGATTGATCGGACATAGAGGGCTTCCCGGAAATCAGTACCTAGTCATCCACACGAATTCTCATTGACGCTTCCAAGTAATCAAATTCTTGGAGTCGTTCGCCGTCTGTGAACACCAACCTTCTCCTGTTGAGGAATGCCTCCTCATGCTGTAGGCAAGTCTCCAATGTATTCGCACGGGACCAGGACATGCCACGTGACAGCCTTTCGCCGAGGCGGGACGATACGGGTCACCGCGTCAATGGTCTTGTGGTGTTGCAGATGTTTTGTCAGGGGCAGGTGAAGTATGATGGACTTCATAGCGGCAGAGGGATTCCAGGGCGTGACAATAGTCAGAGTGATATGCCAATCCAATGCTCTGATTTCAAGTCTGCATTGCTAACAGTTACTTAATCATGCTGAGGTCTCACGATCGCTGCATGCAGTGAACACTGTCCCCTGACGTGCTGTTCGTTGATTTCTAACTGAAGTTGAATTTATTTGTCGCGTTAGTTGTGGCTTTTAAAGTGGAGCAGGGTTTACTATTTTGCGCGAGCAGCGGGTAGGGATGTATTTTGTGGATAAACAGCACAATTATTTTTTTAATTGAATGGTTTTCAATTATAGCCTATTCCGTTGTACAGATACCAAAGAGTTTCAATTTCTAGTCCTTGGTCTATCAGTATGTTATTACACGACGCTACGAGGCCATGCGTACTGTCGTTTATCAAGACATGTGTGTTTGTGTTTTGTTGTGCTTTTCTAAGACAGCACGTAATGCTGGCTTTACTAGTCAGTTATGAGACATTTTTCGTAGCCTTTCGACATTTTGTTAGTGTGGCGCATTTTACTCGGGTTTTGAAGTGTCAAATTGCACTCACAAAATCAGTATTCAGGACAGTTTGACCTTCAATTCGTCAATCTGTTGCTGGCATGTGCTAGGAATGATGATATAATGGTAAGATCCGTCGATGTTTGTGCTGTGTGTACGGACCATTGATCAGAAGTATTTAAGTGTGCATGTGCTTCCGTTGTATCGTCTGCACAGATGCCCGCGCTCGTGTGCTTTTTAGCAACGTGATGTGTACATGCTGCTGTACGCGACGTTCTAAGCCCATGGGTCTGGGCCTCTCGCCTCGCCTCGCTTCACTGCGGCATTGGTTATGTGACTTGCCCAATCAGACTGGAGCCTCGCTGTATTCACGACACTGCTGGCAGTGGACCGATGAAAACGCCAGCGTTTATTTGTATTTGTTTTGTTTGACCGGTGTTGCCATATTGGGCGAACGCGTTGTTGTCACTGGCTCGTCATCGGTTGTGGGCTCTGCGATGCAGCCGGACCCCACTCATATTATTATTGATGCGTGGGTCGCTGTCCCTGCAATATTCACCAGCCCCGCATCGATCTCAGTGCAATTACTGCGAGTCTTCGCGATTTCCCCGGGCTGGCCCGAACCGTAACGCACATCGCCGGCGAGCGCGTCTGTCGACGGCTCGCCGTCAGCATTCCACGGGTCCATTGGCGCGTGATGGTGTCGCCGTGCGTGGTGGCTATCGTCCGTCGGGACCGGCAGGCCACAGTTCCAGGCCGGCGCCGCACCGGCCACTAATACAACGATGCGAGACTGCAACTGGGTGTGGGCTGTGCTCGTGCCGACGCCATGGCGCCCAGAAACTCCGGCCGCGATCCACCAGATGATCGTGTCGGTTGAACCCACAGGACAGGTGTCTGCAAACACCTCAGACGTGAAGTGCAGGGACCCTGTCGTAACGCGCGATGACTATCAACGGTCTCCAGCTCGAATGGAAGTCTATGTTTCCATAAGTCAAGTTCTAGTCCATTCGTATTTCGTGGGCGGCCACATGCTTTGCCCAAGCTGCGACGATCCGTTTTTTGTTGTTGTAGGGCGAGCTGAGTAGCATTCGCACAGCGAGCTCTTGGGGTGGAGGGGGGGGGGGGGGACCAGAGTTCCGCACAGGAGCCCGGCGCGGGCGCCGCGGCTCTACTGCAATGGTGCTATCCGCAGTCGGCAAGCCATGTGGACAAGGCGACGAAGAATGACGTTTATTAGCATCGCTCGACAGTGTGTGCCTCACTGCGCACGCCCCTGCCGTGTGACCCAATCACGGCGTTATTGCATACGACTGGCTTCTGAGCGTCGAAGCGATCCCGACGGCTCCCAGTCGACGCTGCTTCCACCTCTCCTCTCCACCCGCGAGATCGCGCCATGGAACAACTGCAGCACAGCTAGCGACGAGCGGGGAATGGGTGCGGGACACGTCACACGGTTAACAGCTGGAGTTGCGCCCCCGCCACAAGTTGTTTTGCCCCGCGTTGTGCCTGAGGCGACGCGTGGCGATGGGCGAAGCGCCAGCCGGCGGCTCCCGCAGGCCCGCGGCAAGAGCTCCTCAGCAGATACGCGTCGAGGGACAACCGCGGCGTACCCGGAAGCAGCGCGGCCGGATCCCTCCCATTAGGACTTCCGCGTGGCAGTGCGTGCCGCGCTTTGTGTGGGTGGAGGTTGGCCCATTGTACAATAGTACCTCATCAGCCACCGCACCCACGAGCCGCTCACCAAGTACGCCGCCATGCGACTGACCGCCCGGTTCATAACGCTTGCCTGCCTCAATGCTAGTGAAGCGGTCCTCCCTTCGCGAGCCTGTATCACCTTGCACCAATGCCGCGAGATAACAGCACGCTTTGCCTTCTGCGAAAGCACCGCGCACAATAAGCACATCAGAGATCGTTGCACAAGTCGGTCTGTTGTCTTGCGTTGCCGTTATGGTCACAAAACCAGCGTTGTAACCACTTGGACGCGCCAGCTATCTGTCTGGGTGAGTCTATCTGTCTGGGTCGGTCACATATTAGAACGTCGACGGTTGCAGCGATCACAGAGGCCCAACGACGGGGGATAGCATCACTGATGACTAAATGCCAAGAACACATTCGATCACCATCAAATGGGCCCGGAAACGTAACATAACTTAAAAAAGAAAAGCTTGGCGAGGCAATTTCACGGGCCCGGCGAAATGTGCGGCACAACAACCCCGTCCAAATCAGGGCGTACTTGGGGTAACCACATACAACAAACATGTCCATGGCCTTTCACGACCGTAAGGGAGCACACCAGACAAGACTGTACATTATAAAGTGCGCTACACGACAAAAACAGTGCCTGCGACACGGGCTCGGCACACGACAGGCGTCACGCACAGAACCAAACAGACGGTAGCGGTCATATGGTCCCGCATAAACCTCGCAATATCATCTTATCGTCCGGCAGGGGCGTATGCAGAATTTTACAAAGGGGAGTGGGGAGAGGCAAAGCCAAAATTTTAACACTGAACACCCCCTTCCTGAGTACGTCTCTGTCGTCCGGCGTGGACATCACTGGACGGTCACATCACCTCGCACCGCCCTCATCCGACGGCTACGTGTCCCGACCTAACCTCACGCCTTGACCTCACGTCCACAGCCGACCCCTGCGCCGTCGTCCCGGCCCGCGACGCTCCACTACACCGCCAGCGTGTCCAGGATGGCGCGCGTGTCGAAGCAGAAGTTCTCCCAGCTGGGCGCCGAGAAGCCGTCGGGCGGCCGCTCCTCGGCCAGACTGGAGCTGCTCTGCGACTTGGCGCGGCTGCGGGCCGAGCGCGACTGCGCCGCCGCCGGCGCCGGCTTCTGCGCCGGCGGCGGCTTTTGCGGCGAGGCCGCCTTGCCGCGCGCCTTGCCGCGTGACGTCATGTCGGCCAGCTCGTCCTGCAGCGCCTGCGGCGGACGGCACGCGCGTCAGCCCGACACGACAGGGCGGCGGGCACATCTGGGTGTGCTGCCGTCTTCCGGCCGCCGGCAAGGGGCCGTGCGGTAGTACGGCAGCGAACTCCGTGGCGACCGTCTTTCCGGCTTATGCACTATGAAAAACGATGGGGGCTGGCTGACACGTGGGAAGATGGCAGCGGCGACAGGCCCGCGTAACGATCATATCCAAAGGTGGCGAACGTCCGGGACGGCACCCACGACAGCACGTGACAGGGCACGGGCACACCACAAAAAAGTGCCCAGTTGCGTGTCACGGTCACAATTTTGAAGCTTGATAGATCTATGCAAGATAATACTATAAGAAACACAACAGAGAAGATCCCGTCTTTTCCAGCGACACCCAACAGAGCCTTCCCATCCACCAGCCGCCTCAGGTCGAGCCTCTCCACCAGTAACCAGCTCTAATCGGTCGCTTTTTACCGGCCACCAGCTTGGGCGGGGCTCCACCGACCGCCTCGAAATCTCTTCCAACGTACCTGCGAGTACGCCTGCTGCTGCTTGCGCGGCTCGTGCGCGCTCTCACTGCTGGTCTTCTCCCGCCCGCCCCTCCGGCGACCTGAGCCAACCGTGCGCTGGTGAATCCACCGCTTCAGCGGCCGCACAAACGGGATCACCATGAAGAAGCTGTTCGGGCTGACGCCCAGCTTCATCTTGGACGGCATGTCCTTCTGGTTGGTCGGCAAGTCCATAACGGGGAACCACTCGATGGACTTGATCTCGTTGCGCGTGCGCGGCTGGAAGCGGGTGGAGCGCGCCACGCCCGGGATCAGGTACAGCCGCACGCGCTTGTTCGGTTCACCACCTGCTCGAGGTAGTCGTCCCGGTTGAGCAGCTCACCGATGTCGAAGCCGATCTCCTCCTGCACCTCGCGCACGGCGCAGCGGTGCAGCTCGGTCAGCTCGGACTCATTGCACTTGCCCTTGGGGAAGCCCCAGGACGCACGCGAGTAGAAGCCCTGCACGAGCAGCACATGCGAGCACGTGTCGTCCAGCAGGATGGCGCCGCACGTGGGCACCGCCAGCTTGTAGTCACGCCAGCGGGACAGCACGCTCTCGAAATCAGCCAGGTGGGGGCCGCAGGAAGGGCAGGTGGTGGAAGACATGCAGTGCAAACTGCTTGATGCCGCACGGCTGCAGTGACGTTGACTCGTCAGTGCAGTAGAAATCAATGTAGAACCAGTGTGCCAGCTCTACTTGGAACATTAGGCGGTTGGTCTGTGTGCGCTCCTCTTCAGGCACATTGATGATGAAACGACTACAGAGGTCATCCAAGATGTCCCTCGGAATGGTATGCTCTCTGTTGTTTGACATGGTTGCCTGCAACAGAAACACAATTTGTTCATTTAGGCTACAAACATCTAAGCCTAAAATGGAAATTAAAATGCTCTGCAAGACACAAGGCTTGTTGTTATCTGCATGTGTGGTCCAAGGGCTGCCCCATACTCCAATCACCCTGACATGTCAAGAATGTGGTAAGCAGACAGTTGAGCTGAACTGGGAGGGAATCAAACTACAGCTATGTACAAAGTCATGGTTGGGTTTAATCAGACCAGCAATTGCATTGTACCATGCAACAGTTTCCCCTACATGCATGCACATGCTCATGGCCTCATCCCACAAAAATATATTGAATCAAGTTTAAGAGTGCCTTAGACTCATTCTGTCACATGGCCAGTCTTACAAAAAAGCAGCATTGAGCTGTCTATAATTCTGTGCCAAGCAGACATTGCTATATTATATAGGCACATATATAGCATCCCAATGCTAGCAATTTAGTATATGCCCTGTCTAAGACACCAACAAGCTGGCAATGAACACCCATTTTGACAGTGATAGCTTCAGTCTAGGCTGTGGCGAATACATGTAAGCTGAACAGCCCAGGTGTAGTGACATTGAGACCACATCACTGCAATTGAATGTAAGCTGAATGCCCAAGTATGCTGAGTTTGGACATGATGCAGCAGTTACCAATGGTTGCAGCAACTAGAGTCTCTCTAAACATAATATACACTGCTAATAAATTCAGGCTGAAGTACAAGAAATGCCATGTTATATTTACATTAAAAACTTTGAAATTACAGCACATTAGCCAAACTAGATTCAGCATATGCCTACACCATCTTCACCACACCAATTGCATGCATGCATGCAGCACATAGAGCTTTTCTACAGGCTGGGCAAAATGGGTACCACCTACGGACTCGGACTGGGCTGTACGTTTGGGGGCTATGGTTAACATGTTTGTTCATTAAATGACACACAAGCTCACTGAAAAGCACAAAGCAACAATGATCATGACACATCAAATACTCGGATCTGACTGACACTTCCAACGCCAACAACAATTAACTTGGGTGAATAGCACCACCTGTACCACCCTCGTCAA
>NW_023596545.1:31285332-31338835 GCF_011947565.3 Pollicipes pollicipes
ATATATTCATGAGAGTAATTCGCTACTTCCGTGCCTTCTTTCCCATCTGCCAGCCTGCATTGGACCTTTCAACTGTGTTGGCCCCTGCGCTGAACGAAGAACTCAGCTTCTGCTTGTTACGTGCCGTTTCATCGACCCTCTCTTGTCCGACGTGAGGGCGGGACTAAGCCGATGGCGCGCCGCGGCTCAGTCCTGAGGCCCGATGGCGGGGCCGCGGTTCGGTCCTGACGCCCGATGGCAGGACCGCGGCCCTGGCCGCGAGGGCCCGATGGCGATGACTTAATGACTTAACATCGACGAAAGCCAATGCCACTGCAGTGACTTCACGTGCGAGATTGCCAGCGTGCCTATTGGACTTCCTGGATCAGACCATATTTCACGGCGTCATGGCATCGCTCTATCGTTCTGAGTCGACAGTGATTTGGACCACGATCAAACGCATGAGCCAGCAGCACTAATCGTCTCGCGCACTGCACCGGCGTTCCTTGCTCCGGGCTTGATCTCCGCATTGCAGTCAGAGCGTTTCTGATGCGGACTTTGGTGGTGGTGCGTATGTATGCACATGTATGTGGGTTGGTTGGCAGTGCGGTCGTCGATGTCATGATCATGTTTCTCGAGGACTTTGACCAACTCATCTAATCCATTACGTTTCAAAACTGGTCGTCATGCTCGTTAGGCATCTTTGCTTGCCATTGGTATGGTTTCGGAAACGATCGCCAAATGGTTGGGTGGGCCGGGTAAAAGGTTACGCATAACATCGAAGTAAGCAAAAAAAGTTTCACAACCGTTTTCACATGTTTTTCTCGAAACGTTGATAGTTGGGCCAATGGCGAAAGGGGGGGGGAGGGGGGGGGAGACTGGAGTCCCAGTGGGGTGCTGACTGATACCGGAGGCGGAGCGTAGCACCCGCATGGTCTGTGTCACCCGGGGCCGGGCCGACTGTCTTACGCGGAGTCCCGTCGTCTGGAGGCGGGGGACGCTCCTCCCCGTTCGGCGGCTCGGGATCCAGGGCCTTCCACCGTCCGGGCCGCTTGGATTCCAGGATCTTCCTCCGTCCGGGCGGCTCGGTTCTAGGGCCTTCCTCCTTCCGGCGGCTCGGATTCCAGAGCTTTCCTCCTTCCGGGCGGCTGGGATTCCAAAGCTTTTCCTCCGTCCGGGCGGCTCGGGGTCCAGGGCCTTCCACCGTCCGGGCGGCTTGGGTTCCAGGATCTTCCTCCGTCCGGGCGGCTCGGGTTCTAGGGCCTTCCTCCTTCCGGCGGCTCGGATTCCAGAGCTTTCCTCCTCCGGGCGGCTGGGATTCCAGACCTTTCCTCCGTCTGGGCGGCTCGGGATCCAGGGCCTTCCTCCGCCCGGGGGGCTCGGATTCCAGTGCTTTCCTCCGTCTGGGCGGCTCGGATTCCAGAGCTTTCCTCCGTCTGGGCGACTCGGGGTCCAGGGCCTTCCTCCGTCCGGGCGGCTCGGGATCCAGGGCCTTCCTCCGTCCGGGCGGCTCGGATTCCAGACCTTTCCTCCGTCTGGGCGGCTCGGGATCCAGGGCCTTCCTCCGCCCGGGCGGCACGGATTCCAGAGCTTTCCTCCGTCTGGTCGGCTCGGATTCCAGAGCTTTCCTCCGTCTGGGCGGCTCGGGGTCCAGGGCCTTCCTCCGCCCGGGCGGCCCGGGGTCCAGAGCAGCGCTACACGGAAGGACTTCCGGCACCGCGTCATGCTTGCAGCAGCTGATTACACGAATGGAGCGGCACCACTTGCCTGCATGGCGTGGTCGCATATGATCAACATATGCTCATGACAGCCCCCCACACATTCATGTCACCCCAAACGCGCATACGCCCGGACGTTTGATGTTAATATTGCATCAGTTACGGGCTATGAATTTGGATCGTCTTGAAGCATCAGAATACAGCTGCGCAAACAAAACAGCTAGCTAGATAAACAGAACTGAATTCAAGACTGGGACGTTCCGCTTAGTGCACGGAGAATGCGAGCATGCATGATGCAGTCAGCGACGTAAAATGCTCGCCGCGTCTGTGACGGGTGCTCCGAGTTTGCTCAAGCTGTCTGTAGCTGAGGGCTGCTGACAGGTGCTGCTGCTTGTCAGCACCAGTGAGTCTTGCGGTGGAAGGCGGCGCTCGCACCTTCGGCGCTTCGTGGCAGTGCCGCAGCTCACCGCCCTGGGTCGGTGGCGCACAGGTTTGGACTGACGAGACAGTGCCCCCGACCCTCTTGTGGCCGGTTCGCTCCGGTCTGGGTGCGGCTGCCGCAAAGGTCGGCCTGTTCTGCCAACTGATGTCGCGTCCTTTTCAGAGTCTGGGCGTCCGGTGACCGAGCCGGCATGGGTGGCTGCCTGTCGAAGGATTTGAAAGTTGAAGCTCAGGACATCGGTGTCATGGGTCAGACCAACTCTCAAAGTAAGGCACAGGCGATCGGCCGCACCGCACCGCGTGCTCTGACTGCTTAAAGTGGGCCCGCAAGCGGTTGTCATGGTGAAGGCCGTTGTTAGGATGGTGTTTGTATTGCGGCGCGCAACGATAATTTTTGTAAGAGGACTGCAGAACTTTGAGGGGATTTCATGTGCTTTTTTGGGCGCCATTTAAAAGTGCCTGTCTGGGTGTCGGGTGGGGGGGGGGGGGGTCTGGCAGCACCTCAATGTGCAACCATCGCTCTCCAGTGTCTGGTGTAATATATATAGATATGGCATCAACTTCGGTGTTGCTACCCTATGACATATTTTTTGCCTGACGAGGAATCTTGCTGAAATGATAACAAAAATTGTCGCAAGATGCACTTTTACATCAACTATCACTAACGGCAACACAGACGACGTTCGATTTGCATGGAATTCATCCCTACGTATGCAAAGAGGTAACTCTACTGTACTACTCAGGCATTCGGTGTGGTCATGAGAACATGACTGGGAACACGGTAAATTTCCAAATATCGGAAAGTTAGCCGACATTGCGAATTCGTGCCTTTTTACTTCCGCTGCTAAATGTTCGAGGGGTTCCTCTGTGTAAAGCACGACGCAGGCGCTTCTCTAGTGAAATTATTGTGATTCATGATTTAAGTTACTGGTTGTAACCCGATTAATGACAGTAGTTTTGATTATAACCGGGGTCATCTTCTGCCCTGCTTGGCAATCTCCAATCAAACCCGTCCTCGACCTAGTATTGGCCATGAATAAAACATAAGCGCAACATGCGCGGCCGGCGCCACGTGTTCTGAGTTGGGGGCAGGATTTTTCAGGGGGCCTCCTGGACGAATGAGGCCCACTCACAGGATGTCCTCCTGTGCAGCTATCGTTTTCAGCAGGGAGTGGCGCCGAGAGCATGTATCCCTTATTATACTGTTGCATGTATCATATCCAAGTGAATAAATGCCGGAAAGTTAAAAAGAAAGATTGTGGGCATTCAGTCATCCAGCGAAGGGCCTTTGATTTCTCAAAAAAGGGGCTCCTGTTCCCGAAAATGGCCTCATACTGGATGGAGGAGCCTTCCCATCTAGAGCAACATGCTTACGATCCACGAAAGCCAAATCTAGCCAATGGGCTTCGCTATCCCAAAACAAGATATGTTGATCACGAAATGATGTCTCCTAATATAGAGGGTGACCTGCCTAACCCAGAACAGCGGCTGCCTAGTTTGTAGCGGGGGCCTTCCGATCTAGCAAATGAGTCTTCTAACATAACGTTAGGCCTCCCCATGCAGTTCATCGGCGGTATTACTCATAAACATTAGGCCTCCTGATGTAGTCATCGGGCTTGGTCTGGATTACTCATAAAAGTGACTTCAGGACCCAGATAGCGAGTATCTTGATGCAGCAAAGGGTCTTCTGAGCCGGATTCCCTAATCTCTTGTTCATTTATGAGGGGGGGGGGGGGCTCCTTCATTTGCATTTTAGTAGAGTGTGGGCACTATGCCTTTAGTTGGGCAAAAAGGGGCCTCCTGAAAATTGGGGGTGCAAAAGCATGCTCTTATCCCCCTTCCTGGCAAGGAAGGGCAACTGCCCCTCTGCCCCCCCTCCCCCCCTGCTGTGCAGGTCCTTGCATACATGACCAGACGCGAATTGCATGTATTGCCGAATAGGTGTTGTTTGACATATTTCCAGTCGGTCCCAGTTAATTTTTACTGGTGGATTTCTTCTTACGTTCATTTTTGACAGACGCCTATGCAATTTTCCGATACAGTTGGTCGAATCAACGAGTTATCAATAATCCGGGGTTTGCACAGTTGAGAGGAGTTCTGATGTTCACATCAGCAAAATCCATAACTGGCGGACTGGAATGAATGTATTATTCAGGGATTTCTACAATACGTTGGAAGTTATTGTGTATGTATGTAGCACTACGGACGGTCGTACCATTTATTCGCATGTATCCATTCGATACCTAAACCAATGATCACTCGCACGCTTGGCGCTCTTCAGGAACAATCGATACATCTCGTGTCGGGATGCCATCGCACCAGTCATTAGTCATCAGTCAGTCAGCAGTCACAGTCATCAGTCATTTCGTTTTCGATCGGCGAGCGGTGTTCAGGGATCGGCATCGGGTACAGCTTTGAAGTTTAATTGTGGCGCTCTGTCTGGCATGATGTTGAACTCTCAGAAGCGGGGCTTCCGTGTTCAGGGTTTGTTTCCATTGTGCATGCCCAACATGCCTTCAGCAACTGGTCATGGTTCCCCAGGAGGGTGGCAAATATTCTATGTGTAGCTACTGTATGTGTAACAAACATGAAAATCCAATAAAATCATCATCAAACAGTGTGCTTCGTGCCCCTCGTGCCAGCCCGCCTTCCGTTAGTCACACAGAATTAACCGGCTGTATTCGCCGGGCCCGCCGGCTGAATGACTCACCCTCGGTCGGGCGGCGCGCCGCTCTGTCAGCCAGCCGCCTGGTGAATATGTGCAGCCACTAAACGCCCCCCCCCCCCCCTTCAAGCCCAGGCATGGGGCAAACAGATTCACCAAATGCCTTCTGTTCCGGCGGAACCTAAACTATGCATGTCATCAGTAAGTCGATTCGATATTTTGTCTTTTCTGTAGTGGTCACTTAGAGTGACACCAGGCGCGTAAGATTTGATCAGCAATGCCATTTTCTCGGAAGTCCTGAGGAGCTCAGAATTTTTATTTGAAGCAGCCAACCCTGCGGAGCAATCTTATTTGTCTCTCTGCCCATCAATATGAAAGTAATGCATTTTATTCGCCTTGATTTTTTTGCGTTTGCGCTCTGTAATGTTTGACACACGATAATGTGTAAAAATCTGTGTGCAATGAATGTTACGCAAGCTTGGAACACTCTGTGTAGACAAAAGACATGCGAACACGAAGCTTTTACCCCGCAAATTGAGCGTGTCGTTATCTAGCACGTCTTTGATTTCTCCGCTATGGCGTTTTCGATGCGCACTTTGGCTTTGGGAATGAGAGTATCACATGATCGATGCAACGCACTGTTTCAAATTTCAAACAGCCAACTTTTCAGTAACAGGCTGGTGCCCGCTGGGCCAATCACTAACGTTCTTTTATTCACACCAGGGGCGGTGCGCACGGTGGTTGTCATGACGACGGTGGTCGTGACTACAAGGAAGAAGCGCTATGCTATTGAAAACGTTGGCGGCGTAATTTGGTCTCGAAAATGATTAAAATCTATATCCTTAGTATGTCTTGACGGTGCTGCACTGGCACTACCCAGTGGTATTATTATGCTAACTAGTCTTTAGGTTTCACTGGCGTATGTTTTCAAATAGGCCCCAAAGATGGGACACTCTTTTTAAAGGGAGTTTGTCTAATGTTTTTGGTTTTCTCAATGCACGCCTAAGGGAAGTTTGGCAATTATCCATAGAGAATTTTGGTTGCTAAAAGTGCATTTGGGTCTTACAACAGTTTTGATCTGCTAATTTTTATCGATCTCATCGATGGCTGTGCGTGAACAAATACAATCCTAAAAGATAAACCAATCAGCTGGCAGGAAAGGATGAATGCACCGGCTTGTCTGTGGCGAGTACTGCGCCCTAGAGACGTGGCCATTATTGTGGTTGGTAAACAACGTAGAAGAATCGCATTTCCCTAGAGCCTGGTGCGGCCGATTGACACGACGCAATCCTTGTTCCTCATCTCAGCATATAGTAGGCCGACAAGAATTGGTGCGTATCAGCTGACCAGCCTTACCACACGTCTAACCCGTACACTCGCAGGCCTGAGCTGAATGCAAACAAAAAAGTCAGCATAATGGCCACCGATGTCGCCGCGTTCGCAAGCTGCTGTCAGCGCTGACAAGCGACATCTTCGAAAAGCCTTTGGCTAGAGCCAGTGATGCCTTCTCAATGATGCCGATGGTGATTAGTGGTATGATGGTAATAGATGGTAAGTAGATGGTAATAATTAGTGAATATTGCTTGTGGTCTACCCGATAAATTGGTTCTTCCATACAAAGGGAAGAGAATTTGGGGCTGCAGCAATATCTCTTCAGTGGAGGCGAATTTGTAGCAACCAATGACACCAAAATTTGTAAATCGAAATCCCCCTACCATTGTACGTGCACAGTCAAAAATCCTTACTTGACTAGATACGCTCCCTTAAAAAGTAATCCGCGGTGCCTCAGGAGCCGTTTGTTGCATTGTACAGTTCCGGAATCGCAGGACGATCATTAGTGGTTTAGCAGCCAATCGTACATTGTCTCACTCACTTCCCGTTGGCTATTAATCACATAATTTCTGTGTCACGCAATCGTGACTCGTTTCGGATTGGAGCTAGTATACAAGGCCAAGCGTTTGTTACTATGCATGTTCATACTCTTATAGACTCGAAGACGCAAGGCTGCTTTGTGTTGTACACATGGACATTGTGGTGTTGAGTAAGCGTTGGTGAGTGTGAGGTGCTGGATAAGAGACAATATCTACACGAACCTGACACGTGAGATGGACTAGCATGAGGGCAGGCTCGTCTCTAGTCCATCACGCTAGCAGTTAGAAATCTGCTTCAGTTTGCTGTGGACCAAGTTAAATTGGGAAATTATATCGTGCCTACATGAAGGGGTTCTTGGGAGAAGTTCCGAAAGGTAGCCTGTCATCCAGCAATGGACCAGGATAGGCCTTGTTTGGTTTGGGGTGCCCAGTTACCTAGGTTTTCAGTACCCCTCTATCTGGACTCAGGGCACACCGCTATATCCTCTTGGTGCGCTTTACCTACGCGCGTCGGTGTCCTCTGCTCGGATTGCAGTGTACACGTCTACTCATGCCTTTGTTACCCATCCATGTAGGTTTGTGAGCATCTCATGTCATAGATTCAGGGGTCTAGCCCTGCTAGGGCATGGATAACTTGAGGCGCTTGGGCTTGGGCTTGGGTTCTCTCGCGGACTTTGGGCGCCCCTCTGCTTCTGTCCGGGCGCCCCGTTGCTGAGTGCATTTGGACGTCTCTTTACCAAGGCTAGGGACACCGCTGCGTTTGAACTCTGGATGCGTCTCCTCACCTAGACTGAAAGAACCTTAAAAACTCGAGCTTAAAGGCATCTCATCACTATAAATTATTTACCTAGGCGTGTGACTCCCTTTGTCTAAGCTGCAGACGAAGGAACTGGGGAAGCCTCTCAAGATTGGCCTGCGACACCTGTCTGAACGTATGGCGCCTCGTATTTGGACGTAGGGTATACGGATGTCCACGGATATTCTCCATTCGCGTGCGGCGGATCCGGAAATTACCCGTTTGTTGCATCTCACATGCACAGTGCATAGCTGCACCCTAGCCAACGGCCACAGCTAGGCATAGCGAAAAAAATGTCTCGGCCACGGCGTGAAATTTCTCTGAGATTCTTACTTGGCATAGAAAATTATGAGCAGTATTTATCCGTGTTCACACTGCAAAACGCAATTCTGGAGAATTTTCCAACATTCCGAATAATCATGCGAGACTATCTGTCGGCCGAACGCCCCAGGGGACTTGGGAATGCTGCTCAGCTTGGGTTTAGTGGCGTCCATCTTTGATGGATGAAAGCTGGAAATGGGTGGAAGATGGAAGCTGAAGATGGTGTTTCAGCTTCCTGTAATATAGGTGCCTTCATCGAACGAGACGGCGTTAGGATTTCCGCGGGCTAAGAGAGGTCGGGCTTTCATGTCCGTCTTGGGTGCGCCACCGTTGTAGCGTTTGTGTGTTTCCGTTTTCCGCCCTTTATTATGGAAAAAGTCACTGCGTATTAAAGCTTGTCACCATTTTGAACACGTCCCACAGACATTAAGCTTTCGGGAATCCCCGTTCTCTCCCCCTCCCCATATCCTCCTGACCAGATCACTATCAATGACAGCCCACAAATCTCACCTCTCATACCGCTCCCCTGTGCATTTGTCACATGCCGTGGCCGGCGTCTTACTCGTGAGTTGATCATCAGATCAGACAGCCGTCCTCCCGGCCTATTACTCATCAATGGACTGACAGTCGTGCTCTGTCTCGGTGCGCGTGTATGGGGCCCAATGCAGCGGACTTCTCGAGATATTCTGTGACTGCTCTGCCGGCAGCTGTAAGCAGCATATAACTGCGGCTGGGCAGACAGCTGCGGAGTAGGCGGTGCCTATCGATGAGCTCCGCAGCGGCTCCCATGTTGCCGCTGCTCAGCGGGCAGCTGCGGGCTGTGCCCATGTTGCCGCTCGGCGGGCGGGGCCCATGTTGCCGCCGCTCAATGGGTAACTGGGGCCGGTGGCAGCGCCTATGTTGCCGCCGTTTAGCGGGCAGCTGGGGGCAGCGCCCACGTTGCCGCCGCTCACCAGGCAGCTGCGGGCGGCACCCATGTTGCTGCCGCTCAGCGGGCAGCTGGGGGCAGCGCCCATGTTGCCGCCGCTTAGCGGGCAGCTGCGGGCGGCACCCATGTTGCCGCCGCTCAGCGGGCAGCAGTGGTTGCAACAAATCGCAAGAGCCCAGCGAGCGGACCACCGCGTGATAAGCGTCACCACAGCGTGCGCGCAGCGCCGGCATCTTATCGCACCGAATTCCGCGCTGCTGCTGAGTTCCTGCCAGCTCTTGGAAATGACGCCACGAATGTCTTTTTATTCTCTGCGCTGACCAAGGCGCAGAACAATGCGGTGCATCAGGAATGGACGGCATAGGAAATCACTGGGCTGTTGGACCTTGATTTATGAATCGACGTGTGGTGCGTTTCCTGTGGGCACAAGTTTCTGGATAGCTCATAAATCAGTCGTTCCGTGTCCAGTGGCCTGATTTGGCCCTGGTTAGAATACGAGAGTGGACGCGATACACTGATGCGTCTTCCGATGGAGACGTGTCGATCCCGTCCTTGCGTTGCCTCGGTATCTCACACGCATTCCTTCACGCTTCTGCAGACTTTTGCAGGCTTCTTCATCCCGCAAACATTCCATTGTCCGCCCTATCGAAAGCCACGTCATATTTTTTTGTTCTTTACAGAGTACGAAGATATGACTAGCAGGACAGGCTGAGTGAGACATGACTCATGAACAGGATGTGATGTTTCCACGAAGGCTATTGTATTAGCCACGCCGCATCGAGTGATGTTTAGGAAACTCCAGGAAATATGACTTCAACAAACCTGACCCACAGCGCAGAGGAGACATTTCGGGCACATGATCCGGGCGAACGGACCTTCCCAATGAAAGGGTGCGGCCTTATCTGGACTGCAAAATTGCATCCTCTGGCTAGTTGTGGATGGAACGGGCTTACTCTGTCCATCGGCCACCATTATATAGTACCACCCCCGACCTTGCAGCACTCCGATTCTAACCAGACGCTGAATCAAACCTTTCTGCCTTTGAGTGTTTTTTGCTTTTTGGGGTATCGGTGAGGTGGCTACAACTGGGTGACTGGAGGGAAGGGGTCGTCAAAGCTAGGTGTCGGGAGGGGCCAGCACTGGGCATTGGGGGGGGGGGGGGGGGTCAGGGCGTCAGAAGCGGGTGTCGGGGAGGGGCCAGCACTGGGCTGGGAGGGGCGTCAGGGCGTGAGAGGCAGGTTTTGGGGAGGGGCAGCACAGGGCACGTTGTCTCCCAGATAGACGGGCCATGGTTGACTGCGCCGTCGGCTGATGGCGGTCGTGACGAACACGGCCCCCGGACCCGTCACCAGCTCCAGTTTTTCCGACATGCCCAGCTTTGCCTGCCCGACTTCGCTGGTGCGTTTCAACGCGCTGGCACTGGCGTGTGCTCAGGTCACGTGCGGCTGGTCTGGTCCGGTTAGTCAGGTCAGGTCGGTCTGGTTTGGCCCCAAGTCCGGCCTGACCGGGTCCGATTCCCGCCGCGGCCAGTTTCGCGGCGGCCACCTCCAGTTAACCTCCTTCTCACATCTGGCCTCTCTGCCGCGAATGAGCCAGTTTTCATATCAGGATACTAACGAGCTCCCCCCCCCCCCCCCCCCACCTCCGGAGAAGCTCACACAGGCCACCCCTGACCTCTGAGGAGTTGAACGCACGGCGGCGTTCGGCTGGCACGCACGGAGAGGTACGTCCCATGCTAGTTGGCAGTGGGAGCGCTCCTTCGTGACGGGTGAGGAGCTCTAGTTAGAGTTGCTGGCACCCACACATGGATTATGTGATGCATTAGTCCGTCACGTGACGTGACGTAACCGCTCTGGTGCGGCAGGACCTGTTCATCCGGCGTGACATCGCGGTTCCAGTCTCATCAATGACCACTCGTGGAATTCGGTAAACGAACACGCCCGAGTCGAAACATCACGTCCGTTCCAAAGCGGTTTGAACGCTCCCCTGACCCGTTTTGCTCTTCTGGAGACTTCGTGTTCTGTGACAAAGAAATGGTGCTGGATGGCTGCATCGGGCAGGCAATGCCAGCGCCTATGGTCATTTTTACGTAGCATATCGATGGCGTCTTTTTACATTACCAACTCAAAATAACCGGTTATCGTGAATTACAAAGGACGACCACTGCACCGTTTCCTTGTGCGACAGGATGGTTGCTGCCTGTGGTGGCGCCAGTTTTCCCGGGCTGATTCAGAGCCGGTGCTGAGTTGGTGCGTCGTCACTGGCCCAAGACATCTGGAGTCATCGGTCCACTTTTTGGCCTCTTTCAGACTGGCTCGTACAATGCGATAGCCGGATGTCCCGATTTTCCATACCAGGCGTGGCCGCGTTTATGTTATGTCACTTTTTATTCGGCTCAAAGCGCCAGGTACAGCTTCCGCCTGGGTGAGGATTGGCCAGTTCGGTTTCAGTCCTAGCTCACTGCGCCTGCGTGCTGTGGTCGGGCCGGACCGGTCTAAACCGCCTGTGACCGGACAGTGCAGGTTCAGCCTGACATGACCGGACGGACGGAAGTGGCTCGGCCCGTCGTCAGTGGACGCCGCGAAGTGGCTGCAGCGTATTCCCGGCTCCTGACTGGCTGTGCCGGTACGCCGCGGCTGCCGGCGGACCGGGGGCCGCCTGTGCCGGACCGCCGCGGGCCCGGGTGCCTTCCGCGAGTCCGGCGCTCCGCCAGTGTCGCTCGGGCACGGCGAACCTTTGACAGGGGTCAAGGGAAGAGCTTGTTTGTCCTTTTCATAAACCGGAAGTGCGTCCGGCTGAGAAGAAAAAAACGGAGCAAGTCACGGAATTGGACCGTACCGGGCCACACGTTTGAAAAGGCTTTTGGGTTATGCTTTTCTCGGGTGTATCGTAGGATGCCTGCCACCATCCTCATGTCATTGGGGCTTTGTGACGCACTCAGCTGCTGAGGCTATATGGCGTATATACATGGCTATAGCTATATATGGCTATATGAGGCTTGCCTCTCACCCTGACAGGAAGGGCGGGTGCCGCGGGGAATCGAACCTCGCACTACACTACCGGCGCCCTCCCCTCACTCCGTCACTACTGTCATGCGAAACCGTCCGTTAGTCATTCACTCAGTGTCTGCGTCCCCCCCCCTTCCCCCCTGCATCTCCCAGCCCCTGGATCATCGATAACGGCTCGCGATCTGGGGCTCTCAAATCGGCCGGCGGGCGCTGGCGTCGGCGTGAAGTCTGACAGGCGGTGTCGGTGGAGGGGGGGGGGGGGGGGGGGGGGGGGGGGGGCAGACAGCGCCGACGGGAATTGATCGGTGATGCGGTGTGGCACCAAAACGGAGCGTTGCGTCAGTGAGGACCTGGCGCTGGCGCTGGAGGGAAGGCCGCGAGCTCATCGGCCCCAAACAGCGATGTGGTTTCCGGGGAACGCTAGCAGGATTTGCGGCCACGATTGCGAATTTGCGACTTGGAACGTCACCGTGTGCGCAGCGCCACCTCGAAGAGGCGAGCTGCGCGCAGTGGGAGGGGTTTTGCGGGCCGCGTCTGGGACGTTTGCATATTGGCGGCCTTTGGTCAGACGCGGATCAAGGCATTGTGTTTACGGGCTAGCTCTTTTCGACGCTTGAGTTTTTAGATTGGTTATGGTGCTGGTTCCAATGCTGGGTAATTTGTCCCGAGTGGTGGCGTTTTTGGGCCTTCTGCTCCTCCACATATGACTGGGTCGGGGACGTTTGATCTCCGGATGCAAGGTCGCCACTGTTCAGAGGGAGATACGCCGCCGGACGGCCCTCACTGGCCGTGGCGACGGACGGATGTGGCGACGCCCGGCTAGACGCTGTCAAGGCTGCCTGTGACCGCGGTGTCGGCTGGCTGGCGCTGGCCGCCTGTGGCCGCGGTCTCGGGTCTCCGGGCGCTCTTTGGCTGGCAGCGCGACTGTGCCCCCCCCCCCCCCCCATCCGTCCCTGCGCTCCCACGGCCGCCCCCGCGCCCCCGCGCCCCAGCGCCCCACGCCCCACGCCCTGGCCGCCATCTTCGGCCGTCGTCTGCGACAGCGAGCCGTGGAGCTTATCTCGGCTGGGCGGGTCGTTCTCTCCAGTGATGCTCTCATATCCCGATTGGACGGCTCGTCGCGTCGCTCTCCATGGCTTGTGACGGCCACCCGTTCTCATATGTCACGTCCATTCTGCAGCAGTCTGTCTCGCTCGATACTTACCTCGTCACCAAGTACTATTGTGTCTGTCTTCTTGCCTCCACCCTACCTCCTACTTGCCGCATGATGCCCTATCCAGGGGTAGCGGTAGGCAGCAACGACCTGAATGACAGATGTGTGAATGCCATAGTGTATGCAGATATGGTGACGTCTATTGACTATGGTGCATCGCACTCCAGTATGCTACCCACGAGCCCTCCAGCAAGTACGTGTGGGTAGCCATCAATCCGACATCATCTGCGGTAGTCAACTGTTCGACATGCGCCCGTCCTTCGCTTGGATGCTGCTCGCGTACATTACCAGACCAGGTTATGTTTCACATCAACGTTCGGCTGGATCCATAACATTACTCAGTTGCTAGTGCATTTGCGAGGAACATTATGCACCTAGATAAGACAGAAGTAGTAGCCTTATTCCTCGGAGAAAAACCAGGAGGATGGACCTATAGATGCGTTGATATTTTGGCAACATGCCTTTATCGAAACGAAAAGCAGAAGTGAATTGGTTTCTGAAATATCAATGCATCCATATCTTCATTATCCTGGCTTTTCTCCGAGGAATGAGGTTATTGCTACTGTTGGATCCATAACATTATGAATTTGTGATGCTGCATGTTGGCTCCACTCCCTTCCCTTCCTCCTCCGCCTGTGTTCTTCTCTACAGATGTGTCAGCTGATTAAGTGACATTTGAGGGACACTGATGACTGCTGTAATACAGTGAGGTAATATACTAACGTCATTTTGCTTGAACCTGGAACACGGTCATACGGAACTGCATTGTTTTAAAAAGAGATGTTCTGTTTAGGCTTTCATGATGGCCGTGGTACGAGAAATTGGATGAAAGACTCGAATTTGATTCGGCTTCAGCAGAGTTTACCACGAATCCGTCTGACACGCACGGGGTCTATTCTGACACCGACTCACACGCACAGGGTCGATTCTGACACCGACCTCGATGTGCGCAGCAGCGACTTCTATGCGCTAGTGAAATTACGTGACCACGGAATGGCAGACTATGTGGGGTCAGCAGAGCAGCCAGGACAAACTAAAAGCCTTTAAACCTGGGATACCCTGGTCGTCGTCATTAAAGCCGGGACGTTGTTGTCTCTTGAAGCAAGCATTCCATATCTACCGAATAAATCTACCAACGAAAATGAACGCGCCTTGTTGCATTGTGCAACTTCGTGACACTCCACGATAAGCCAAATGCTGTGGTAAATATGACTGCGTAAGGGTCATGGCATATGACTTGACATTGGCCATCAGTGTACCATATTTTGGACTTGTTTCCTCGAACTATGTACAAATTAGGACAAAATACATTGTGCCCCCCCCCCCCATGCTCTTGCGTTGAGGAGCAATGTGTCCCAATGTTTTCTTAAAGCGGAGATTGCAAAGGCCAGTACGTATTATTTAGTATGACGTATTCGTCATACTTCTTACGTGACCACCATCCACTGGAATCCCTGCAAAATTAACTCGGTGGGTTGATGGCTTTGGGATGAAAGCTGGGGAGAACATAACATTTTCGTCATCCACGCGCCCAACTTAAAATTGAGTGGCCGCTGGACCAATTTTCTTTAAAGTAACAGCGCCCCAAGTCAGATATACAGTTTTGAGGCCAATCCGAAACTGACGACCTTATACCACTACTTACATGTTCATAAACCGCATAAGACACTTTTGGTATCGCAACAACGTCCAGCTTGGAAACTCGCCTCGTTGGTGGCTTCCAAACTTTGTGAATCGATTTCCCATCAACTCGCAACCTTTCGCCGTAGATTGGCAACGGTTAACTAGCTCGAAACCTTTGCTAATCTTTGGGCAGCCTTACTCTCGAGCGCGAACGTGACTACAACGTCCAAAGGGGCTTATATGGGTTTCTGAAAGTCAAGACGTTGACTTGAGGTCACCGGTTTCAGTCCAGCTGATGCAATCCTAGGCGCTCTGTCAAGTCGTAAAGGTTTTGAGGCGATGGCTCCTTTGATTTCGGAATTCGGATAACTATGCGCTAAGGTGATTTGTAATTTATTTTGGCTTTGAAATGGATGGTGGTTTGAGGTTACCAGCTCTAGATGATTTGCAGGTCAAGTCGTGGTCACGCACTCAATTCGCGAATGCTTCGAATCGATCGGTTAACCGTGCTCTGTGATGTCGTGTGTGGCATGTCACTGAACGCGCTCTGTCGCCGTGCGTGACATGTCACTGAACGCGCTCTGTCGCCGTGCGTGACATGTCACCGACCGCGCTGTGTTGCCGTGAGCGACCTGTTCTGGCCGTGCTCTGTCACCGCGCGTGACGTCCCGTTCTGGCCGTCCGCAGATGTGCAACGTGGAGTGACGCCCCCCAGCCACCAGACGCCATCCAGAAATGGCGGCCCGGCCGGCGGTGGTCACGTGCGCAGTGACGTCATTCGTACCGCCAGCTCAGGTGAGGTCAGGCGCCACATAGGCAGAGGTGCGCCCTCCTGCTCAACAGTGGCGTTAGGGCCCGGCGCGCGTCGGACGGCACTCAGTTTTGTGCTGAAGCAGTCAGCTGTTAACGCGGGAATGTGCGTGCTTCTTCCGCCACTCTCACCTCATAAATGTTGTAAGGACGGTAAAGTAACAGTGAGTGAAATTACTTTTTGAATGTGACAGATGTGTTGAAGGATTTGCAGTATTAGTGCTATGTTGTCGTCCTTTGTTATTGTTAATATCATCACCGTTTCCGTATCCTTCAAAGGTGCGTAAAAGCCGGACATTAGTGGCGAAGAAGCTGTCGGGAGAGGGAGGGTGCCATGGCACGATTACGTCTCGCGCAAGTAGAATGATGACCCTTTGGAGATGTGTGGAAGGAATCGTCTTGAGAAGCAGCCCCCCCCCCCCCCCCCATTACACACTTTTTGGACATTCCTGATCGCCATTGGGTGCGATGCGGCATATACGATACCGCGTGTATCAATAGCGTGCAAAATTGGTTCCAAGGACGTATAACCATCTCGGGTGGTGACTTAGACATTAAGACATAGAAGGCATAACCGACACCCAGCCAACAGAGAGCCAAAAGGGCCTATTGAGTTTGGCCTGCCTCAGGTCCGCACACATCCCCGGAACTTATCTTTCCACCTGGCCTCCTGAATTTAGCTAGAAATGAGATCCTTAGACCGATGTCCAAGCAACTTTTAAATGTTGCTAGAGAGGTACTTCTTACAACTTCGTCGTTCGGTTAACTTCGTTTGACGGTCCATTTCAATGATTCGCTACTCTGTGACTTAATGAGATCTGCTTCTTAATACTTCCACTCCTGCCTTTTGCTAAACGAAGCTGGTTTCCTCTACGCCTCGGCCCAATCTCCAGTGCTCCGTGTATATCTACCATGTATATCCCTTTCACAGTTGAATGTCTATCAGATCTCCTCTAAGTCTACGATATTTCAGTGAATACAAATCCAAGGCCTTAAGTCTATCCTTATGTCATCTAGTCTAGTCTAGTCATCATCCTAAGTCTCCAATCCCATTTATCATCCCAGTTGCTTTTCGCTGTACTCTTTCCAGCTTTATCTTACTGGAAGCACAGTGACCAAGAGCTTGTACATTTACTACCCACTCGTGATCAAAGTTGCCTTAGGATTTAGGATTTAGATTAGGCGAGTTGGACTAAACGTGCTACACCGCTTTGGCAACATTTGAGGCACACGGTCCTGACCGCCTCAGAACGGCACCTGGCCCGAGCCCAGTCCTGCATCCCTTGTGTGACGTGCTGGACCGCTGTCCGTGGCTGGTCGGAACAAAGCGGGCGCTGAAAATGACGCAGGCTCTGTATACAAGCTACGGCGTCGTCCAACTCATGGCATAACCGAGTCATTGGGAGCTGGACGGACCGCGCTCAGGGCATTGCATGCCGCTGGCGCCGCCCGCCTGCTAATATCGAACACCACCTGCTAATATCAGACACCACCTATAACCGGTTCTCACCGCGCCGGGCCTGCAGCATTTCAAACAGGGCTAGCCGCTGTTGCCACGCGGTGGGTCTGGCATACTCACTTCTCGTAACGGCTGATGGCTGCAGCAGCGCATGTGAATCGTCGGACGCGAGGCACTCAGAGGTCTAGACGGGTCATGGTGCTACACCCACCTGGAGCGTGATGTGTGGTAATGACAGCAGAGTACATGAGCTGGGCAGAGGTGGCAGCTTTCGTGTCTGTTATTGAGCCGAAAGCCGTGAATGACAGCGACGTTTTCATACTGATTATGCTAACCAGGTCATGCTTATAGTCCGTCACAGGGCCCGGCAACCTTTGCCAACTGCTTTTCCCGTACCAATAGCCGAACCTCGACAAGACTGTACACTGCAACATACTGCAACATCTTGTACACTGCAACAAACAAGATTGTACAACACATCATATTGCTTTCATGTTACATTTTCAACATCCTGCACCTAACAGGGCTCAGCTCGACTGCCCGCGGTCGACCTCATTTGACCCCCCCCCCCCCCCACACTCCCTTGCAGAGAGCGAGTATTCACGGCCGGCCGGTGCCGTGAGCTCGGTTGGGAGGGCCCACGCGCCTGGGCTTGAGGGTGGTCGTGCCGTGCGGGCGGAGCGCGCCGCGTCTGCAGCTGTGCGGCCGTGACGGTGCGGCACGGCAGACGCTGCCGCCGACGCCCCTCCCCCTTCCACCTCCTCCTCCCATGCCTCCGTGAAAAATCGCCGGGTCCTGTATCTTAATGGGTGTACGACACCGGCGGTACATTCGCTTCATTGCCATTGTTCCATTATTCCGTGTCGCCGTGACAGGGCGCCGGGCCGCCGAGAGACTCGCCGTCTTTTTCGACTGGGAATCTCTCGAGCGTGGCCAGAAAAACAACCGCTGGTGACCCGTGTGCCTTTTTGTCGGGCCTGACGTAGCCGTACAGGCGCTTTTTGCGTCGCGTCTCTCCAGTGTTCCTGAAAGTCCCATCGGAGAGGCATCGCGACGCGTTTGGCTTGTGTCCTGCCGCGGTTCTTAGATTGGATCCACTGCGCCGGCCTTGCTGCACGGGACAGTGTCGGTCCTGGTGTGAACCACCGCGTGGTCGCCCGACACCCACAGCCCTCGGGCTGCGTCCTGTGCCAGCCCTGGCGTCCACAGGGTGCAGCCAGCCGGGTTCACTGATCAGCTCCGGGGGCGCTGATGAGCCACTGACGCCTCTGACCGTGGCCACTAGGCCCCGAGTAGGGCGGATGCAATCAGCTGCAGCAGCACGTCTTGCCCGCGGTGTTTCCTGGCCTCGGTTGAGCTGCCTGGCCGCATGTGCGTTCCTTTCCACCGCGCCGCTTAGTCACGGTGCCGTCGGGCCGGCCGCGCCGTACGGCTGGCCCGGCCCGAGCACGCGGAGCCGGCGCTGCCACGTGCGCCCGTGTTGCAGTCGGACTGCGCCACCCGAGCTGCTGCCGAATGGGCTCGGCCGCCTCCCTCAGGACGAACCGGAAGGGCTCGCGGGGTAAGGCGGCGCCGGCCGCCGGCGCCTGCCTGCTGTGTTGTCGCCCAGTGTGAGCCTGCCGCCCTGGGCAGCCTAAGGCGGCCGCTCCGGGCCAGCCCGCTTCGGTTGTGCCGCGCAAGGTTTTTTGGTTGCTCATTTTTGAGAGTCCGTCGCTCTGTTTTGTTGCGCTTCGAGCCATAGCTGGGGATGTCGGGACGATACGGGCCGGGAAAGCACCATCGTTTGCAACGCGGGGATGCATGGAGGCTGTGTTTAGTTTGTCAGCACTTATGCCTGCCGCTGGACCGTCGCGAGCGTTGTAAATACTTTTTTTTCCAAGACGTGTGCTGTCCTGCCCTCTCCTGCACTGTGAGTGGGCCATCACGCATCTGGGCTTCATCTCACTACGACGCTTGCATATGCGTGCCTGTTTTTCTGTTGCGCTTGATATGTGTTTGCGTGCCGTGGCTACGGTTACGTTGAGCTTGTGACGAGACATTGCACCCTGGCAATGCCTGCGTGCACGACTACCGTGTCAGACGATTGCATCGCTCATCATTACGCCAGCAGGCAGCTACCGTTGGACTTATTGAAATCAGCAGCGCAGTCCTCTTCTGCGGTGCGTTAACATTAAATTGGCGTTACTTCGGTCCGCCGGTATACGGGGCGATGCTGCCCCGGCACCCACTATAAGTTTGCGTATAAAGTCTCCTGAAACCTGTCCATAATATAGAACCTGAGTGCTGGAGCAATGCAAACGCGTAGGTAACGGGTAGGTACGAGTGATCAGGAATGGGTAGGGGTAGCCATGGGTACAGCTCCATGGATAGCTTGTGGATTGTGTGACGGAAATGTTACCGGCGTGGGTCTCTGCACTAGATCCGGGCCGCTGGTCGCACTGACCGATGGTTGACCTTGCTGTGACACTGCCCACCGCTGCAGCCTCGCCGCAGGGGCCCACGGTCAGATGGTTGACCTTGCTGTGACACCGTGCCCACCGTTGCAGCCTCGCCGCAGGGTCCGCGTTCAGGCGGCGGGGGCACACCGACTCGCGGCAGCCCCATGGTGGTGCGCGCCCTCTACAACTACGACAGCCGCGTCAGCTCCGACATCAGCTTCAGGAAGGGCGACCGCATGCAGCCGGTGGCCGAGGGCAACACGGACCCGGACTGGCTCAACGTGCATCACCTGGCCACGGGGCTGACCGGATTCGTGCCCCGCACCTATGTGGCCACCGAAGAGTCGGTGGAGAGTCAGGAGTGAGTGACCCCTCGGCTGGCCGGCGCCAGAACTGTCAGCACGGTTACCGGTGGCTTGTGCTCGCTCGGCGCGGACGCTGGCTCAGCTGTTCTCGCGTAAAGTCGTAGGCATGTTGTGGATGCGAGTTCACTGTTCGTGCTGTGGTGGTTTCTTATTCAACATCTGTGCAGACACGTCGCGGCTATGAACAAGCGGTTGTGTGTGTTTTCTCCTCCGCCTCCTCTGCAAGGACTGTGCTGTTGTGTCGTGGGCTCGTATTCCAGCTATGTACAGTATTGCCCTGGGCTTCTGCTCACGAACTGTGTGTTCGCTTCGTTGGCCCTACCAGAGCTGTTTCTTCGTGGGGCGACCGTCCTACCCACCCGGTTAGTGAGAAGCCAGCACGGGTCTGGGTTGCCGTGCTGTTGTCGCGCAGGGGCTGTCCGAGCTCGTGTGCAGGCCTCCCGTTCGAAGCCTATGTCGTCGTGTCTTGGAGCCTGCCCCGGCTGCATGTTTGATGGGCCTCCCGGCCGTGGCAGCTGGTTCTTCCCCCGGATATCGCGGAAGGAGTCGGAGACGCTGCTGCTGATGCCGGAGAACCCCCGCGGAACGTTCCTGATCCGGCAGTCGGAGCGCGTCGGAGGCCTCTATTCACTTTCAGTACAGGTCAGCGACCCTTACCAAGGCATAACCACCAACTCGAAATGAACTTTTAGGATACGGACTATCGTGGTGCGGGCGTTGCTGTGCTGCATCTGTTACCAACAATACAGCTTTGTATTGTTGGTACAACAATACAATTGTATTGTTGTACCTGTTGTTGTTGGTTGTTGTTGTACCAAGGCTGTTGCTGTGCTGTATCTGTTACCACCAATACAAAGTTGTATTGTTGTATCTGGTACCAACAATACAACTTTGTATTGTTGGTAACAGATGCAGACATTTCCCTGTTACTCGTTTTGTCAGGAAGTTATTTTATATTCGCGTGTTTTCTCTCCATTCTCCGGCTGTGGTGGTTCGCAATGTGCAGCCGCTGTGCAGATGAATATATTCCTTACCAGGGAATCTAGCCTCGACCTCTTTTAGTTATGTTCAGTTTTTCAACATTCTTGAAACAGTAGTTTTCTTCCCGTCCGTTACGATTTTCACTTGACTTAGATGGTCGCCCTGATGGACGTTTTGATCGTATTTCTGTCAGTCCTACCATTAAGAGCTGCTAAATCTACCGCGGGGTGACCCGTCTCCGTGGCGTTCGTCTAATTCTGTCAAAATAAAATGAGAACAGGTTACGTTGCGTTGGTTTTGCAAAGCCGTCAGCCGCCGACTGGCTGCTGTTTACAGTTCTTGTCCTGGTTATCAAGTGACATGTCTGGCTGCGGGGCGGGTTGTTGGCTTGTACCTGGGCTGTCAGCTGCATGAATATTGCAGTATTATGCAGGGTGATAATGTTTGCCGAGTATGTGTATGTGCCCCGCATTTATGTTGCCTGTTTCGGGCTTATTTCGCGGGACATGAAGATATAGCTACTGTTACAATGTCACCAACTGACTTGCGGCCCTGGAAGGCGTTTGTGGGGCCTGCTCTCCTAGTCATCAGAGTGTTTGGGAGCATGTAGTTCCGATGGGAGGTACGCTGCTGCAGCAGGTTCTACTATGGTTGAGTGTCGCGGTTACTAGGTTCCGTGATTGTGGTCGGGTGTGCTAGCCGGCGGGTTCTGTTCTTGAGGTCGGGTGTGCCAGTCGGCAGGTTCTGTGTTTGAGGTCGGGTTTGCTAGTTGGGTTCTGTGTTTGTGGTCGGATGTGTTAGTCGGCGGGCTCTGTGTTTGAGGTCGGGTGTGCTGGTCGGCGGCTTCTGTGTTTGTGGCCGGGTGTGCTAGTCGGCGGGTTCTGTGCTTGAGGTCGGGAGCGCTAGTCGGCGGGATCTGTGTTTGTGGCCAGGTGTGCCAGTCGGCGGGTTTGAGGTCGGGTGCGCTAGTCGGCGGCTTCTGTGTTTCTGGCCAGGTGTGCCAGTCGGCGGGTTTGAGGTCGGGTGCGCTAGTCGGCGGCTTCTGTGTTTGTGGCCGGGTGTGCTAGTCGGCGGGTTCTGTGCTTGAGGTCGGGAGCGCTAGTCTGCGGGATCTGTGTTTGTGGCCAGGTGTGCCAGTCGGCGGGTTTGAGGTCGGGTGCGCTAGTCGGCGGCTTCTGTGTTTGTGGCCGGGTGCGCTAGTCGGCGGGTTCTGTGCTTGAGGTCGGGAGCGCTAGTCGGCGGGTTCTGTGTTTCTGGCCGGGTGTGCCAGTCGGCGGGTTCCGTGTTTGTGGTCGGGCGTGGCCGGGAGTGAGTGCCTTGCTGAGCTGTGATTGGGCACGGCGGTCAGCTGACCGCGCGTCTCCACAGGACTGGGAGCCCCATCGAGGGAAGCACGTCAAGCATTACAAGGTCAGAGTGCTGGACGAGGGCGGCTACTATATCTCCGTGCGGAACAGCTACCCCTCACTCCTGGCTCTCATCGACGCTTACAGCCGTGAGTCCCGTGCACCAGGCCAGCCGATGGGCTTCACCAGCGCCTTTAGTGCGGCCTGTCATCGAGTCTCTCTTGTTGGCGTGGTTGGACTGTGGGGCGAGGGCACGGGCTGTGAGTGCCAGCCTTGCTAAGGCAGTCAGTGTGTTTTCTCTGAAGGCGATAAGTGAGTGGCCTCCGGTTTTTTGGCGATCTTTAAAAGACGTGGAAAACGCAAAGCTGATCAAAAACAGTGATGAGGATCGTGGTTGAGAGACGGTATTTATGAAGCTTATTTTACGTTGAAATTGAATGTTGATTGCCAACATCTGGCTAACCCAATCTGGTCTGCGAAGTTCATGAAGTATAATGAATTTTGACGTGTTTTTCAGAGGACTCCAAGGGACTTTGTCATGTGCTGACGCAACCATGTCCAAGGCGAAAACCTCAAATGTGGGACCTCTCGCTAGAAACGAAGAACCACTGGATGGAGATCGACAAATCGGAGATTACAATGAAGAGGGTGCTGGGCTCAGGCAATTTCGGCGAAGTGTGGTATGGTAAGCATCGGTTTCTCCCCACCACCCACTACCCCACCCCACCCCACCCCCACCTCTGGCCTTCGTACAGTCGCGAAGATAGGCTATCAGTCACCTCTTGCCATGGGGGACGTCAGACGGTGTGAGCTGTGCAGACCTGTGTGCGTGCCCAGGCTCGGTGGCCAGCTGGGGCGGTAGTTCGTGTCACGTGCGGCAGAAACGCCTCGCCCTGCTGACGACCGCCGCGCCGCAGGACTCTGGCGGGACAAGACGGAGGTGGCCGTGAAGAAGCTCAAGCCCGGCTCCATGTCGCCGCAGGCCTTCCTGGAGGAGGCGCAGATCATGAAGTCGTTCAGGTCGGTCGGGGGAGGAGTGGCCCCGAGGTCCGCTCCGCCTGGCAGTGCCAGTGGCGCTGTTGAGCTCTGACGCCCCTTGCGGAGGAGGTAGCCCCTCCCCTTAAACCCCAAGCCCCCAACCAACCCCACACTGGGAGATCCTTATGAGTGACGCCCACGAATCTGTTCAGTTTGTTGATAAAGGCGTTATGCCTCTGTCGGCACACGTTGCATACTTTCCCTCGCGTTGTCCTCCGTAGCTCGTGGGTGCGCTGCGTAATATGTATGAGCTACCTGTCCTCCCCCCCCCCCCCCCCGTAAGTCATTTCTCTTTTCGCGCACCGTTTAGCAGTTGCCATGCCAATTTCGTAGCTTTTGTGATCTGTTTATTGCAGGCGTCAACATTCATCCGCCAGCTTTTATTCTCCCCTCTTTTTGTGTTTCCTTTTTCACACGCATCATGTAAGCAAGACTTGACAGAGAAGGCCGTCTGGTCTGGGCCTGTCCTCGCGATGTTCTGTCAGTACTGACGCGGGCCCCGTCCTCAGGCACGAGCGGCTGCTGGCGCTCTACGCCGTCTGTTCGTCGGAGGAGCCGATCCTGTTCAGTCGGTACTGACGCGAGCCCCGTCCTCAGGCACGAGCGGCTGCTGGCGCTCTACGCCGTCTGCTCGTCGGAGGAGCCGATCCTGATCGTGACCGAGTACATGAGCCGCGGCAGCCTGCTGGACTTCCTGCGTAGCCCCGAGGGCCAGCAGTTCGGGTTCCCCGACCTGCTCTACGTGTCGTCACAGGTCGGTGGCGCGCGCTGTCGGGCGCGCTCCGAAGCCGCGTCGGAGCCGTTGAGCCTTCCCATCTGAGCTGCCGGCACAGTGGCTTCGATTGTGCTAGCTCCCCCGGGCTGGACTCAATACAATGGAGAATGAACCGCTGGGCGTGAAATTTCAGGGCGCTGTCGTCATTGGCCCGCCTGTGAGAACTTTGTTGCGTTGCACCGCAAGGCTTAGGTGTTTTAGGTTTAGATCACGGTCCAGGCTCATCCCCCGCTGTTCACCAGGTGGCGAGTGGCATGGCGTACCTCGAGAAGAAGCGGCTCATCCACCGCGACCTGGCGGCGCGCAACATTCTCGTCGGGGAGGGCAACGAGGTCAAGATCTGCGACTTTGGCCTGGCCAGGGCGATTGAAGACAACGAGTACTGCCCGAAGCAGGGTGAGTCGCGGGTGGTGCAGGCCTCCACGCTGCCGCCCGACAGCTCGCCCCTGGCTGCTGCATATGCTGCCTGCCTATTGACAGCAATAAGGCAGCCGCTGCCCGAGCTACCGTGCGTTTCAGTTTTGTTGGAAGGCCAGTACTGATTTGGCCTATGCCAAGCGATGTCCTATGTACTGGATACATTACGGCCCTTGGTGGCGAGACCTTTCTTATATGTTCACACCGTGTGTTGATTTCCAAATGTTCCCTTACCATTTCAGTGATACTGTTTGTTCATATAAGCTTCGTTAGTTAATTACTCGGTTGTTTGGGTTTGAGCCCTTTCGACCCGTATGGATCATTTTGGGGTTATGGGATGAAGGAGACTGGATGACGGTGGGGTAGGACTACATGCGCCTGTAGGGGGAGGGGGGGGGGCAACCGCCGGGCTTTGGCCCGCACACAGACCCCTCTGCGGGGTGTGTGCTGGGTACCGGGTCTGGATCCTCATACATGGCCTCTCGGCCCACTCGTGGCTGGCGCATGCAGCCTGCCCCGGACAAGCGGGGCGTCGCGATGATGCAGGGTGAGGCCAGAAAGAGGAGGAGAGAGTCGGATATATCAACTTTGTGACTGGAAAATTGGTATGGTTATGGGTATGGGTACGGGTATAATTCTCCTGTGAGAACCTGTGTGACCCAGGCGTCGTCTTCGCTCAGGGGCCAAGTTTCCGGTCAAGTGGACTGCACCTGAAGCCATCATGTACAACAAGTTCACCATAAAGTCCGACGTCTGGTCGTTTGGCGTGCTGCTGATGGAGATCGTGACGTACGGCGCCGTGCCGTATCCAGGTCAGTGGCCTTGCATCGCCCGCCCCCTCGCCCGGCCGTCGGGTGCAGCTGAACCTGACAAATTTGCCGACAGGCGGCGTCGCGCGGCACCTGCTTGCGCGCAGACTCGCTGCCGTGCCATGGTCCGGACGCGGCGGCGCAGCGCCGTGGCCAACCCCAGGCTTGCGCGCTCGGTCGGAAAATATTGTTATCGGCAATGCGCTGCAACGCGTGAAAGGCTTTGCTTTGCGCCAGTTGTTGGGCCGACTGACTCCAGCGCCCCCGCAAGGATTCAGGAGTACGTTCGTGTAATGGATGTGGTCGAAGTGATGGACCAGCGGGTTATCTGGTGTTCCCGACTGGCATTGTTCATCTTGACTTGCATGATGACAGGGGCGGATCTAGGATTTCGTCAAGGGGGGCCGCGGGACATTGTGGGGCCCTTGGAGTTTGGGGCCCCTCCATAAAGATGTATTTGCAGTTCATTCATTACATTTAAGACGAGTCGTACGTAATATATATGCAGATATATATATATA
Source organism: Pollicipes pollicipes (assembly GCF_011947565.3). Classification (NCBI taxonomy): domain Eukaryota; kingdom Metazoa; phylum Arthropoda; class Thecostraca; order Pollicipedomorpha; family Pollicipedidae; genus Pollicipes; species Pollicipes pollicipes. The sequence continues at coordinate 31,310,855 of NW_023596545.1, forward strand.
TATATATATATATATATATATATATATATATATATATATACATAAGTGGCTCTCTTCAACAAGTATAGAGCCGTCAGAGCAAACAAAAAGAGCGTAAGACCAACGTGGTGGGCCCCTAAACGATCGGTAGTGCCCCGTTACGCTGACACATAAGGCCCCGGTCATAGCAAGGTACTCTCCGAGCAAAGGGAATTATCCAAGACCATGAACTGGCATGCCGCCTCCGCTTCACCGAGCAGTGCGGGGCGGAGGGATCAGGTCCTGCCCAGTGCCGCCTCCGCTTCACCGACCAGTGCGGGGCGGGGGATCAGGTTATGCCCAGTGCCATCTCCGCTTCACCGAGCAGTGCGGGACGGGGGGATCAGGTCGTGCCCAGTGCCGCCTCCGCTTCACCGACCAGTGCGGGGCGGGGAGATCAGGTCGTGGCCAGTGCTGCTTCCCCTTCACCGAGCAGTGCGGGGCGGGGGATCAGGTCGTGCCCAGTGCCGTCGCCGCTTCACCGACCAGTGCGGGGCGGGGGGATCAGGTCCTGCTCAGTGCCGTCTCCGCTTCACGCCTCGAGCGGCCGCGCTCGCCGCCCCCGGCTTCTGCCTGGCGCCCGGCCGCCGTCCGCCAGCTGACCGGCCCCCGCGCCATCGCCAGGCATGCACAACAGGGAGGTGATTGAGCACATCGAGCGTGGCTACCGCATGCCCAAGCCGACGTCGACGTTCTGTCCGGACGCCATTTACGGCCTGATGGCGCAGTGTTGGCACGGCGAGCCAGAGCGTCGGCCTACATTCGAGTACACCTTCCACTTCCTGGACGACTTCTCCATCTCGTCTGAGCTGCCGTACAGGGAGGTGCAGGACTAGGTGAGTCCTGAGCTGCCGTACAGGGAGGTGCAGGACTCGCTGCCGTACAGGGAGTGCAGGACTAGGTGAGTCCTGAGCTGCCGTACAGGGAGGTGCAGGACTAGGTGAGTCCTGAGCTGCCGTACAGGGAGGTGCAGGACTAGGTGAGTCCTGAGCTGCCGTACAGGGAGGTGCAGGACTAGGTGAGTCCTGAGCTGCCGTACAGGGAGTGCAGGACTAGGTGAGTCCTGAGCTGCCGTACAGGGAGATGCAGGACTAGGTGAGTCCCGAGCTGCCGTACAGGGAGGTGCAGGACTAGGTGAGTCCCGAGCTGCCGTACAGGGAGATGCAGGACAAGGTGAGTCCTGAGCTGCCGTACAGGGAGGTGCAGGACTAGGTGAGTCCTTGAGCTGCCGCACAGGGAGGTGCGGGACTAGGTGAGTCCTGAGCTGCCGCGCGGGGAGGTGCAGGACCAGGTGAGTCCTTAGCTGCCGCGCAGGGAGGTGCAGGACCAGGTGAGCCCTTAGCTGCTGTGCAGGGAGGTGCAGGACTAGGTGAGTCACAAGCTTCTCAGATGGGGCCCCGACCGCCTGTTTCTCCAGTGTCTGGCAGCCTGCTTCGATCTGCAACGGTGCTTCTCATTGCTGCTTGATCTCTGTACACGCGCTAGCCGTTGCTGTCATATTTTAGCATGTCAGCACGGTGTGGAGGCGCATGGTCCGGTGGCCATGTACCAGCGAGCTGTTGGTTGCAGGTATAACCAATCGGGACCTGGTAATGCAACTGATCCGTGGCTACCGCATGCCGCGGCCTACCGACTGCCCGGAAGCCATGTACGAAATCATGCTGAAAGCATGGAACCTGGAGCCCATGTCGCGGCCCACCTTCGAGTTCCTGGTGCAGTACCTGGAGGACTTCGACTGCAGCGGCGAGGCGCCGTACCGGGAGGCCCCCGAGTAGCCTCGGCCGGTTCCGGAGCGCCGCGTGACCGGCCGTCTGCCGCCCGAGTCGGGGCGGGCCGCCGCCGGCGCAGACCGGGTCCCGCGCCGTCTCGTGGCGCAGGAGCGACCGCGACGCGGCCGGTGACACCGCGGAGCGACGGGCGCCGATCTCAGTCGTGGACCGCGCGGCGTGCGCCGGTCGAGGCGTGGCGTCCCGGCCGGTGGGCAGGACTCTGGACACGGCCGCCGACGCGCGGCCGGCGGGGTGGCGCGCGCCGCGCCGCGCCGCGCCGCGCCGCGCTGCGCCGCGCTGGCCGCGGTTCGGCGAGGACGGCACGGGACTGGCGGCGGCGCGGAGCAGCCGACCAGCCGCCGGTCCGCGGACGGCCGTCTTTCACAGTGCTCCGGTCTAGTCCATTCAGTTTTCGTAGTGTCGGCCGACGCGGTCGGGCCCACAAAAGCGCCGCGTTGCTTCGGTGGGCTAACTGTGTGTGGTATCGGTGCGGTATGTGTGTTTTGTGATGCGGAGGCCTCTGGTTTCTTACCTTTGTACCGACATTGATGTGATAGTCGCAAGTAGGTACATGTTTTCGAGGCGTGTGTTTATGTGCGGTTCTGCGCGAGAATCTTTTTTACCGAAGTGCGTGCTGGTCCTCCGAGGATATGTCATGTGTGTCATTTGGCCGCATTTACACTGGTACCAATGTGTGTCATGGTATTCTGGACGAAGCTGTTGGAGCTCCTGCCAGTGGCTCCAAACGGAACATCATGGGACCAAAGCATGTGGAATGTCATTCATGGGTCCCTTGAATAAGTCGTCTGCCGTATTAGCACGCCGGTAGAACAACAAAGCTTATTTTCGCTTATCGCTCGTCGTTGCAAATTCGAATGGGTGAGACAAAGCTGCCGATTTTGTACGACTGGTTTTTGTGTAGGTGTTCGCGTGCACGCTCACTGCGCTACAACATGTGTCTGGTGTGTTCCCTTCCAGCGAACAGTGAGGCATTCATAGATTGTGTGTTTGCACGTCGCACGCTGCCAGCTGTGTGGCGGCGGTAAACAAGGTGTACATGTATGTAGTTTAGCTGCTCTTCGATATCCGCATTGCTCTGCATCCGCTGAAATATAAGAAACCTCGGCGAGGATATCGCTTGGAGTTTTTTGGTGGTGATAGAGGGGCATTGGTGGGGGAGGGCGGGGCAGACGTGCCACGCACAGAAGCTGATGCATGGTGAGGTAACGAGGCAAACGTTCAGAAATAAGATTCGCTGTCAAATTCAGTTGTTGGTGTGCGTTAGAAAAGGACCTAAACGAACGCGTTCTTATTGTTTTGGGCTATTACAGGTATACACATGCAAACTACGTCAAAATTACCAATGTGGGTTCAAGGTTCTTACACTGGCAGTCATCGACTTTTCACACGCATGGCGGCACTGGAATGACGTTGGTTTGGTTTGAGCGTTGACAATATGGCGGTCAAGTATTGGCAATGCAGTATGTTGTCAATACTCGACGTTTCAAGCGGTGATCGTTATCATGGGTGAACCAAATGTACAAAAAAATGCGCTTAAAAACAGACACGTGAATCTGGTAAGTACTCCAAAATGTGCCGACACTGCCACAAAAAGGATGTCCATATCAATCCGAGCCCCCATGAACTCACGCACTGACAAAGTTCGATGCTAAGGGTTGCACAAAACACGGGCGACTAAGCCAGGAGGTTGTGATTACCCACGCCGTGTATAAGATTACAAAACCTTAAAGGGTGTGTTCCAGATTTGTATGGGGTTTTGGACTAAAATAGCCATTTTGAGATCACTCGGTTCAGTCCACATGCCGCTCTTCTTAAGACTTAAAACCCAAAGTCATATAAACGTTTCATGACAGTCAAACAATGATGTGTTGAGGAGCATCTTTGCTAAATAAGGGCATTATGTTATGTAGAACAGTCTTTTCTACTTAAAAGTATACCACTAATTGTAAGTGAGCATATTTCATCACGTATTGTGCTTCCTTCAATATCTGCAAATGTCAAACATTGCTTCCTTGATGCTCGGCGTGATGGATGGTTCATGCCTCATACCTCGACTTTTTTGGGGGATATCGCCGCGTTGCGGGGGAGTTGCGCCTAAATTTTCGAAGAGATCAAAAGATTACCTGCAGACTTTCTGGATTCGGAGTGGAGACGATCTTTTTTAGGTACACTGTGGGCACTGGTACACTGATCCGTGACCGGCGTGGGCGGCGGGCGGCAACCAATGAACCCGCGGGTGGGCTGGCACGATTACGTAAACGGAGCTCTTAATGAAGATTGATACTCAAACACAAGCAAATGCTTATCATAGCACTCATCATTAGACCGGTAATATGTTTGTTTTGGTTTCATGTCGCTACCTGTATGGCTACCTGGCTACCAAACGTTGCTGTTTCCGTAGGCCACGCAGCGTCGGCCCACGGCTAACACTAAGTCATGTCCAATGTGCATGCGAAAATGATGTCGCATCTGAAATAAGTACCTTTGCGCGCTTTAGGGCATAAATTCGCGTATTTTATAGGCAGTCCCGGCGTAAATTTTACCTCCGCGATTGTAAAATGGATGACAAGAACAGATAAGAGCCTTAAAAGCTCCGCGGAGCATTCCTGGAATCTGGTGGTGGAACTGGAAGAGTAAAGGCAGCATGTCGTAGCTTTGAATTGCTGTTTCTATTGACATGTCCAGAGGACTGCCTGAAGCTTAAAAAAGGGATACGCCCAGTCTTATCCATGAATGGTTCTCATCAATTTCGAAAGACGTTTGGAAAAAGATCTCGCGACTGTCGGTCTCGTTTGCACGGCTCCCGCCGCCTGGTGTTACCTGCAGTAGACAATGCCGTTGGATTTTGCGCAGACTACAATCCCGACCATCGCTGTCTTTGCTCCCGAGATTGTAAGCGTACAGGCGCAAACCATTTGGTGTGATTTATTTACCAGCCAATTTTGCAAAAGAACGAACATTCTCAGGCAAGTATGGTTGGCCTTGCTCTTTTTTAACCCATTTCGACCCGCTGTTTCCATCACGAATGAAGACCCTTTTTTCTTTCCGGGAAAGGGCACCTGTTGGATAGAACACTAGGGGGCACACTATTGCGTTCTCCTAAAAAAAATATTGCTTTGCAACTTTCCTCTCGCCTTGCGCTGCACTACCGTAAGGCATAGGGGCAAGGAAATCAGTGAGCGGGCAGAAACTGAAACCCTTATAACTTAATGAAAGCTTAACACTTACCCTGCGGGCGTTGGATAAAAAAAATCAAAACGGCTATCTCCCCATCTCCCCGGCTTGCTTCAAGCCCGTAGAACTATCTTCTCACAAAATCATAGCTTCTTTTAAGCACGTTGCATGCTATCATCCGAGGTCAGTTGGCCGCAGCAGTGCATAACTATGGCATGTCCACTGGCAAAAGCTTCGCTTCACGAAATTTGGTGCGTTTTGCCCCGGGGCTACGCTATGGACTGACCTCTCGATTTAATAAGATTTTGTCTGCTTTTTGAGAACTATTAACAGAGAGTAAATTTGACCATTTACAATAGCGTCAATAAAAGTATCCCAATTGAACGCCGCTTGCGGACCACAGAGCTTTCACAATCCTTCCAGATTTACATCACTACCTTTATGGAACGGCTCTAGGCGCAACTAAACATTCTATAATAGAACTAATTTTTGTATCTATGGTTTATTTTAGACACACTTCGCTGCCAAAAGCGATCACCGTATGAGCTGGATCCACTCGGCCCAGGCTAAAGCGATGCTTGTGACTCCCTGGTGTTGCGTTGATCCCCTTCTGTGTCACCATTAAGGGAAGCAAGTTTACAGCTGCTCTCGCGCGCTGAGCCCGCCTTCAGCTGTGGCTGACCTGACGGGCCGGGTCATGCAGAGGCATAGAGAAACTGCCTTCACTAGAGGCTGACCTGGCGGGCCGGGTCATGCGGAGGAAGGAGAAGGTGTGACCATACATTGGATGTTGTCAGGGATCTACGATGGCTTAATGCTGATCAGCTCGCCAGATATCATATGGTGTGCCTGCTCAAGAAAGTCTTACTCACGAGTCAGCCACCAGATATAGCCGCGATGTACACACGTGCTGAGCACACTCATGAAACGCGACAGGCTAACCAGCTGAGGCGCCCCCGAACGGCGAGCAACTCTGGCACTCGCCGATTTAGCAACAGAGCATCGGATTTGTTTAACTGCCTGCCGCCCGACTTGCGCAATGCTCAGAGTCTAGGCCGCTTCAAGCGCCAACTTATGGAGTTGCTACTGAGGGAGGCGAATGTTGGCACATGGGTGGGTGCGTGTGTGAATTCGATTGTGTGATGCTACGATGTGAATGAAGTAGTGTGATTCACCGAGATGATCCCTTGACCGATGTGTGATGTGTTGGCTAGTTTTATTAGGTTTCACATTGTTCCTTTTACGCTCGTTTTTATCAATGATGACGTGTAACTTCTAAAAAGCCACTGGATCTTGTGGAAAGTTACGAAATATATGGATATGGATATCCTCTGCAAGAAAGAATGGACGCTCTACAGTAAACAATGGACCTCTACAAGCCTGGATGGGCCCCTGTACGTGCCAGAATGGGCCCTCCACATTCAATAAGCCTTAAACAGGTTAGAATGGGCCCTCTACAGGCCAGAACGGGCTCTCCACAGGCAAAAACTGGCCCTCAACAGTGAATAATGGGCCCCTCTATAGGCTAGAATGGGTTCTCTACAAACTGGACTAATGGAAGCTAGTTGATACTGGGCGCTCTACAAGCCTGAATCGGTTCCTTTGCAAGTCGGAAGGAACCATGTCCAGGCCAGGATAGGCCCTCGCCAGTCAGTGATGGACCGACCCGCTGTAGCTCATGACGGGTCATCTACAGGTCATAACGAGCCCTCTACAGGGCAGAATGAGCCATCTCACCGCTGGAATGGATCCTTTTATGGGTACAATGGGTCGTCAACAGGCCAGAATGAGCTTTCCAGACAATAATGGGCGTCTGCAAATCAGCATGGGCCTTTACAGTCCTGAATGGGTCACCACAGTCAATAATGGGCCCCCTACAGGCTCAAAAGTGCCCTCTTGGTCCGATTGGACTCGATATAGGCCAGAATGACCTCCCGACCAATCAGAATGGAATTTTACGGGCTACATATTATATTTGCAGTACATACTTGGCCCTTATCATGTCAGAATGGGCCCTCCACAGACCCTCCAAGTTAGGGAGGATGAGGGCGCTCCTCGACTTTCAAGGTGGGGGTGGGGGGGGGGGGGGTAAGCTGCCCTCATTATCCCCCGGTTCCCGCATCCTAGCGCCTCCGTAGGGTCGGTATGCACAGCTTTTGCGCCACCAGGATGGTCAAGGTGGTTAAGAGCTTGAATGAAGGGAAAACGAATGAGAGGGAAAACGATGAAAAGGGCATTGAATCGTTGAATTGACGATCCGATGAACTCATACGCGGCATTGTCGACCATAAGTTTTCGTGCCGCCTTCGTCATATGTCTCCGTTGGTTATTGAATTTGTGACACTATTATTGTACATCACGTCATTAATACATTTTGCATGTTAGGATAATGTGTACTACATAACAGCCGAAGCAAAAGTTCTACAATAGTCATCAGCCATCTGCTGATACATCCACTAACCAGCTAGACGTAAATAAACTAGGAATCCAGTTTATGCTTGATTATGATGGTACTTAGCAGCCATCTATAGTTTATTTTGTCATGATGTCCCCGAAATTCTTAGCCTCAAAATGACAGAACCCGCAATGGTCTGGAGAAAACGGACGAGCGCCACGCAAGCACATAATTAGCCCAATAGTTTTCTAGGGCTGCGCGCAGCGGGATGAGTCCCCGAGTAAAAACAGGGCTAAGAATAAGATAAGATAAGATAATAAGATAAGAATCTTAAAATGCAATGGCCGCAATACGATGATTTTCGGGGGAAAGGTGCACAACAATATTCCTCCCCCCCCCCCATCCTTGACGAAGTTCTGGATGCATCATAAATGTATGGTCAAAACTCATAACACTGTACCCCGCTATGCTCAGAATCAAACCACGCTCACGCCCGTTTGTGTCCTTGCGAGGCATAGTTTGGTACATATGAGTATAAAAACCCGAAAACATTTTATTTTCGAAAAGCTTTGGGCTTTGATCTTGAATAATGGGGTCACCTATTGAGATATGACACCATAAACTTATTACCAACCGTGAGATCTCGTGAGGTCTAATCCATTAATGTTTTGCCAAGCTCTATGTTTCTTAGTTTGGAACCGGCACAGGGGGGCTGCATCGCCGGTTCCTATTCCCCCAAGCAGTCCGTGTTATGCAAAACGGCACATTATAGCGAGGGTCAGCAAATTCTAGGTCAACAAAGTCTTAAAGCTAGGATGATCATTTAAGATCTGACACACCAACATAGTTGCAGCAGATTACCATGCGTCAGAATGGGGTGAAATTGGACGCTCGCCCGCAAAGAATTCCAGCCAAAGTCATGGCAACAAATTAAGGTTCGGGCAGGTAGTAGAGTTACGTATATATATATATATACATATATATATATATATATATATATATATATGCATATATAAATAGGTGTATATGTATATATAGTATATATATATATATATATATATATTATAAAACTCATGCACATCGCTCCTTATCATTATTTCCCTTTCCCTCCATGTCCCAACTCATCTATCCTTCTCCTTCCCCTTCCGCTCTCCTCTCCTCTCCGCGCGGTCCTCTGACGGATCAGCAGATCGCGTTCGTCCTCAGCGGCCAACGCCCGTCACAGCCGCGAGGGGCCCGGGCCTGGCCGGCTGCCCTCTGGATCGATCTGCGCCGACCGTCGGCCGCGTCGACTCGCCGGCCTTCCCAGTCAGAGGTGGAGCGGCGGCGGAGGGCAGGGCACGGACTCAGGTGAGCAGCGGGAGACGGCGCCGTCAGAGGCGGACAGGGCACGGACTCAGGTGAGCAGCGGGAGACAGCGCTGTCAGAGGCGGACAGGGCACGGACTCAGGTGAGCAGCGGGAGATGGCGCCGTCAGAGGTGGACAGGGCACGGACTCAGGTGAGCAGTGGGAGACGGCGCCGTCAGAGGTGGACAGGGCACTGACTCAGGTGAGCAGAGGGAGACGACGCTGTCAGAGGCGGACAGGGCACGGATTGAGGTGAGCATCTTCTTTCCTCAAGTGACTCCATGCATGAGCCTCAGTTGTCGCCCTTCCTTGATTATGTGGTCCGGTGGTTTCCACTCCAGCACTTCGTACGGTCCTTCGAATTTCGGTTGGAGCCTGCACTTTACGCCCTTCTCTGCAGGAAAATTACTGTACCATACCATACTGTACCTTCCCTTCTGAAACGTTCCGGCCGCCTCATCCTATGAGGTGGTCATCCGGCCATTCACCATTCATATAATCCAGTCGTTACTCCAGATGAATCCTGTCAGTTGCCAGGCACTGGATCTTGGCGAACCGATGCCACGGGTCCGCTAGAAGACCCTGATACGAACGCCGCTGTAGTTGCACTAAGTAAAGCTCCGTCTCAACATCAAGCTCGGACGGCGTAAAGCCTGTCGTAGATGGGGGCCGGTGTTGTATGCCGAGACCACCAGGGGATGTAGTTGTGGCCAGTCTCGGTCTGGCGTGAAGTGAGCCAGCATCTCACGCAAGACCCTGTTGAAACGCTCGGTGATTTCGTTGCAACATGGTCAGAACACGGACGTTCTCAGCTGCTTGATCTTCATTCTGCGGCAGATCTCTTGCACCAGGCCGCTCTCGAAGGCTTTCCGCTCGTCTGTTAACACGTGCCCGGGTGGCCGGCTAGATACCCTTCGCTCGGGTGGGGGGGGGGGGGGGTCAACTTTGACCCCGCCTGAGATCTCGCGAGCTAAGAAAACCAGAGACACTAAATTTACAGGGTGTGTTGACATGTGCGTGAACTCACTTAGAAGACTGAGATTCCTAGGTCATGGCCTTCGGGTCAAAAAAGGTCAAACAAGGTCAAGTTCCAGGTTGGTGTCTAAAGGGCCCCCAGAACCCAGATAACCGTTTCTAAGCAAAAGGTCACATGCTCATTCAAGGTCAGTGGCCTTGTTTGACCTTTTAAAGGTCAAGATGACCAAAATTATACGAGATTGCTTTGAGTTTTGCATTTGACTAGGCGACAAAGTTTACGCTAAGCAGTATGTTCCTAAAACAGAATGTTGACCTGGGTCATTTTAGGTCATTGACCTATTCTGACCTCGAAAAAGTCCATGGAAGATACATAATGCGGTTCCTGCCATCAATAAATTAGAAATGAGCATCAAAAATTTTCCCATACAGCAAGCCCTACAGTAACAAAATAGGTTGATTTGACCTTGGTGTGACATTTATAGCTGACCTCTAGATCAATTTAATTTGCTCATTTAACTGTTGTGTTGCCAAAGAAAGCGTCTCAGAGATACATGGCTTCGTCTAACACTCCGTCGTTGGATCAGATTGAAGGATTCCCTAGAAATCGTCTTCGCTGAAACCATGGTCTGACTTTGACCTGCCATAGGTCAGCGACCGTACAAGGTACATCTAAATTTGTTATGAGAAACGATCCGCTATTCAACTGTCTACAGCTGTGTAAAATTTGGCGCGGCTGCGCCGCGCCGTTCGGAAACCATTCTGGAAAAACCTTCGGGGGGGGTCCATTTGACCCCCACCCCATCCGAGCGCGTGTTAACAGTGACTTCATGACACCATACCGAAAAATCACTGGAGGCATTCGGCGACATCTTCAACTCCTTGAATCTTGAGTGCAAACAACTCGACCAGCTAGGTAAACATATCCTTTGCCACCAGAACGTGCCTATGCCCATCTTCTGTGTGCGTCATCTTCTTGATGTTAGCCGCGTACCGCGGAAAAGGTCTACCTTCCACCGGAACCGCTCCTTGTCTTTGCCCACACGCTGTCCTCTTTGAGTTGTGAGTAAGGCACAAAGAACATGAACAACTCAGGCGCTTGATACCACGTCTCAGGTCAAACCAGAAGAAGTTGTCAGTGATTTGGCGAAGAGTCAGGCGCATGCCTCCATGGACAGCTGTTGGCACCCTGTGTGCCAGCCGCAGTAGCCTCTTTTTCAGGTTTTATGGCACCAGGATGGTCGGCACATGTCTCCATTTTGCCCATGCCTGCACATGCCACTGCTGTGTCGCTTTGGTCGGTCTTGCGTGTAGCCTGCAGGGAGGTCCGCTACTGGGCTTGGACCAACCATACAGAAGTAGGTGTCCCATGTCCATTTCGGGCCCGAAAGCGATGAGACGGTCGGTTCAGCTCTGGTATTTCTACATACATTTACAGCTGTCACGCTTGTAACTGGTTGGGTGGTATTGCAGCTAATCTACATCGGAGGTGCGTTGGTGAACAGGGGATGATTGTCGGCCGCGTCTCTCACTCAGAGCCTTTATGCAATGAAAAACTTAACAATGTCATTCCCGGCAGCGATAGAATGGTGGACACGGGGGCAGCGCCACCATTTTTTTTTTATAGAGACGATAAGATTCCAAAACTATGACGACACTTGAATAAAAAAATGTGTGGAAAACCATACGTTTAAAAGCTGGCGTTTTCGTAAATAATCAGTACCATACAAATTCTGCACATGCCTTATGCTGCACTACGGTAAGGCACGGGTAGCGGGAACTGGGGATGGGGGCAAGGGCTGATACCTGCACAGTTTCTCAAAACTTCAACATTGGCACTGTAAATGTTGAGAGGAAGGAAATAATCTAAATTATTGCCATTCCGATCGCCTCTCAAGGTGAAAGGACGTCCGTTTCCCCATTCCGGTTTTAAAAAAAAATATTGTCGCAGTTTCGTAACCTCTTATCAGCAATCAGTACAGCGCACATTATCATCTTGACCACCTGTCCAGATGAGTTATCAGTGTATAAACGTGTGTATGTACAGTGACAAAGCTTCACAGTGGGAAATTTGATGCATTCTTTGTCCCGCAGCTATTATATAGCTTGGACGCCTGATTCCAATGTTTTTGCTTTGCATGGAAAAATGGCATCAGGGAGTAAGCTCGGCTACTTATTAAGTTACCCTTAAAAGCATCCCAATGACTTTTCTCCCGGAGTCCCACTGCCGTTTGCGGCGCGGCCTTCGGCGCAGTTAAACGTTCTCTGACATGACGCGTTTAGACTCTCAAAGGTGGCCGCGGCATGAGCTGGATCAATCGACCCAGGCGAAGGAGATGCATGCAACACACTGCTGCTGTGTTGATCTTCCTTTATATCGTCATTAAGCGAAGCAAACTTTCAGCCCCTGGCGCGAGCTAAATCTGCATGCAGCTGTGACTGAACTGGCGTGCCGGGCCATGGTAAGACGGTCGACTCTGACGGCTTCAGGGATGTGCTCCTGCGCGTGGTACCTCTCATTGCGGAGAACTGACAGAGAGGGACTGTATTTGTCGGCTCTGAAAATGACAAGAGGGCGGTTGCCCTCCCCGGCTCTGGTGACGCTGTCCCTGAGCGTCTCCGAAGTGTTGGTATACGCAGCTTCTGCGCGGCCAGGAATAGAAATGCTACGAGCTCGAAAAAGGAAAGAAGTGAGTGAAAGGGGGTCTCTTCAGGCTGCATGAGCCATGTTATAACGTACCCGACTCAAAGCAACATGCATCTTAAGTATTATACTCTCGTATGCTGTGCGAGGTTCATACTCGTGCGTGACCGGCTGGGGCCATGCATGACCACTTCCAGCGCACCGTGAAAATGAAAAGAAGCGATGCATGATAAATTTTAAGTAGCATTCTTGCCGGCACGTATTTAAAATATTTCTCGCTGCGCGAAATGTCAAATGTCCTCCAAAATTCTGCAAATTTGAAGATAAAAAATTGTCAATTGTCTTTTGTTTAGCGTAAACCCTTTGGCTCAGGATGGTATGTTCCCCTTAGGTCCATCCCTGGCTAAGCCCCGAAATTTTCTTTCATATGCTTTCCATATTGTCCTCAATTTTAACCATCATTGCTGGTGAAATCATTGACATAAGCTAGGTCAAGTGGTGTAATAAAAAATGTTCACTTATAAATTGATGTGCTGAACTTTATCTCATCGTTATTTCAACTATGATAACCAACTACCGATACTAAGTAAAGTAAAAAAGTTTCATAACCAAAATATATAAAATGAATTACGAATGAGTTTGATGGACAGTGATGCAGAGAATATGGTCCCAGTCAATCAGTGGCAATAACTCTGAAGACAGTTTCTGCCAGCTCGGCCAGCCAGTGCTGGAATAGCGTTGAGAGCCATTCCGCTACAAGTTGCAAAACCACAGAATGCTGAAAGATTAAACTAAGCCAGTAAATGCACATTTAGTACGCAACAGGACACTTCTGCAATATTCAGCAAAACGTCCATATCAAAACACAAAATGAGGCCTCTAATTTTTAGACGTTGAACTTAGGCTGACATTGTCCAGCGCAGCGACCTGCTTAAAACCTTGCAGTCTATCCGGGCACAAAATGGTGCAGAAAAACGTCCTGTGTTTCGCGTCACCCTTTTGACTGTTCCTTTTTTTAAAGCCCCGGACACATAAGGGAACGGACATTTATCCCCTGGTCCAGGCCGTTCATACCCTGTCTTTAGTTCAAATCGAAGCTTAATCACGCCAAATCTGTTGAAAAGATGATTGTTCGAAGACATAATGATCCTGCGATGGAATATATTCATTACGGCAAAATTAACTGCAATTGTCCGGCAAATTTTCACGTAAACTTGTATTTGCTGTAGCAAAGTAATGGGCAACGAAAATATTACATAATGACACTACCATGCAGGGCACCTATATTCCATATGCTTGAAGGTGCGCCGTCAACAGAAAGGGTGCTCAAATTCCAGGACCGCATCCATTTACGTTCTAAAGCTATGACAAAAACATGACGCTGGAAATGGTGATCACACGTCGTGGTCATGGACCGAGAGCGTACGAAAGTAGCTGTCCTACCTGGGAAGCTACCTGCGTTGCATCATATATACTGCAATTAAATATCACCTTTCGCCTATCCCTTCAGAAATGTCTAACATTCGTACCTTGCTGGCTCGAAATGCTCCAATAACCACCTAATCTGGTTCAGGCTCTAGACACGGAATATATTTGAATATGCTCGGCTAGTATAGGGCAGCATCGCCGAGTGGCTTTTTGGAGTCCCAGGAGCATCGCACTAGTATTTGCAGCAGTATATCCTGTCTATGTGATTGTACTTCTTTATGGTAAAAATTTCAATAGTGACTCCTTAGCAACAACCTTGCGCGAACAATACATTTTCGCCTGCAAGAAGGGTATTAGGTTAGAGGAATTGTCCCCTCCCACCTAACGACGAAGGGGAACCTATCCCCCACCCCGTTAACGCCGCCACTGGATCAATACATGTCTTCATATTTCACATGCGTACGCACGTGCCACGTCTGTGTCGTTTCGGCTGGATTTCATCTAGGCTGCAGGGAGGTCCGTGACTGGACTTGGAGTACACAAGGCGAAGTTGCGGTTTCATAATGGGTGATTTCGTACCCAAAAGCGTTGAGATGGTCTGTACAGCTCTGCCACTTTCACACACATGGATACGTGCTACGATTTTACCAGTTTAGGCGGTCTTGGACCTAACTCGGCGAGAGGTCCGCTGTTGGACTTGGGCCAATCATCGACCGACCGGCCGTCTGTTGCTCAGACCTCGTTTAGAAGTGGAAGTTTAGACTGCAACGCGACAGGACGGTCTCAGCTGCTATTGCGGGAGCACTGGTTCTACTCTGGTCTCTATTTATGTTTGGACTTTCGGGCGTCGTTTGCTCTCCGCAGAGATTCTTCATTTACGCAGCGTGTCTTTGTTAACGGCATTCCGCCCCTGCTCGGGTTGTAGCTTGCCGCCGCTTCGTCGGCCCGCCTACCGGCCAGCGACCGGCCTCCACCTGGTTGCCGGTACAGCTTGTTTGCTAACTCGTTACGGAGGGCGCTAGTTGCGCTTCCTACATCAGTCAAAGTAGAGATCACGAGCACCACTTGATACCCATTTTGTTGTCTTCCTTCAGGAAACGAATGAATGTTAGGGAGCCCTTTTTTGTTAGCTTGCTATTTGACTTTAAAAGTTAGTTTTTAAGTGTGACGAAAGCAGACATCACGGACATCAGTAAGGCACGAATTTGGTCATATTTTTAAGCGAATAAATGAATGTCAGGTTACTGCGTTCATGGGGCCTTGACCTATGGCCTTGATATTTTTCAAGAGCGATGAAAGCGAACATCCTGAGGATTATATGCTACTTTTTGTGGCATCATTGAAGTATCCATATAAATGCCGGGGAACCCGTTGTGTATGACCTCGACTTTCGACCTTAAGAGTTAGTTTTTCACGCGTGACGAGAACAGACATCACGAGCATCAACAAAGCATGACTGTATTGTCATTGTTTTTTAAGAAACAAATAGTAGAGTACTGCGGCTTTATGACCTTGACCTTTGACCTTGAAAGGAGTTATTTCTAGATGTGGCGAGGGTGGACGTCATAAGCATAGCTATGATACCAATTTATTGCTTTTCTTAAGTAAACTTATGAACGTCAGAGTGCCGCGTTTTGTGTGACCTAGACCTATGACATTAAGAGTTAGCTTTTTGCTTCGGTGAGAAAAGCAGACATCACGAACATCAACATGAGACCCGTTTTATTGTATCTCTTGCGTAAACGGGAAAATACTAAGTTAGTTACTAGCGTCATTGCATTGGCCCTCTCAAATCAAATGAAAGGAAAGAAAATGATCGTAGGATAATGGTGGGTATCACAGGCTTTCGTGACGATGTCCACAATTCACTATTCACGCCGACGTCCGCTGAGCTTGAATACCACTAAGCTCGACGATGACAGCTTAGTCGGATGGTGAGTGGAAACAAATCGTATCTAGGTAAGTCATGAGTATTACAACCACCCCCCCCCCCCCCCCCCCCCCCTGAAGCCATTGGCATGGATGTCCGATAAGCTCGATGACAGCAACTTGTTTGGATGGTGTGGTAAGGTTCTAATGAATCTAAGTAAGTTAAGTGTGTCACAGGCTGCCGTGAGGATAAAAGACATTTACATCGATGCCCGCTAAGCTTGATTATCTTTAAGCCCGACGATGACAACGTGGTCGACAATCAGAACTGCAATCTGCGCACACTGCTTCGTGCTAATGGTACGCAGTGATTGGATAGAGCTCACGGGAGTTCCATATTGTCCCTAACCACCAGCAGGTTATATTATGTTTCATTATCTCATATCTCAAGTGTGGACAACTTAACATCACGTAGTCCTTATCTCACGATATGGACTACTGAATATATGTGGTATATTCTGGCTCGCTCTTTCAACAGCTTGCTTATGTTCCAGAATCAAATTATGTTGAAAAAGAGGGCATTAAGTAGGCTTATCGGCTGTCCAAAAATCCAGACATATTTGAACCCTGTCTGTCCAATTTCCACATTGGGTAAATTGTAAAGTTTTCGATTTTCCAGAATTTGGAATTCAATCCGCACGTCTGCGTCTGCCATGCAGCGTGGTGTATAGTTTTACGAACCGTTTGAGATCAGGCATAAATAGTGCGGTTGAAACACTCGTTCATGCCATGGTCCGCGTCTTGTATGTTAGTACGCACGCAACGTTTAACCCATTTCATTACCTGGTCGTCGCCAGGTGTTCTTGAGTGGTGAAACGGACTTTCAGCCATGTACACGTCACAATCCGAATTTTCGCCACGAAATTGCTGGTGAGTGCTGGGATTCAAACCGGGAATGCGACGCGTACATGGCTGAAAATCGAATACCATCCAGGACTGCTCAGGGCACAAGAACACCTGACGATGGATGGAGAACTAACTTGACAAAACGTTATGCCTATACAAACATACCAGACAAGGGCGATCGCCTGAACAATTCCTGAAGCCGCGACGGCATCCCCTACTCAGCAAGTTCTGGGTGTGGCCCTAAGTGTGTTAAAACGCGAGTTTGGAATGGATGGAGTTCTGCTTTTGGAGTTTTAGAAAACTTGGTTCCGACCGATGTCTTATGAAGACGCAATGATGGTCTTCTAGCCCCAGGTCAAAAACACCGTGCCCAGACATGTTACCGTACATGACAGCATAGGGTTCACGGAAGTTCATTAAACTTCCACGATTGTATGACGCCTTCCCAGTGCAGTGCAGTGATACACGTCCGACCAATATGATAAAATGGGTTTGAGTGGTGTTGGGATATCAGTAACTGTATCCCGTTTATAATAATAACGTTTATCGTTTATAAACGTATATAAATATATATATATATATATATATATATATATATAATATTGTATAAATAATATATATATATATATAATATTGTATAAATAATATATATATATATATATATATATATATATTATAAGATAATAACGTATATAAATAAATCCCGTTTATATCATAAAACACGCAAATAATAAATGCGTGTTTTCAGACGCTTACCAGCAACAGCGATGCCGGGCTCGGATTCGCCCAAATACAGCTGCGCGTGTGGGCTATCTCAAGACGAAAAGAAGAGGAAGTGGTTTGCAGGTGGGTGGCATAGGTATGCTCAAATCAACATACCGGCTGCTATCGCAGCCTTTATGTTTAAGATAGTAGTAATAGCCTCATTCCTCGGAGAAAAGCCAGGGGGCTGGAGACATAGTTGGGCTGATATTTCGGCAACGTGACTTTATGGAAGCAATAGCAGAAGTAGATTCTTCATTAATTCACTTCTATTCAATATAAATATCGTATTAGTGAATGCCATACTTCACTTATGCTATTATTTTGATAAAGGCATGTTGCCGAAATAGCAGCCCAGCTATATCTCCGTTCTCCTGGTTTTTATCCGAGGAATTAGGCTATTACTACCGTCTTATCTATATGAATAAAGCGCCTCGCTAATGCACTGAACAACTTACATGACTTGATATGCAGTTTCAACTATGTTAGCATGAAAAAGAGTATGAGTTTACCAACTTGGTGAGAGCCGACAGACTCTACCTACCTAGATGTGCAGGAACGTATCTAGGTACAGAAGTACTTATTGCAAGTGATAGTATTTTACAAGTAGGATATACCAATTGATAGCAGACATTGACAAGAGATAGGTTCTCTTACTGTGGGAAAGTTCTCACACTGTCTGGTTTCCGTGATGCTGTTTACATGTACACCACGTGGTGATATGACATCAGCGCTGCTATGAAAGTCTCATGCCCTATCAAGGCTACCTCGATGTCTGGAAACTGGTCATTAAGTAACGCAGTATTTGTGGACTGCCTACGGTGTCCACGGTACTAGTAGTGCGGATCACTTTTTTATGGTAATAACCGATACTTATGTGCACGTTGTATAGTAAGATTCAGTTGGCATTCAATACAAGCTTTTGTGCTTTGATGTGTGTATGTTTTTTCAGGTATTGACTGATTTAGGGTATGACGAATGCTTAAGAACCTCCTTTGCTGGCTGCAAACGCTTGGAAAACGTGCTACATTGATTGGATCACATGAGAATTGACGCCCTAAACGTACGGTTTCTCTTGATTCGCCTCAGGGCCGCCACAGCCTGGCGAGCCACCGGTCGCTACGCGTCCTGGACGCCTTGCTCCGCTGGACGCTGGTTTCCCCTGAGTGTTACCACAGAAAGTCTCTTGGTCGGATCATGGATCGGAAAGCATCGTCATTCGACCTATGGGTCGTGAGCGTGCGCCAAATGCGCCGAACAGAAGTGAACTGAGCGAACTAAATGAACGTACGCTGAACGGGACAATTCCCGTTGGCACGCCACTGCCTGAGAATTACCTCGTGCGGTGGGTTTCAGGACGGTGTCCGGTGTGTCACACCAAGACCAAATACCCCCTGAGGCCGCAGGGGTCGTTCGACACGGCCACAGCCGACAGAGCGGGCAGAGAAGGCTCACCGGCGGAACTGGGGCACACCGGCCGGAGTCGCAGTGAAGAGCGGCTGCACGGGTGCCGACTCACAGGTCAGCACCCGTCACTGGTCACTGCTGCAGGTCAGCACCCCGTCACTGGTCACTGCTGCAGGTCAGCACCCGCCACTGGTCACTGCTGCAGGTCAGCAAGCGTCACTGGTCACTGCTGCAGGTCAGCACCCCGTCACTGGTCACTGCTGCAGGTCAGCACCCGCCACTGGTCACTGCTGCAGGTCAGCACCCGTCACTGGTCACTGCTGCAGGTCAGCACCCGTCACTGGTCACTGCTGCGGGTCAGCAACCGTCACTGGTCACTGCTGCAGGTCAGCACCCGTCACTGGTCACTGCTGCGGGTCAGCAACCGTCACTGGTCACTGCTGCAGGTCAGCACCCGTCACTGGTCACTGCTGCGGGTCAGCACCCCGTCACTGGTCACTGCTGCAGGTCAGCACCCCGTCACTGGTCATTGCTGCAGGTCAGCACCCGTCACTGGTCACTGCTGCAGGTCAGCACCCGTCACTGGTCACTGCTGCGGGTCAGCAACCGTCACTGGTCACTGCTGCAGGTCAGCACCCGCCGCAGGTCAGCACCCCGTCACTGGTCACTGCTGCAGGTCAGCAAGCGTCACTGGTCACTGCTGCAGGTCAGCAAGCGTCACTGGTCACTGCTGCAGGTCAGCACCCGTCACTGGTCACTGCTGCAGGTCAGCAAGCGTCACTGGTCACTGCTGCAGGTCAGCACCCGCCACTGGTCACTGCTGCAGGTCAGCACCCCCGTCACTGGTCACTGCTGCAGGTCAGCAAGCGTCACTGGTCACTGCTGCAGGTCAGCACCCGTCACTGGTCACTGCTGCAGGTCAGCAAACGTCACTGGTCACTGCTGCAGGTCAGCACCCCGTCACTGGTCACTGCTGCAGGTCAGCAAGCGTCACTGGTCACTGCTGCAGATCAGCACCCGTCACTGGTCACCGCTGCGGGTCAGCAACCGTCACTGGTCACTGCTGCAGGTCAGCACCCGCCACCTGGTCACTGCTGCAGGTCAGCACCCCGTCACTGGTCACCGCTGCAGATCAGCACACTGACACTGTTCACTTTCACAGCAAGTCAGGGCACTGGTACCATCTGCTTTTAGAAGTCAGCACACAATCACTAGTCACAGCCGCTGGTCAGGAAGCGAGATTTTTAGCCAATTAACAAGGGGGAATTCGACGACCCCATCCCACAGCATTGGTCAATACTTGTGCGTGTCAAACGCTGTTAAATGTTAGAGCACTGCTCTCACCACTGACACTGGAAAGAACACTGACACCGGCGACAAATACTTGATCAATGAATGAATACGTATTTCTTACATATGATGCAAGCATACTTGCTGAAAATTTTGCTTTATTTTATGAGGTTAAATCTTTTTTTCAGCAGCAATGAGCTTCAGATCTTGATTGCTTCTATTTCCAGACCACCTCTCCGCGACATAGAAAAACTTACGCGTGAGCATGTGGAACGCTGGCTGCTTGCTTACTCGCAGCTTTGCTTTGAGACATGGCACACATGCTTTTGGCTGTGTAGGCGTACCAAATTTTTGGTCTTTCCCGGGACTTCTGGGATCTGAAGAAAATATGCCAGCCGTGCAGTAAATCTTAACTGTGCTGTTTTTTTAAGTCAAAAATGGCGTTTTGACAAGCCTTACTCCTTGGAAGGCTCTTAAGTTTGTCAAATAGCTGGGATGCATCCGTTAGCTGTTAGGTCGAGCTGCTCCGAATAATTTTGCGTGACATTTCATTCGCGCGGCATTTTACCACCAGCTACCCACTCATGACCTCGGTGGATATGTTCTCTTGGTGGGTGTGCTCCCATATGGAAGCGCCTCCTAACCGACCGGGCTGGGCAGGTGGTACAGCGGTTCCCAAGTCGCCAGCACCGTTCATTATGACTGGCTGCGAGCGCGCTGGGCAGCTTGTACGGCGGTCCTGAATCGCCAGCACTGTTCACCACGACTGGCTGCGAGCGCGCTGGGCAGCTTGTACGGCGGTCCCCGAATCGCCAGCACTGTTCACCACGACTGGCCTGCGGCCGCGTGACGTCATTCCTCCGCGCTTGGTCTCACCTCACCCTCGCCATCGTCCCGACCCAAGGCCCATCTGCATATATTGCTGGGTAGCTGACGACGCGCGGCGTTACCCGGCGGCGGGCGAGCGGGCCGGTCAGCCTCGGGGCGTCATCTCTGACGGCCAGTCCCGAGCAGCGCTCCCCGGCGGCGGGCGAGAGCGGCCGGTCATCCCCGGCATCATCCCTGACGGCCAAGTCTCGAGCAGCGGTCTCCCGGCGGCGGGCGAGCGCGGCCGGTCATCCCCCGGCATCATCCCTGGCGGCCAGTCGCGAGCAGCGCTCCCCGGCGGCGGGCGAGTGCGGCCGGTCATCCCCGGCATCATCTCTGACGGCCGATCTCGAGCAGCGTCTCCCGGCGGCGGGCGAGCGCGGCCGGTATCCCCGGCATCATCCCTGACGGCCAGTCTCGAGCAGCGTCTCCCGGCGGCGGGCGGAGTTGCGGCCGGTCATCCCCGGCATCATCCCTGACGGCCAGTCTCGGCAGCGTCTCCCAGCGGCGGGCGAGCGCGGCCGTAATCCCCGGCATCATCTCTAACGGCCGATCCCGAGCAGCGTCTCCCGGCGGCAGGCGACGTGCGCCGTTCAGCCTCGGGGCGTCATCTCTGACGGCCTTCTCGAGCAGGCTTCGCATCGGTGCATCGGTCGGCTACCGCAGCAGGCTCACTGGCATAATTCGTGTGCGTGGTAGCGGAGGCTCCAGGTGACGAATGTGGCAACATGTCAATGACAGTAAGATGGTGGCTCTCAGGGCAGGAGTTGAGAATAAACCACTGTCTTAGTTCGATTCTGCATAAGGTTGGTAACATTAATGGCGAAGCTTGTTGGAGCGTGTTTCGCTGTTGCAACACGAATCAAGTTGTTCTGATTATCGAGGGTTTCGGCACAGCAATGAGATCACAACACTGCAGCAAACTCAACAATTGGATAACAGGACTTCAATTTCGTTTAATTACGACCACACCGTTTGGCAGTGGCCCGAACCTAGCTACCACAAATCCGCTGGACACCATCAAACCCAGAGGGGAGACTTGTCATCAAATGGAGGTCGGTTTTTGCGACACCTCGAGTCACTTTCATTTCCGGCGAAAGCCGACAGCGCGACTAAGACAGATAGCCGCTTTTTGCTTTGCGAAATGACCAGCGTAAACAAGACCCCAAACTGGCACGCAGTAACCTGACAAAGCAAACAACGGCTGTCAAATTGATGTCGGATGCATTGACAGCATATGCAATGTCGGTGACGTGCAGCCCTTTTTCCTGGCACCTCAATTGTTTTGCATCGCATGTAATGTCTGTTTGGTCACGTTTTCATGCTCAGGGTTGAATCAGGACCGTGGAATTCCCTCCTGACCCTGAAGGCCAGGTTTGAATCACGACATTATGCCATTGCATGCTTCTATCTGAAATGCGGATGATCGACGCGTGAAGGATAATGGCAATAAGGGAGGCAGGCAGGACACCTGAGTTGCAGAGGGAGCGGTAAGTATGAATAGAGGATATTTAAGCAGGGAAATGAGGTTTCTATCTCAGCAACATAGAGATTATGTGTGTCGGCTGCAGGTAGAGTGCTCCTGTATGCCATCTTACCGAAAATGCTGTAGCTTCAGCTTGTTTATCTGGTCCGACCAGGCCAGTAACGCATTTGGCGGTCATATTTGTGGAACCAAGGAACATGCTTTCATGGTTTTCAGAGCCCAAATAGCACGGTCTTTTTAAAAACTGCTGTATTACCGCCGATATTAGTCGCGCAGCCAGAGACGGAGGTAAGAGGGAGGGGGAGGGGGGCACATCGCTGACAAAGGGCCTCTGATAGTAAAAAACACCTTGTAAGAAAGTCTGGTTTTGGTCCCCATTGCTGATGAGGACGTTTTTTCATGAGCCGTGTTTGTTTTTGTTTGTCTGTTTCATGTTTGTTTGTTGTTTCATGTTTTTTCATTTTTATCTCCCATGGCTGGAATAGAACCCAGAAAGCTATCGTGAGATCGATTCTGCCTGAAATAAGCAGTCAATAAACTGAAAAATTAGTACGTTTACGACTTTATGAAATTGATCTCCGGCGCCCTTAAATGAACAAAGATCCGGTGGACTGCCTTCAAGCTGATTAGAACTCAGATACTTTGTCAAATTTCTATCTGGATGTACACAGATATCAAGCACCTCGCGAAGTAAACTGCAGATCAAAGAGGGTCAGCAGCTTGCATTAGCATGACCACGCCACGTTGCCCGGAAGATGTTCAACTTTTCAGTCATAATCGATTAGTGATGCAACTGATTTTATAACGCAGTTTTTGAGCATGCGCGCGCGCATATCTTAGCAACAAAAACCCGACACCAGACGTGCAGTCTCCATAGGTCGCGCATCGTCGGTCCCGCGGCTAATACACATCTGTAGCCAACAGGTGAACGAAGATGAAAACGCTTCTGGGAAAACACCCTTGGATGTTTTGAGGCCTAAATCGTACATTCAGAGATATTTTGGGCATATGTTTCACTCAGATCTTAGGTGATGATAATAACGGATTGGCCCTTACAGCACGACTAAGTGGTACTGAACCTGGTGGTGGAACTGAAGGGCAAGGGTAGAATCTTATTTTCGTGGTGCTGTAACTTAATCTGTTAAGAGGACAGCCTCTATGTCGTTACACAAATTTGCCCAGTGTAATCGTTGAACTATACGAATTGGTTTTGAAAAATATTCAGAGGCATTATCTTACGGTGTTATCAATTAAGAGCCGATTAATGGCTGCTATACCTGGAAATCACGCCTACGAACGCCAGATATGAGCGACTGGACAATTTTATTTTTATTTGTCTTGATCGTCGCATAGCCAGTGGAGTGACAGGATTTGAATGACGCCACTATGGCGTCATTGATGCCCGAGTGACTTTGAAATGGTCTTTCCAACATGGTCTGGTCATCTTGGAGCGCGTACATCTTGAAATTAGAAGGGTTATGTTTTGAGGAGGTCAGGGCTGCCATACAAATGTAGAACACTCTCTTTAAATCCAGGCTGTAGTATAGAGACCTTTACATATAGGATTTCCTTTATCCAATCCACCCGCTCCTTATAGGGCTGTAACCACACCCACTCACTAGTTACTCTTATAAGCTGTGCCCATGCCGGTAACCCATTCGTGGTGCTATTTTGACACAACTTGAGTATGGACTATACAAATTTCAGGAAAGTTTACACCCAAACCTTTCCTTTTGCGTTCATACTGTGAATGAAGCTACATATAACATACAGAAGCAACAACAGTAATAGTGTGTAGCATTTCATGAGTACGTACTAACCGGCATTTGGTCAACGCCTTACCCATATACGCACCCACGCCAGCAAATTACCAAAATATACGCCCAACCCAACCGATTTACCATTTTATAGTACCCATGGGCTTAGGGTAACTCGTGAACTCTGCTGTGAGGGCTTCATGGCATTAAGGCAGCGAAATTCTCCGAAAGGTGCAATATCGGCACTACTTCACCTATCCGTTGATTTGAAACAGGAAGGTGGTGAAGCGCTTCATCTCGTCAAAAAGCTGAAGGATACAGGTCGGAAACGGGGTCGAGATCTCAGCTACCAGACGTGCGCGCAGCGCCATGGTTCAATCAATACTGGCGAAGGAAAAGGACAGACCAATCACTCCGGCAAACATGTGGATGGACGGAGCAAATATGTACACAGACTTCCACACGCAGCGGTGCACAAGCCGCAGGTGCGCGCATCTTCGACGTTCTTCAGGACTGATGTTGTATCCTGACAACTAGATCAGGAAAAGACGTGAAATCAATTGTACAATGCAGGCGAACGTTACCATTTCAAAAATTTAATTCAAGTCGAACAGTAAGCAATTCAGTAATCGATCTTAACAGCGTTTGACCCACGGGTGCGCCGTTACCTAATATAACTCAATGTTGTCAGAAATATCAATGCCATTATCTCCGAAACTGGCCTGAAATGCGAAGTGCTGTGATCCAAGTCGAAATTATCTGGGATGTCAAAACGGCATAGGCTTAAGCCAACTTTTACCGATATCCATCCTAAGTACTGTAAAGTTCAGTGCTACTCATTGTCTGTTTGGTTCAGTTGTACGCGGTAACCCACTCAACTCTGTTCACAAATCGCTACCGCTTTTTCCTTCAATTCACCAACAAATCGGTTGGGAAATGCTACATGCGGTGGGTCACGGAAACAACCAACGCGCTTGGAAACATTTCATGGAAACTGTGTGCATCTATCGTTTGCTTGCGGGTTCTAATCATATACCTGTTTGGGTTCCATCTGCACTTCTCTCTCCTGTCTGCCCCCCGCCCCCCCCCCCCTCTCCTGCGCAGTCCGCATCCCCTACTCGTGACGACTGGGATCGAAGTCACGCCCACCACGCCTACTCCCCCGGAGGCCAATCCCGCCCGGCGGAGAGCTGTCCAGACGCGCCGGATCATAAAGAGTGGACGAGACGCCGCATGGCCGACGAAACCCCATCAGCTACAGACGCTGCGGCTGATGGGTTTTCCGTAGGCCCTGCGGAGAGGCTACATCGATCAGCCGCAGGCCGTGTCGCTGCGACGTCTTCATCTCCCTGTTAGCAGTCGCGGCAATTTGTGTAAAGTTTTGTATTTATATTGCTCCATGACTCTTATCTGGCAGGTAGCAGCACACACATTTCTCATTGTCGACATGGGCCAGTGGTCAGCGCTATTGTTTCACCAATGATATCAAATGAGCAGTGTTTTCAAAATGGCCGCGTTTTGGGTGCCTTCCAGGCCAGATTCGTCGCCATGATTTGACGCATGGGATGGCAACCCAATTCCTGGGGAGTAAAATGGTTCCCAGGAGACAAAGACCATAGATTACGGAGCCAACCGATGGGACAATATAGCCGTCACTGGCGCCAAGGGGTGGCGTTGGAACGATGCATTAGTAGTCCCTTGCCTCGATCCTCCACTCGCACTACCAAAAGGCCCGCCTCAGACCCAGTCATTGATGTAAGTTATTACCTCTGTCGGCGTCTTAATCTGACATGCACACACAGGAATCGATGCAAAGCTGCAGCTCTGCACCTCGTCCCACTGCATATTAGGCTGTTCCTTGAACTAGTCGCAATGTGTGCTGCCACTGCCCTGTGTGTCAGTTTTAATTGCACTGCGGTCGGTTGCAAATGGTGTTTGACGTTATCGTGCGGTGTATCTTACGTGTCCATCATGTATTTGCGTTGCATCTTCCATGTATCCGCGGTCTATCTTTCGTTTATCTGCAATGCATCTTCAGGGTATCTGTCATGTATCTTCCGTGTACCTGCGGTGTATCTTCCATGTGTCCGTCTTATGCTCATCGTGTTTTCCGTGTTCCCATAATGTATCTGCCGTGTTCATCACGTTTCTGTCGTGTGCTTGACGAGCATGTGTGGTCATGGGCCTAGGAACGCTTCAAATTGTGTGTATGAAACGGGGAACAGGCTCAAGGCACAATCGAGGAACTTTACCTGGGGGCAAACCCGGCGACCGAGAGGAAGAGGGGAGGGATAGGAATGAGGGACCTTGTATGATCTTTTTGTGTGCCCTTAACTCACATGACACATTTTGGAAACACAATGATCCAAAACTGTTGAAGAGACGACTGTTCGGAGACAGTAATAATCCTGCAGTAGAATAAGCTTATCATGCAAATTCATCACAATTGTCCCTCAAATTGTCATTTAGTATAGTCATACCAGGAGTACAATGATGACCCACGAAAATATTATACCATGACGCTATCATGCAAGACTATCACCTATATTCGCTATCATGCTGCCACCTATATTCTGAACGTTTCAAGGTGGGCGATCAACGGAAGAGGTGCGCAGAATTCCAGGACCGCATCCATTTGTGTTCCAGAGCTTCAGGGCAGACATGCCGGTGCAAATAATGACGACACGTGATCATTTACCCACAGCGTACAAAAACAGCATTCGTATCTGTGTAGCTCAAAATAATGCATCGCACCACCTACACTGCAATTCAATATCAGCTTTTACCTATCCCTCCAGTTCTCATCCAGAATGCCTCATATTCAAAAGTTGCAGACAGGGATGCTCCAATCACCTCCTGATCTTGCTTTAAATTCTAAGCACGGAAGGCATTTAATATGCTCGGCTCATGTAGGGGAATGCCGTAGAGTGATCTTTTGGAGTCATAGTAGCATCGCACTATATTTGTAGCAGTGCAATCCTTCCTGCTTAAGGAATTTTAGTATGGTGAAATGTGGGAGTAGGGGCTCCTTAGCGAAAGTCTGTGCGAAGAAAATTTTTCCTTTTGCAAGAAATGTGTTACGATAAGGGAATTGTCCCCTTCCTTTCCGACGATAGAGAGGAACGCATTCCCGGTCCCCCGTCGCCCGGTGGTGCTGCCCCCGTGCGTGAGAGTTAATGTAGTTAATTATATCCTGTAAGGCGAAGGCACAATGCACAATACGGACGGTCCAATCGAACAGAAAACATAAAATAGCAACACAACATAATTCATGCTCGGTTTAGTCAGGGTTCTCTTGAAACGCTCAACGTTCTTCAAACGTTTCATAAAATGCCTAAAAATGAGCCATGGCTCGGGAAAATAGGGTAACAATGTTGCCCATGGAAAAAATCAAGACATTCAAGTGATGCTTAAAATTTTCAGGCAGAGAACGTAATGGCGGTAATTTCGTGAAAGCTATGTGAAGCTCCGACATAATATAAAAACCTAGAGTTAGTTCTCTGACATGCTGGACTACGCCAAACGCTTACGAAAAATCCGTTTTAAGTTCCATGAACTTTTGCTGAGGGTGCTAAACGGTCAGGCAGAGGAACCAAGCCTATACAAAAGGTCAGTACGGAGCCTTTGGTACTAGGACTTGCCCCGTAACTATCTCCGTTTGCCGTACATGACAAAATCATATGCTGCTATGATATGCTGCCGAGTGAAGCGTTTTTGTTCAATGCGGTTTGGGGAAGATGCCTGCCGAACCATGTAAGTCGGCACGTTTGTTTGAGGTAGCACAAAAGTAAACTGAACGCAAATTAAATCTGAAAAAGTGTGGGGCAGTTATCATTGCTGCTCCCCATCATCTCAAGAAGTGGGG
>NW_023596545.1:31339835-31441159 GCF_011947565.3 Pollicipes pollicipes
TGCCAGCCGACGCAGCAGCGGATGGCGCAGCTGGGCGCGGACGTGCGCCGCCTGCGCCACCGGCTGCCGCGCGACCTGGCCGCCGTGCTGCGCTCGTTCTCGTGATGCCGCGGCCAGGGCGGTGGGAGGCGGGCGAAGGGTGTACTGCGGCCTCCACATAACGCGTGTCTGCGACATGCGGCAATGGCTTCTGCGTGACGCGGGCTGGTAGTGTTCGCAGCGCAGGAGGACGAGATGTTGATGTCGTGTTACGCAATGCGTATTCGTTAGCCACAGTTTTCATAACCGACTCGATTTGGGTTGGAATTCCTAGCCAAGACCGCTAGTGGCGTTTCCTTGACCATTCTGGGACGAAAAACGAATTTATGAATGTGGATTCCAGGGCTTAGTCCGGACTAAGTAACCATTAATAGCTCTTATGCAGCTTTTCACACAGTGAAAAAGGTGACTTGCTCTTGGCTGGCGTGCAGCTAGAAATTTAGCGATGTCATTAATAAAAGCTTATATTGTCCACGCCTGGAAAATGAGGATAGAACATTTGAACCAAGCTCATTGCACACACGGTCTGGAGAAGGTATGTACCATGGCAAGAACAGGCACGTCGACAACTGTAATTTTGCCACAACGACATTTTAATAGTCCCAGTTACGTATTTTGCTCTGTATGTCAAACGCACATTCGGTAAAATTCGTCATGAATCAAGTCCAGCGAATACCATGGACGGACCTGCATCCCATGTCTGGAAGACCACTGGCAGCGACTCGACCCCCCCGCATCACGCCTCGGACCCCCCCACCTCCGCCCGTAATCCGCAGCACCAGAGAGGCGAGCCCTGGGAATGCTGGGGCGCCGGACGTTTTCGGAGCATAAGTTTGTTCAAACGCGGACGCCTGGCATTCTGCTCATACGTCCGCGCTTCTGCTTCCTTCATGTAGCTTGGTTTGATCAATAACCGTCGTCTGTTAAGGCCCCACTAACCATCGATGAGTGTCTTAATTGATAACGTTGCCCATTTCTTATAACAAAGCAAAGATCAATCAACACTCCTGGTGTAGTGTCGGACTGAATTGAAGAGTGGGAAACGAAACAGAACTGCAATCAACTCAATTCCAGTAAGCTTTAAGACTTTCGTGACAGTCTGAGTGGGAAATGTCGCACTGCTGCCAAAGCCGCTCGCAATCAACGTACTGTCTGTTCGAGACTTAAAACAATTTTAGAACTCATACCTTCGCCGCCTTTATAAGTGGACGCAACCGACACAATCCAACGCACTTCAGGTACGTTGGCATGTGCCGAAATAACCTGCTTTAAGAATTCAGGCTGCCAACTTTCCGACTGGCTGGTTTTCTGGGTTCGGCCACCCGCGCTGTGCAAGGGATGTGTACGCGTCCCGTGACCTCACATCCGATCACAAAATGCCGGGCCAACGGCAAAACTTCGAGACCAAAGCCTAACGTACCCCGAACGCCCCGCCCTCTGACATCACCTGAACTTTAGCTTGACCACTGCCCCCGGGCTATAGCCCACTCCAGTCAAGGGCGAGAAGCGAGCGCCAAAGCGGCTCGAAGCAACCTCGCCGCCCACGGCTGGGTGCATCGGACAGCGGGCGCACCAACTGACCGAAGACCGACAAAAAACCGCCTATTTTCCTCGCAAAGGAGCTTCTGTGCCACACATTGCTAGCATTGCACATTACCGAGCGGGATTGTGTTTGACTCCATTGCAGACCACGGGATCGATTCCGTTTTGAGCGGAGCGAGATTCGAGTTCAGTTTCGTTTGCACTCAGCTCCATCGGATGCGAAATCGATCCGATTCCTTTGTGACAGGAGCAGAAGTGAATCGCCTTCACTTGACAAATCACAGACTCGCGAACGGATGCAGCCACAATATCTGGGCTGTTTGCATAACAAGTTTGACACGTCATAGGCTGTGGGGTGATGGCTAATGCTTCTGTTGGTGGGAAGCTTGGGGGAGGGGTGGACATCGGAGGCGTCATAGCCTGATCACCTCACAATTTTAGACGTAGATTGGCTTGTTCGATAATCCTGCACCTGACCATGTCTTTGATCTATTTTAAGTACATCATCAACCACGGACCAAGATATTTACTTTTAAAACATCTGTGTGCGCAATCATTGTATATCTACTCTTGAAACAGCTATGTGTAAGGTAATTAATAATACACGAAGGCTTCCGATGCATTGAGAGCCGTGCTTTTCCCATTGTCCTTTGTGAGAACTTTACAAAATGCCGCGACAGTTGGTGCTTTGAAAACATCATATCGCCGGAAGTCGGCTGAAATTGTTGTGAGTTCTGTTTTGGCAGAAGTGACGTTTCGCAAACAGACGTTTCACAAACATAAAGACCACTTTATCGCCCGTGCCAGCGGCGCTTGAGTTGGAGTCCTTCGCGCCATGTTAGTCCAGCAATGACGTCATCACTTCAGCTGCGTCGACAGACAAGGATTTCTGTTTCGCTACTCACGCAATAACGAGACGCCGGCCCCGCTACAGTACAACTGACTGTCAGATTTCAATCGCTGCCAATGTTTGGGATAAAAGCGATTGTCAGGGACGTTGGCACAGCCCGGGTTTTCTGAGGAAACCTTGGATAACAATATCTTACAATAGTGTACAGAGGGCAAATACGGACATATCAATTTGCGGCCAGATGATAACCTGCTGCTGAGCAGTTAAAAAGTCGAAATTGCCAGCGATGCAGCATATGTTCGATTGCTAGCGTTGACCAGTCAAACCTGATACCTGTCTCGCGGTCGTTCGCTGCAGCGAGGACCAATAATCACCTTCCGTATTCCCTTTGTTTGTACGAGCTGTTAGTTCTTTGATGCATGAGCGTATTTGGGCATAATTTGGCTATATATAGGATGTATGGTATGCCTTGCGTCGGCTGGAGGTGGCTGCTGATTCATTGACCAATGTAAGCGTAGTGGCATGCCAAACCATTGTCGCACAGCTGATGTGGGATGACTGTGCTGCGCAGTGCTTCACAATGCATGGGCAGCTGCGTGATGTTTTCCATGCCTGTGATGAGATAGACATGCGCGCGATGGCTGTGAGAAACCTGATGTGCTAAGTGTTTGTCGGCTGGGCAATATTCTGAGTAGAGAGGCTGGAAACGGAATCATAGCGGGCAGTCGATCGAATGCCATTTCCAGAGGAACCAGCAGGACGGGCATCGTCCGTGCTTCATATTTCCTCTGGTGACAAACGTGGTGCACTTGTGTGCGCTTTAAGTCCACGAAGGTTGGGGCTTCAAGTGTTTTGCATTTTTGGGGTAATTTTGCAATTCAATCGTCAAGCATGCGGCTCCAAAATTTCCATTAGAATCATAATCGGAACCATAATCGTAAATCATTGGAGAAAGGCAAGTAATTTCGTTTCCCACATTAAACCCCGCGCTCAATAACTTATCACGGCAAAGCACATTTAGCCATTAGCAATAATGCTAATACGAGACTACATTGCATGCCAGCATGACCATTATTCTGCGTAAGCCTCAGTAGCAGAAAATATGTTTTCTGATTGCCAACATAGTCGCGGTGGTAATGTCCTGCTTCACATAGCATGCCACTCCGTCTCCGTCAGTGACTCTAACTGAAGTGCCGTTGACGTGGGCCATAAAGACAACTGCCTGGCAGCCAAGCAAGCACACGCCAAACCGTGGCACCGAAAGGACATCTAGAATATACAGAAATAATCACCAATTTTCGGCAGGGTGACAGCCGTTCAAGATATCGACTATCGCGTCATTTTGGAAATGTGTACTAAAGGCAATGGAAAAACACGGTTTCCACCATCTCGGAGATTCTAAATGCCCTTCGGACCATCATAATGCACGTGCATAGCATCAGGCCGACAATGCTGCCTGTTACAACCATCTGAGAGGCGAATGCCTGGATGTGCTTACTGAGTTCTCTATCCTGAAAACCCTGATTCAGACTAGAAGCAAACGTTTTGAGCATTTATAAGCTATAAATGCGTCGGAGTAAAACTGATTGGCTTGTATTTTTCAGCAGTAATCTTGAATCACACTCGGGTTTAGCTCCATTCACCTTGACGCGGATTCGGAACCAAGTGGAATCAACCCCAAGCCCATTCCACCCCAGGCATCATTATGAGTTACGCTGTCAGTCGAGGGGAGGACGTCACCCCTACACAAACGCAGCAGCTCACACCTGCCACCCTGGTGCCGGCGGGCTCACCTGGAGACCTCGCGCAGGTAGACGGTCTTCAGGGCGGCCTTGAGGTGGGGCTCCACGTGGCGCCAGAGGCGGCGGGCGTCGCCGGCGTCCACCTCCCCCGCCAGCACCGGCTCTCTGTAGCGGGCGAAGTTGGCGCGGGCCTGCGGTCGACCGGCGACGCCATGAGCACACACGGCACATCGCCATCGGTAGACATCAGCGGAACAACAGCTTACTATCAAGGCTAGTTGAAGCAAAGCAGACGAGGGCGAGACATACCGCCCATGACGTACATTCAAATCTTATGTGTTCTATCTGCTCGCGCTCCCTTCAGTCAGACTACGGCCATTCAGACCAGACACGAGCGCTGCGAAATGGTAACTGTCTTAACACGCGAGGCGAGCAGGCGGACCCCGGCGGGCGGCGCCCCAGGCAGCACACCGCCGGTAGGGGCAGCGGCGTACCGAGGTACAGCAGTACTGGCGGCGCGAGCAGGGGCGGACTCAGGCGCACGCCAGTAACATCACGATGCAATGTATAATACTGAATATAACAGACGTACATGCATTTGTTTTCCCCCAAATTCGGTCAGTTCAATACATGATAGTGAAAAATGAGACACATGTACCATGTTCTCGACTCTCGCCCAGCTCGTCAGTATGATGCGGATCGGTTATCACCTGATGTTCAAGACAGAGCACGGAACAGTGAGCTAAATATGCCGTTAGCTCCCACCTCGCGGGGGACCGACGACGCGAGCCGGGGCGCGTGGTCGCATCGTGGCCTAAATACGAGGAGAGGAACTACTCGCGTAGCACGGCTGAGAAAATCGCAGCACATCCCGCTTGCGTGAGCCGAGCTCTCTCGGCCCGGTGATTAAATGGAAACCAAAGCCGACTGAAATATGGCAGAGAACTACGAAATGTAACCAAGTGTGCGATGTAGTGTGTCTATGGATCATCATACAAGATGGTAGCAGACGATACGCGACAGGCGTTTTCTTTTCATGTGCATTTCTAACTGACGTTATTTGTTACGACAGGCACCGAATGCGACGGAATAATTGCAGTGATTCGCACGAGAAGTTTGGTTAGGTGGTCAAATAAACAGAGCGCAGCAATTGCGCCTCATGCGGATGTGTTCGCCTTCTGAAGCCATATCATTTGCTCAATCGTCAAAGACGTCAGCGTAGTCTGAACGCCACACTTTAATGGCAATGATTTGCTGTGAACTTGTAAAATTCTACGTACTTTTAATAGGGAAGTTTCAATAACTCTCGCGCCGTCCGTCCACCTGTGGATATCCTGCGCGGGCACCGCATGGGTCTATGTGGGGCGCGGGCGTTCAGACTGACCAGGTAGCGCAGCTCGCGCAGGTTGCGACAGGGTGCCAGAAACACGGCCAGTAGCAGGCTGAGGAAACCACGGTAGAAATGTTCATCCACCTCAGCCGGCCGGTCCAGCGCCAGGATCTCCAGCAGCGCCCCTGGCGGCGATACGGCGAACCAGGTCACCACGACCGCCACGACCGCCGCTCCTCCCGGGGACAGCGCGGACCGGTCGGCACACAGTCGGCGGCACGGGGCGCTAGATCACGCCCTCCACAAGTCTCGACCGGGCTCCGAGCGGCGATAGACTGAGAGTTACGGCACTGGGATCGTGCCGTCGAACAGGGCCAGGAAGACTCGCGCGTCCCGCACGAGGCCCGCGTGACAGAGCACATGTCGCCATTGTCACTGGCCCACCAGCAACCGGCTTCCTCCGGTGAGCCTACCGCCCCATTGGCCATTACCGTATTTATGCAGTCTCTGTCCCTAGACCGTCGTATACACAGGCCTCCTCGCCCCCCCCCCCCCCCCCCCGAATGCTGACTGCAGTCCAACCCGCGCCCGCGTGCCGGTAAACCAAGGGGTGTCACGCGCAGGGGGAGGGGGGTGTCACACGCAGGGGGAGGGGGGGGGCACACGTGACGTGACGGTCCTCACCGCGGCTGTACTGCGGGAAATGCACCAGCAGCGGCTGCGGCAGGCCGCCCGGTGTCAGGAACTTGTCCCAGATGATGTTGGAGACGAGCACGAGGCACACGGGGCGGGCGGCCAGCTCCTGCAGCCGCAGCAGGGTCGGCAGCAGCGACGCGTCCTGGTCCCGCAGCCGCTCAGCGTCCTTCAGCACCTGACCGTCCGGCCGAACGGCGAGCACACAGGTCACAAACAGGTGGGTAGAGATCACACGCGATGGGTAGAGGTCACACGCGGCGAGTGTAGAGGTCAAAAGGGATGGGTGTAGAGGTCACAAGAGCCGAGCAGACGTCACAGACAGCGGGAGGAAGACGGGCGAATAGGTCACAAGCGGCGGGCAGAGGGGATCGAAAGCCACGGGCAGTACACTTGCCAGATGCACACTAGGTGCGTGGGGCGTAGCAGGCTCGTGGGCACTCACAGCTGACCCGATGAATGGTAGCAGAGTTATGTCTAGGATGGTAGCAAAGTTATGTTCAACTCCAGATGAGCAGAGCGGACTCTCACCCACAGTATGCATAGATTATTACACCTCGGACTCCACGTCATTTAGAGGCTGAACTTGATTTTACACCTGACACCGGCTGTCAAAAGCGAAGGTATTCGACTCCGACTCTGTTTCACAAATATCCTGCGCGGATTCGAATCTGACGTTAGTAGAATCGGATCCAATAGTCTGTTTTACGAATTGTCTGACTACATCACTTTACATTGTTAAGCAAGTGCGTCAAGTAGTTGGATACCTGAAAGCAGAGTAAAAACACACGGGTATGATCACCATCAGCTTGAGTGAAGCACGCTTCCAAAAGTTTGCTACCATTGGAGAGTGAGCATCTAGCACTTAAGATGTGCGATCACCAGGAGTGAGTGAATCCGAACACCGGTCCACTAACCAAACGAGCTCCCGGAACAGACGGCACACAGTTTAGAAGAATCACATCAGCACAATACCAAAGACAAAACAAAGCCACTCACAATGGCGATATTTTCTTCAGGGTGTTCATCCGCAATGCGCTGCAGTGTTGATACAAAACTGCTCACACTGTCACACCTTTGATCCTCGCCTGGAATGTAAAACATGTGGCATTACACAACAGGTACGCTGCTTAACCGAAAATATATCGGATGCTAGCCTGGATACTACCAAAGGGGAAGACAAAAATAGGATAGGACAAGGAATAAAGAGATAGACAAGGACAAGAGATAAAGTAAGCATGAGATGAAGTGATTAACTTAACAAGACAACCATGCACTAAAACACCATGACACCAAATATCGCTCAAACCACGCTGGCATCATCCAAAGCTCATTTCATCTGCAGAAGTACTGAAATGTTGACGATGCCCGAAGAGGAGGATGTTAGACAAAATACCACGTTTTGGGTCCGCGGAATCAAACCATAAATGTGTCATCTGCATAAATTGTGGTGTTAAACGTGTTTAACACGGCTAACCGATCACGAAACCGTACTAAGGAAACCCCTACAGTAGTCACTGACGGCGATTATCAGCCTGCCTTAGAACGACCATATCGACAACGTATCTGGAACGAAACGTTCGTAATAGCTTGCCAACACAAGCGCCGACGCGCTACAGAAGCGCCACGAAGAGACTGCAACTAAAACAATCACAAGAAAAGATCCACGTGACTGACGGGCCAGCTCTCCGAAGCTAAAAAAAACAAACAAGCGAATCATTCGCAAACCAACAGGAAGCGCTTGACCTCAGCGTCCAACATACCAACACCCAGCCTGGCCGGCGCCGCTGAGTTTCTCTCCACCGCACGCCTCTCTCCCCGCCCCGCGTGTCGCGATGGGCCGGTGTCGCAAGCGGGGCCGGCGCGGTGCGTGCCTCTGCCCGGGCGGCTGCTGCGACTGCTGCGCGCGCGACCCGTGCGGCGAGCCCGAGCCCGTCGATCCGTGCACGCCGGCCGGCCGCTGGTCCGAGTGGCTCTGGCCCGGCCCCGGTGGCGGCGCCTGCGACGACGACAGCAGCTGCGACTCGGAGGCGCAGGCCGGCCGCCTGGCCTGCGCCCTCTCCGAGTTCAAGCGCTGCGTGCTGGGCACAGTGCCGGCGCGGATCGTGCTCTGCGTGGCCGGCGCCCGCTTCATCCTCTGGCTGTTCGACATCGATGTGTTCGTGGTGCAGGTGTGACGGCGTGGTAATATAAAGCGTCGTTGGTGTGTTGTGGCACTCGGTAACGGCCACAGAAACGAACGGCCAAGATGAGGCGAGGAATGCAGATGTCACGTCATATGCCCGCGAAGTTTTGAAATGATGGGCACCAGGTAACGTTTGTGGTCCCAAAGATCGACCTGCGTATCAGTCCACTGTCCTTGGGATCAAAGACGAAATGGTTTGCGTACCACTAGTCTACAGCTTTTGGATGTTTTTCGAGCTCTTACCAAAAATGTATTGCACTGGTCACGGAAAAGGAAAATCGGAACAAATCAGACAAGACCAATTACAGGCAAAGGTCAAAGCAAATGTACAAGAAATATCCGTAAGACTGAAACCGCTACCGCTTTTTCGGAGAACAGATTCGTCTACTACCACTCTTGCATCGCACTCTTCTTTTACGCCATATCATGCGTCTTGGAGCGACATTCAATCCAAGTATACTGAAAGACGAATTTGGCGGAACATATCTACCCAATTCATGCATATAAAACACCACATTGAAGACTTTGTCACCATATTCATAGATAACTTGTTTATGAGTAATAGTTGATGGTTGGATTAGCCTGTTCACGTACGGAGCTCCGCCATAAAGCAGCTTTAGATAAACTATAGACACCACACTAGATATCTCACAGAATTAGACGAACCTACAGCATACCGATCTACCCCGAAAAGTAAGATTAGTTGCTGAACCTCGCTCTGTTTCAGAACTTGGCTTTTGTCTCACATAATGGACACGAACATCAAGTACTTTGTCACATACACACACGCACGTACGCACGCACGCACGCACGCACACACGCACGCGCGCGCGCACACCCACCCACACCCACACCCACACGCACGCGCACGCACGCACGCACGCACGCACACACACACACACACACACACACACACACACACACACACACACACACACACACACACACACACACACACACACACACACACACACACACATCAAGCGCAGCACTTCAGGGGACAATTGCCCGTCGTGAAACACCATTCACAGATATAGCACCTCTAATATCCAGAGCAAAGCTGTTTTGCCTCGCGCGAGAGGCACGCGTTTGTACGTCTACCGGCACGATTGTCCGAGCTCACATGGCATGTCTTTTACATCGGCCAGCGGCCATCGTGGGCAGACCGGGGAATGATCTTCGTCATGACTGCACGCGTACTGCAGTCGTCGCGTCCGTCCGCGACGCTCAGGCGTCGTATGCTACGGACAAGCAGTCTGAGGAGCCCGGACGGCGGGTCGGGTGCTCTGGAGCGGCCGACCGAGCCTGGTCCCCGCGCGCACCACGGGCGAAGCCACGGCTGGTCGGCGAGGACAAGCAAGCCAGCGAAGCGGCGGGCAAGGCCGGGCACAGGGCGCCAGCGGCAGTCGCATCGTATCCAGCTACACCGGCCCGGCCGGAGTGTGGGTGCAGTCTCCCCCGCTCCTTCCCTCGCCCCCCCCCCCCCCCGCTCCCCCCAAAAGCCGTAGAAAGGCGTCACGTCAAGCTCGTCGTGCCGGTGCCGGTCCAACTCCAGCTGGCCGGCAGGAGGACCAGGCCGCAGCTGTATTTGCCATCCGCCGGCTGGTCAGTACCATCGCGGCCCGAGCCGCCACTTCCAGCCCGCCCACGCCACGAGCAGGTCAGCACGCGACGCAGTCCGCAAAGGCGGCACCTTGTGCGGGTCACGGACCACGTCGCATCATGCAAGAGAGGACGCACACCGCGCTGTCGCCACACGCAAGACACAGCCGCTACGGTCCCGCCACCTGGCGCAGGACGCGGACAACACAGCGACTGACCGACCGTCACACGCAAGACGCGAAGCTGCAGAGCAGCCCGAGGCGGGGCGCGCGCACGACAGCAACTGACCGGCCAGCTGGCGCAGGACGAGCTGGAAGAGCAGCGCGGGCGTGTAACACTCCACGCAGCTGACCACGGCGCTGAGGCCGGCGAACTGGGACAGCACGTGGGTGAGAGCCGTCGTCTTGCCCGTGCTCGGGTGGCCGTACAGGAACACGGCCGGAGGTACGCACTCATATGGCTGCAAGGCAAACAGCATATGCTCGGTCACTGGTGTCCAATGGACTGGGGGGCACAAACCTTGGGTTATGTGTGGTTTGATGGGACATGAAACTGTGCACTCTGAGTTAAGTATGCCACGTGTGCAAAAACGCATTCCAACACATCGCACTCCCGCAACACACCATGGTAAACTGCACATGTCAGGCCTTGAACATACATGCCATTGCAGCCAATGATGCAATATGAATGTGTTATCATAGCTCTCACAGTCCGGACTCCAGGCAACGTGAGGGTGGCAAGCTCTATTTCAGTTGATACCAAAGCACTGAATGTAAATTACCAGCATCTGCATGAAACTGCAGGATACTAACACTGATAAAAACTCAAAATTGGCAGTCAGATTTACTGTGTCAAAGAAAGAGGCACAGCAATAAAAAGTCTGCTTACCACCAACAGAAGGCTCTTGATTGTGTTGATCTGTTCCTCCAACAGCTCCATGTGGAACTCTTGAGAAAACTGAACAGCTTAGAAAGATCAAAGTTTAGGGAAATGGCAGTCTAGTACAGCTTGCCTGGATGGGATGGTGACAACATGTGAGAAAGCAACTGACAGCTGACATTTTGGTCATGTTCAGACTTATGTCCTAAAACCTAAAACTTTAAACATCTGCAAAGAAATGCATCAAACTTTCATATAATCAGCTTGATTGCAGCACATACCCAAAATTTCCACTAATCATGGTGATATTCCCTCAATCTGTGGATCCAGTCAACATTTCTGTACCTAAGAGGAGTGTCAGCAACTTGATGCATATTCCTGAAATAAATTCAAAAGCAATTCTTTTAAGAAACAAATTGACTGCAGCAAATAAAGTTCATGCCTAAACATACAACAATTGGCTATAAGACTCATGAAAAGGTAACATTTCACTGAAAAGACTTCTAGATGCAACTCCATGTAATTTTGAAGGATTGGCTCTCATTCCAGTGTGATAAGGACCACTGCCAGCTTTCCCAGCAGCACCCTGCTGAGTTATCATATCACTAGCATGTTGGTCTCCTTTATCATTTTGCTTTGATCTGGGGTCCTGCCGTGTATTACACTGCAAGCACCATAAAGGTATACAAAGTAATTTCCACTCCAGACATGGTTCTCAAGTATTAAACTAAAGAAGATCCTTTAGCAGGGTTAATTCAAGAATGGCAAAAGCAGGGTTAATTCAAGAATGCTTGAATTTCCAGGCATGGATATCAAAGCATGTTTAACTTGTCACACTCATGAGGAATCTTCATGTTCATCATAACTCTGAGGGTTGATAAAACACTTGTGACTGCTCTTTAGCACTTGCACTATAAATTGCTTGCATACATAGCAATGAGGTGGTAGTATCAAACCATGCACCCACCCACCTAAATAAAACACAACAGTGACTTCTTGTTCTCCTAGATTCCTTGTTCCATAATCCCCCATTAATAGTGACCAGGCCACTTATCTTCAAAACAAAGTTCTAGATAAAACTGCGCTTCAGTGAAAAAATGAGGGCATGGCCACTGTTAAGGAGAATACAACAAGTAGGCTGCACCATTCTGAGACAGTGCACATTCAATTTAGCTGGTGGCATCCAGGTCACTTGCCGAAAGCCCCCTACAAGTTTCAGCGCACTCCTATTTTTTCGATTTTCTTCAAGTACTGCCCATCCTTTTAAGAGCAAGAAAAATCGCCCCCGAGAGCATCATACGCACATACCGTAGCAAAGACAGCCACAACATGCAACACAGGCACAGCGGGTCTTTACAGGGTTTTGTACTGGCGCCGAAAACAATGTATTGGCTGCGTACAGACCGCAAATCGCTCTGCATGATGGCGCACATGAGCCAATGCGTCACTATACCGAAACAGCTGATCAGCTATAGCAGCTGATAGGGCAAGAATCGTGTGAAATTTGGGGATTCGCTGCAGACAGGGCCATGTGCTGAAGGTGTGTTACAAACTTGTTAGCCCGGCTGCTGCAATTGCTTTTCGCGTGACGTTCGGTCCATATTCCATACGGCGCGAATGAAACAAGTCAGGCTCATCAGGCCGGATTTTAGAGTCCTGTACAGTCCATGATTATTCAACTGTGCTGTGCGGTAGGGTGCTACCTTCGATCCAAGGTGCCGTCGGTAATTGAGAGGAAATAGTAAGGCAAACCTAATAATGTTGACAGTGGTCTGCTTAGGGACGTTTTTCGCGCCTGCTTCTTCGATGGAAGGGCAGCCATCATTTTTTTATTTTTGCACAATCACTCCTGAAATTGTATTTTTCTCTACTTTATTTCAGCCCCTGAACAAAATGGCAGATCACAATGCTGTGGTCAGCCCCCAATCATATAGTTACTTGCAGTATTTGACAGAGGCATTGGAGCTGTTGTGAATGTATATTAGCTGTTAGTAAATAGGGGAAGTAAAACCATGCCACTGAAAACTACATATTAAGTCCATCATAATTCAGCGACAAATGAGTTCATTCAAGGTCAGCTGTTAGGTAACAACAACAATATGAAGAAATGTTTGTCACACTAAAGCATAACTAAATCATAGTATATAAACAAAAGATGGCACATTTAACAAGTGGGAATTTATGTGGCCTATCAAATACTTGCAGTTCATTTATCTGACATGCTTGGAGCCAAAAACTTATTTTATTTTATCAAAAATTGGTGTGCAAAAAGGTACTAAAAGTATACAAATACCACACACCATTCAGGACCTTTTGAAATATCACAGAGTTGGTTACTTGCCATGTGCACCACTGAGTGTGAGGATAGGCATCGAGTTTTTTGGCAGGATGACATTGCTCACAATCAAAATATGAGCTACTAAAGGAAAATAATCATTGTTTTGCAATGTTCTTGGGTATGGTCATCTTTGGCTAAATTTTGCCATCATGATAGAAGTTTTCATACACTTTATTGGATGTTTTATAAGGATAGCTGTTCTTGTGTTTGGTTGTGGAAGAGGATGGGAGTTTGTCCTGGCAGTCATTTCTTGTTCAAGTCCTGGCAGTGCCTTTTCTTGTGGCTGGCAATGTTTTTGATGTTGGTCTTATGTAGAAGTTTTCAGTTAGCATTATTACACAGCCAGCATGTTGTGCTATACCAGGCCTAATCTCACACATATTGCAGTCAGATACCTGTGACAGCATTGAATGCCCATGCTGTGCTCACATCTTGTGGGCTCTACATGGTGCATGGCAACTGATAGCAAGGTAGATTTGGGATCTGCAGTGGCTTGATAAGGTTCATAGAAAAGTCATGAGCACAAGCTCATTTTCTAAACTCTCATGTTTTTTGGTTGTGCAAAAAATGGTCTGAACCCTCTAGCAATATAGTGCACCCCTAATGTCACAAAAGCATTAGAACTTCATTTAAACAACTCCACCAAATTGTACATGTGAGAGGAGTATGAAAGACCAGTTGAGCTTGATATATTATTACTCATAGGAAAATGTGCTCTTGTAAGGCTGTAGCACTCAAACATGCTTAAGGATGTCATGACTGCTGTTCATGCTTGCCTTCATAGCAAGCATTGTTGGTGCATGCTTAACACCCAGCATGCATGTCAGTTTCCAGATCAATCACATTTTGACACATGTCATGGCCAGACCACTGTGTTTGTCCCACCAGGTGGTGTGCTTGAGCGTCGTCGCCTGGTGAGACGAGAGCTGAGCAGCCGCCCCTGCAGCCATGGGCCGGCTTGACACCAAGGCAGCCATTGCCCGGCTGGCCGCCCAGCCAGACCGGGACCAG
This sequence comes from Pollicipes pollicipes, assembly GCF_011947565.3. Taxonomy (NCBI): domain Eukaryota; kingdom Metazoa; phylum Arthropoda; class Thecostraca; order Pollicipedomorpha; family Pollicipedidae; genus Pollicipes; species Pollicipes pollicipes. Next base: position 31,354,047 of record NW_023596545.1, read on the forward strand.
CTGCTGGCCACCCTGGCCGAGGTGCGACGCCGCGTGATCGCCACCAGGCCCGGCCTGGAGCGGTTCGTGGAGCTCGGCGGCCTGGCGGAGCTGACGCGGCTGCTGCGCGAGCCGCAGCCGGCGGACGTCTTCAACTTGGTGCTCAGCATACTGGGCAACTGCACCACCAGACCGGCCGGGCGACAGCACTTCGTTCGTCACGGCGGACTCCACGCTGTCCTCAATGTGGTACGGCCTGCGAACTGTGGTAGCATGCTGTCGGGAGGTGCCGGCACAGGGCACATTTATTTATTTTATTTATTCAACAGTCATGCATTCGGACACAGGCTATCAGGGAAGAAGGATGAGCATAGTTGTTTGCACCTCACATGCATTGGTAAGAAAGTCAATACATTGGGTGTGGGCATACCAGCGTTGATATAGTGGCTCGATGTGTTGAGGAGTATTTGTATTGTTTCGATGCAAGCGCATGTGGGCTGCGCCGCCACGGAAGAGAGCCAACGTCCGTGCGGCGTCGGACAGTCATGTGACGCGTCCGTGCGGCGTCGGGCAGTCGTGTGACGCGTCCGTGCGGCGTCGGGCAGTCGCGTGACGCGTCCGTGCAGCGTCGGGCAGTTGCGTGACGCGTCCGTCGGCGTCGAGCAGTCGTGTGACGCGTCCGTGTGGCGTCGGGCAGTCGCGTGACGCCTCGGCGCTACGGCCTCGCTGTGCTGCAGATCCAGATCGTGGCCGACCCGCACGTAGCCAACCGTGGCTGCCGGACACTGGCAAACCTGGCGCAGGAGCCATCGCTGTGCCGCACGCTGCACCAGGAGGACACGCTGGATGTGGTGGCGGCGCTGCTGGCGGCCGAGCCGGGTCAGGCACCACCCTCCGACCATCTACGCATCACTATATTCCGCCTGTGGAGGTGCGGCCGGGGGCTGGCCACCGCGTCAAGCCGGCCAGCGAGTCCTCGCGTCCAGGCGGGCGTTCTCCCGTAGACGGATCCTCACTGAAGGCTCTGCGGTGGGATCCGAGATTTCCTTTGGGATCCAGGAGTATCACTGTCGGGATCTATGACGAAGTAACGCTCGGGCATGCTGTCTTGCCGTAGGCGACACATGTATAATCGGCAGGTGTTGAATGTTTCCCCACACACGCCTGGTTCGGTTCACTAAACATGCGGCAACAACTTGTGTGTCCTGGCGGCGCGCGTCCGTCGCGGCAGGAACCTGACGGCGTCGTGGCGTGCCACCCCTACTGACCCGCCGACTGCCTGCGCCTGCTGACCGGGCGATGTGTTCCGGCAGGAACATGGCGGACACGAGCAGCCACCAGCGCCGGCTGCTGCGCACCGAGTGCCTGGTGACGGTGGCGGCCGGTCTCGGCTCCGGCAACGGCCAGCTGGCGCGCGAAGCTCTCAAGACGCTGGCACACTTCGCCGACCAGGCCGCCCGCGAGACCGGTGCTCAGGTGAGCTCGCGGCCGTTTGTGGCGCCAGTGTTTTGTTCCCGTGCAGGTATGCTATCGCATCGCCCTCAGAAGCAGTCATACCCGGGCGCGGCGACGAATGGCGGCGGTGTCTATGTCTGGCCGGCAGATGCGGCCGTGTTTGCGTGTGACCGGCAGATGCAGCAGGGTTTGTGTATGACCGAGAGATGCAGCAATGTGCGTGTGATCGACGTGTGCAGTAGTGTTTGTGTGTGACCGACAGATACAGCAGTGTTTGTGTGATCGGCGGGAGCAGCAGTGTTTGTGTGTGACCGACGGATGCAGCAGTGTTTGTGTGTGACCGACGGGTGCAGCAGTGCTTGTGTGTGATCGACAGATACAGCAGTGTTTGTGTGTGTTGGGCGCTGCATGACCTTCAGCAGTCGATACGCCCTAAAACCCCAAATCATCATCATCATCAGCAGCAGTGTTTGTGTGATCGGCGGGTGCAGCAGTGTTTGTGTGTGACCGACGGATGCAGCAGTGTTTGTGTGTGACCGACAGATACAGCAGTGTTTGTGTGATCGGCGGGTGCAGCAGTGTTTGTGTGCGCCCGACGGGTGCAGCAGTGTTTGTGTGTGACCGACGGATGCAGCAGTGTTTGTGTGTGACCGACGGATGCAGCGGTGTTTGTGTGTGACCGACGGATGCAGCAGTGTTTGTGTGTGACCGACGGGTGTAGCAGCGTTTGTGTGTGACCGACGGGTGCAGCAGTATTTGTGTGACTGACGGATGCAGCAGTGTTTGTGTGTGACCGACGGGTGCAGCAGTGTTTGTGTGTGACCGACGGATGCAGCAGTGTTTGTGTGTGACCGACGGATGCAGCAGTGTGTATGTGTGATCGGCGGGTGCAGCGGTGTTTGTGTGTGACCGACAGATGCAGCAGGGTGTATGTGTGACCGACGGATGCAGCAGTGTTTGTGTGTGACCGGCAGATGCAGCAGTGCAGCGAGGCGCTACCGGCGCTGCTGCGGCTGTGCGGAGCCGGCGCGTCGCCGGACCCTCAGCTGGGGTCGGCCGCGCTCCGCCTGGTGCTGGTGCTAGCCCGCGAGTCGTCGCTGCGGCCGCCGCTCGGCCAGCTGGGCTTGCTCCAGATGCTGTACGACGGCGCCCGACGGCGGGACGAGAGACCAGGCCAGGGCGGGGGCCAGGAGGCAGGCCAGGGCACAGACGAGAAGCCGGGCCAAGGTGCGGACCAGCAGCCGGACCAGGGTGCGGACCAGAAGTCGAGCCAAGTCCGGCAGCCAGCGGCCGGGACGGTACCAGATTCTGACTTAGAAGACGGCGCGTCGGAGGTGGTCAGCGTTAGCTCCCTTGCTAGTGCGTGGAGTAAGGGGCGAAAACGAGAGGCGCGGTGCATAACGTAACGCTATGAATGTGCGCGAAGCAAAGGTCGCTGTTCCATGGTCAATTATGTTGGGACGCGAAACGGTACGGCGGTTATGTTGCGTAAGATTGCAACGGACCCGACAACAGCCGTTTGTCGCCTCTCGGATCCCTTTGACTGCTCCCCCCTCCCCCCCCCCTCCCCCTCCTCCCCTTCTCCGGAAGGGTGGCAAAGCAATACTGTCATGAGCTATGCATAATCTCCGCCTGTCCTTGTGCGTTAATGTTGCTGCTGTAATCTACTCACAGGTGTAATTTCATGGTGTCAGTGCTTTGACCACTGGCTGACAGAAGCACCACCTGTTCCATTCAGGCGCTGCCGTCACTCCAGCACGTCTGTGTGACGCACGGCGTGCATGTTTCAGACCGTAGCTGCCTGGTCAGCGCGCTGTGTCTGTTCTGCTGGGAGTCGGTGAACCGGGCGAGGCTGCGCGCGCTGGGCTGCCTGCCCTGGCTGGTGTCGCTGCTCGGCTCGGAGCGCGAGCCGGAGCCGCTCCGGCGCCGCGTGCTGCACGCCCTCTTCCAGTTCGTGTACGACGAGGCGGGCTTCGCGCAGATGAAGGCGGCCGGCCTGCTGGAGGTGTTGGTGCGCCGGCTGCAGGCGCTCGTGTCGGGCTGGCGCGACGGCTCTCCCGAGCGGGCCGAGCGGCCCAGCTCGCCGGGCACGTTCCGCGCCGACAGCCCCACCTACCAGCAAGTGGAGCGCGAGATCGCGGCCTACCTGCGCCAGGTGCGCGCCGCCGGCGAGCCGCCCGAGCGCCTGTACAAGTCGTTCAGTCCCACCGACAGCCTGGCGAGCTCGCCGCAGTGCTCGCCCGATGGCAGCCCGCCCTCGTGGGCCGGTCCCGGCTCGCCTGCCTCGTCCTTGGCCAGCTCGCGTCTCTCGGCGTCAACCTCGCCCGACGGCTCGCGATTCTCGCCATTCGCGTTATCCGGAGGCTCGGAGTTCTCACCGTCAGCCTCTCCCGGAAGCTCACAATTCTCGCCGCCCGCCATGCCCGGCGGGTCCCGGCTCTCACCGGACGCTTCGCTCGGAGGCTCGCAGTTCTCACCTCCAGTCTGGCCAGGTGGGTCGCGGTGGTCGCCGCCTGCCCCGAGGAAAGGACCCCGGTACTCCCCAGCCGCCTCTCCGCCGGCCGAATCGCCCGGCGGAGCGGCCAAACGGTGCCCGAGCGCCGAGTCTGCCGACGGTGCGTCACGCTCGCCGCCGCGCTCGCCGCCCGGCAAGCGATGCCGCGGCTCGCCGGACGGCCGGCGGCGCGGCGGCGACGAGGAGACCTGGCTGCTGCTGCTGCTGTCGCGCGAGTCGCAGGCTGAGCGGCCCGACCGCCAGCTGAGCGCGCCGCCCAGCTGCGCTGCACTTCTCGACTACCTGCGCCACGCGCCGCGGCCGCAGGCGCGCGCCTCGCGCATTCTAGCACGCCTCTGCAGGTGAGAGGGAAGGCGTAGAGCAGCACTCTCCGCTCTTTGCTACTGCGCTGCAGCCACGGGACTGGCGTGAATTCAATCTGCGATGGTACTTGACGCGTCAGTTATTTTTGAGGTGGCCCGCGGCGTCATGAGAAATCTCTGTTACCGGCGACCCATTTCGTTCGCCAGCATTGGCTTTATGGTTAGGAGCGCCATCGCTGTGTGCCTCAGCCCAACTGTGCCGTTAGTGACCAGAACTACTTGGCCCTGCGCCGCGCGCTCTGTCAGTGGCAAGTTCTTTGTGCTAGGGCCGCTCGCGTCGCCAGGGGTGTACTCTGTGTGCCGGCCCGGCTGGCGGCGAGTCAGGAGGCTGTGAGTGCGCCAGCGCCGCCTGTGCCGGCAGGAACCCGTCCTGCTTCCGCTCGCTGGTGAGGCAGCGGTTGGCGTGGCTGTGCGTCAGCCGACTGTCCGCGGCGCAGGCCGAACTGCCGCTGGACGCGCTGCGCGCCGTGGCCGAGACCGGGTACGGGCAGGGCGTGCTCGAGTCACTGCTGGAGCTGGGCGACGCCGAGGCCATGGCAGCCGTCACCACCGCCGCCATCGTCGTCCGGTGAGGGGACGCCCGGCCGGGTTTTCGTGTGCGCTGGTGCTGATGTCCACGTGAGCCGGTCATGGCAGTCGTGCGCAAGTGCTCGTTGTGCTGTTAGTCTTTCCCTAAGCTGTATTTGCTCTTTGGTGAGCTCGACATCGACGCGTTTAAGAGAAACACGTCAAGCACTGCGCAGGACTGAAGATTTCCACCGCTTTGCTTTTCGTCCCGTCGGTGTACTCCATGGTGTCGTAGTCCGGTCAGTCCCCGCTAATAGTCGGCGTCTTACAGCCTGCAGACGAGCCTGCGTCGGCTGTTACTGCGCCGGCGCGGTCTGGAGCTGCTGCTGACCGCAGCCGGCGGCGGCGGCGAGTGGGCCGAGCCGGCGGCCGGCGCGCTGCTGGCGCTGGGCGAGCACTTGGTGCCAGCCTGGCCAGCGGCACCGCCAGCCGCGCCACCCCAGCCGTGCCTCTACCTCGCCGACCCGGGCCCGACCGACTTGACACTGGTGCTGTCCGACGGCGAGGTGGCGGCGCGCCGCGCGCCGCTGGCCGCCGGCGGGCCAGTGCTGGCCGCCCTGCTGACCGGCGGCTTCCGCGAGGCCAGCAGCCGACGCGTGCCGCTGGGCGAGCTGGAGCGCGCTGTGGCGGCGCCGCTGGTGCACCTGGCGTACGGCTGCCGCGGCGGCTGTCGCCTGCTGGACCACTTGCCGCCACGGCTGTGGCTGCCGCTGCTGGCCGCCGCCGACCGCTTCATGCTGACCGAGCCCGCCGAGCTGCTGGGCGGCCGCGTGCTGACGGCGCGGCAGGCGGCGCCACTGGCTGCGCTGTACCGCAGCGCCCGGCAGCTGCCGCTGCAGCTGGAGGGCACCGGACGGCTGGATCTGCTGCTGCTGGGCCGGCTGCTGGCCGCCGGGCCGCACCAGGCCGACGACGAGCTGCGCCACCTGCTGCAGGAGGAGGGCGACACGTTGCGTGCCGACCTCCGTGCCGCCGTCACGCAGCTGTTGGAGCCGGGCGGCTGCTGAAGCGGCTGCCGAGGCTGGTGGCGTCCTGTGGCTGCCGAGGCTGGTGGCGTCCTGTGGCTGCCGAGATTGCGTCTCGTGGCTGCTGAGGCTGATGGCGTCCTGTGGCTACCGAGACTGGTGGCGTCCTGTGGCTACCGAGACTGGCGGTGTCCTGTGGCTGCCGAGTCGGCTTCGAGGCTGATAGTGTCAGGCGCTGCTGAAGTGATGGAGGACTACCAACGGCTGCATTCCACGCGTGATTGCACTTCGTCGCACACCTAATTGAACCAATTGGTAGATAGTAAATGGTAATCTTCAGGGATTTGTAATCGCTTGGACGCGGTATTTCTTTGGTGGCTGCATTTGTGTTCACTTACCAGACTATGCCACTAGTGTATTGAGGTTTCACAATGTGTGGAATTATCTGTCTCGGTTGTGTTTTCCGTGCGTGTGATATTGACCTGGTGTCTTGAAGAGCTGTATCATACTCAGTCTCTTGAGCTTGACGAATGGCGCACGTTCGTCGATTGTGGGCTATCGTATAAAAAGCGTTTTCAATACCACGTTATTGAATGACTTGATTTCTCCTTTGCTGGGTTTGCATGGGTCGATGTGCAGGGTGTCAAAAGCGTCGTTTACGCTTGCTATTACGCTAAAAGCACTCAGGTAATCCACTCCCCTATGCATCAGAAGAGGAGACACGCCGTCCGGACTTTCAGAGGATGCTGTGTGATGTTTTCCGAGGCCAGCGTATTGTTCACGCTCGTTACGGATCATAAAAGGCTGATGGTAGCGAAGCCGGGCGCAGGCTTCTACTTGGCCCAATACAATAAGCTGAAGATAACTGCATGGCCGAATATGTTCGGATAAGCGGCGTTGGCTGGGGGCATTTGCAGTTGGAAGCGGGCCAAATTTTCGGAGTGTGTCAATATGCGGTATTTGTTGCATATTGTAATTGTATAACAGCTGAAGGTGTCGCACGCGCTGTTCCCTGTGCTAGATGCCAGACGTCAGCTGGAGAGAAGGCTTGCTACAGGCACTTTGTGATGTGGCACGGTCAAAAAGGTGTATAGCAAGTCATACATCCGCCCACATTCTAAAATGATGTGTTGCTTTACGTTCATATCGTCTCAGGGCCGTTGCATAGCGCACGCGTGTGAACCAGTTGTGACGCGCTGCGGCAACACATTTAGGCATGCAAAAGCCTAGCATGCGTTGTGTGCATCCCTCCTCGGATCTCTGGGTATGAGGCATGTAAATTATGATGTTAGCGAGAATGACTGCACACCCTGTGACTGAGGACAATAAAATGTGTGCGGGGACTCGCTGTTTTCCGGCACGGAGCTCACAATGTTCAAAATGGCGGCCGGAACCTTCACCGTCGGGCGGCCGGGCCAGACCGGGTGCTGAAAAGGCAGGCATACGGGGCCAGGTTTTATTAGCAAAGGTGTATTTCACCGAAAACTTCATTTTTGAAACATTTCTAGCGGTACCTTGGTGTCGTTCCTGCGAACGGGAACCCGACGCCCGGACCAAGAGGACCACAGTTCGCGCAATGGCCTCTCGACTGATTCAAGCCGCTTCCATCGTTAAGTTGAAGTATTGGGAGGACGGTGCCGCTTTACAATAGGCGGCCACCCGTATATCGTCATCATGTGGCAAAACATCGAAGGCCCCAGGGAAAGGGTTGATGTGTTACAACGCGCGGCAGGTGTTTTCTTCTACTATTTTATCGGTGCGGCGTTTTAAAATGCGAGGCGTGGAAGAGAAAGGCTCCTGTAGAAGATCCGGAACAACGGCGTTCAGCGGCGTGTAGCTTCACATGAAGGTTGCAGTGGGGTGGGGGTGAGAACGGGGCCAAGCAGTAAAAGATGGCGAAACTACTCCTGAAATACGTCAACAGATGGATTTTTCTCCGGATTCAGCCTATTGTCTTCCCAAGCATGAGCAGGGAGCCCGCCCTGCCCCTTCCGATTGAAAAGAAACTTATGCTCTAACCTAACTGTTCAAACCTGACTATCCATATCTATTTCTTCCGGAACATTGGCAATGAAGGTGGCATCCAGGTCTGGCCGCGCATATTTGAATAGAACCAATAAACGGAGGCTGAAGATTTGGAATAATTGTTTGCGAGCCCGATGTATAATTTCGCAAGTTGAGAAAAACCTTGAAGATCTGTCGTAGGCGCTGCGCTGGCAGCTACAAACCGCCAGGAAGCCTTGCAGCAAAAGAGCGGAGTACCAAACAGGGGTGTAGTCTTATATTAAACTAGGGGGGTTAACCCCCGAGCACCCTGCCGCCCCCCTCCCCCCCACTTGGCCGTCAGCCCCTTGCCCCAACTTTGAGAAGGAAGTGGGCAAATTCCGGGGAGAAATCTGCTTGTTGGCATGTTTTCAGCGCTGGTTGGGTCATTTTTACCGTTCAGTCCCAAACTCGCATTGCAAAACTACGCCTCTGCTGCCAGAGCCTCCTGTTAAGATAAGATATTGGCCTCTATAGGCTTTTTATGCGGCACATAATTCTACTGTTTTTGCGCTGGATTTTCCATAGCGATGGATGGCAGCACCGTTGCTAAGCAATCTTCAACAACAAATTTTGCGGCGAACTCGATGCGCTGAACATACGCGAAGCGCGCAAGGCAAAATCCAAGCCATGTAATTAGGCATAATGGGGCTAAGCGGCGGGGTGCGAATAACGACGTTGATGCATAGCGCAGCGGGATAATCTGTCAGTCGGCACCTTTGAAACGGATGAAGGTTGCATCAACGGTATATGATTGGGTCTTGAGGTATTTTGTGGATTCCAGCTTTGTTTAAATGTGTGCTATTGGCTGGATGTAGATATTTAGTGGATTTCGGCGTTGCCTATGTCTGGTATAATTAAACTATAGGTGGTGCTAAATGCCTGTTAGCGATTTCTCATAGGTCTGTGGGTGGCTGACTGAAGATAATAATAAGACACTCACAGGTGAATGGATGGGTGGACTGTGACCCAACTGATTTCCATGGAAATTTAATATTGAAATGGATACACACACAGACAAGACTACCTTTTTCTGTAGTATGAGCCAGAAACTGTGATTCGAAAAGGCAGCTTCCAAACCATAACCAATTTTGAACAAGGTAAATATGGTTAGTTTTGTTTGTTTTGCTGCTTTACATACTTTTTGGAAATACCTTGAGCAGCAATGCAACTGTCCATGCTCTGCCATGATGCACTGCCCCGTTATCATGTAAGGCAATGTGAAGACCAACAAAAAATTATACGAGGACTAGAAGTATAAAAAAGACTCCAAGGAAGGTGATGTGGCACCCTCCAAAATGTGGCACCCTTGGCACCCTCCAAAAGGAGGGTGCCAAGGAATTGATTCAATGTGCTCAAACATTTCACATAGATATTCTAGGGGCAGTGGAGCCCACCTACCTTTGCTTGTAAGTTTGAAAGTGGCTTTTGACTCAGGTGTCAATTTCTCATGATGATTGTGGGGCCAGTCTTGGGAGTCACCATAAAAGGAGTTGTTGCTGATTGGAGTTTTAGGGCATGCAGACTACTGTGGTCATTTTGCTCCCCTGTAAAAGGAGTTGCCATAAGGGTATGTTTATATGCACATCATATAAATGTACATGCATATATATGTATATATATATATATATATATATATATATATATATATATATATATATATGCAAAATGTGCTTACTACATATTTTTAATGTTGATGTATGTAACCATGGCAATCACATATGGCAGCTTGGCAGTTTGCGTGAGCTTTCTACAGACACACTTGATTTGTGAAGCCGAATGGCTGCGGTTGCATCTCTCTCTTGTATACTGGAAAGGGAAATCTGTTCACATTCAGCTGTGTGTTACTTCAATATTTTTGTGTATTTATCACTGTATTTGTCAGAAAAGGGTCTACAATATGTCTGGCATCACATGCCATCTCCTCAAAGGTTACTATCAAACCAAAATTTAATCAGCAGAGCACATGCCTTTTAGTTCTTGTAAAACAAGACATCCGTACTTCTCTACACATCATTTTAAAAGATGATTCTCGATCTTTTCCCAAAATGCCCTATGCCCTCCACTTGAGAATACCTTTCCCCCTCATTTCATCACACGCACTGCGAGCAAGCTGTAGTTCTGGGAGGCACCGTTCCAAGCTACTGTGCCACTGAAGGGGAAAGCGACCCCAACTCGCTTTGGTTCAAATGCCAATTAAAATGAACGGCAATGGAAAAATACGATAACACAGCTTTGACCATGCGAGCTCTCAGTCCCCGATACCCGGCGTAGTCTCCGTGGGCCACGCGTCGTCGGCCCCTTGCTGGTATAAGACGGTGATCATTAAAAAGTAGTGCTGGAACATGGTCCACCATCGCAATCTGTATATTTATAAAAAGAACGGATTAGCATTCACAGCACTGCGAACAGAGCCCGGACTGCGGGGCCGTTAGACATTCAGAGATAGAATCCCCTTTTTCGTGTTGCTGGTGTTTTTTTTATCATTTCATCATTATCATCATAACATTTGATCGGTCAGTAAATATGGTCCTTGATACGTCTGCTTGATTACGGCATCATACCTTGCACAACATTGATTGAGAACCAATTGACGGGCGTCGCATCTGGAAATCGTACTCACAAACGCTAGCCATGAACGACTCGACAGACATATTTATGTTGGTCTCGATCGCCGCATCTCTAGTGGAATGGTAAGATTTGAATGGCATTATTATGTCGTCATGGATACCTGGGTGACCTTGAAATAGTTCGCGCATCTTCGTGGACGTATAGCTCAGAAACTAGAGTGGTTACGGTCTTAAGAAGGTCAGGGGTTTGAACCACACCGAATGATATTCACCACTGCTATTTCAGTTCAAAGCTCCATACAAATGTTGAGCACTCCCTTAAAAGAGAGTGCCCCGTTGCACCCCCCGGATTTTAGAAAGTTTTCGCTACCGCTTGTTTAGAATGTTCTGATATTTCCAAACAAAATGTATCATGAGACGTAGTTTTTTTCTTGAGCATCGTAGTTATTGAGTTCATAAGTGATTTTCATGCGGTCATAATCAACAGTACTAATCTAGTAATGATTCTGACTACTTTGATATTTGTGTGTTCGTAAGTCTTGACCATAAGCATTTGACGTTGTTACCTGGGAAGTGGCTGTTCACCCACTCAGCTTGGATATCACACTGCCTCCCAGAATTGTCAGTTGTATCCCCTTGGCCAAAAGTACGGTGGCAACTTGTGTGTCATCTTCACGTGAGTGGTTTTCTTGTCCGTTCCGCCGTATCGCCAGGTGTGAAGTCCAGCTGCCGGCCGGGATGCAGCGCTGACATGGTGCCTCCGCGCCGTGCCAATGAGGAGGAGAAAGAGGACGCGGCCGATGGTCCGCGACTGGTGCACATCACGGCCGCCACCGAGCTGAGCGAGCTGCAGCGCCAGCTGGGCACGGCGCGGCTGGAGGCGGTGCGTGCCGTCTCGCTGACCAGCGAGCCCGAGTCGGCCGGCGGCCTCAGCTGGGCGCTGCAGCGGCTGCCGCGGCTGCAGGAGCTGCGCCTGCTGCGCACCGCGCTGCCCGGCGGCCTGCGAGCCTTCGGGTCGGGCTTGTTCCAGCTGCGCGTGCTCTGGATGGTCGGCTGCCAGCTGACCACGCTGGACGGCGTGTGTGCGCTGCCGCGGCTGCGCGAGCTGTACGTGGCCAGGAACCAGCTTGACGACGTGTCCGTCTGCAGCTGTCTGGAGCAGCTGCAGGTGAGGTCTGGCCGGGAGCGGGCAGCGGCCGTCGCCCACCACTGCCCGTCTGTGTTGCCGGACCGCGAGCAATCGCCGCGTTTACTGGCGGCGGATGGTAGTCATGTGTTTTAAAAGGTGGTAGCTCCCCGCGGCCATGTCATAGAGTTGCATCATTCAGTGGAGATCCTTCTGTTTAGTCCGTTTGTGACTGGCCCGTTAGTTTTTTGCGAAATGATAATGTTTTTGGTTTTCTGCGCGCCGATAGGAACGTAGGGTGTCAAAAGTTGATGTTTCTCTGTGCACAAAATAAGCGTGGTTTCCGTTTCTCTCCAGATTGCTGTCCATTACGCATCTAGGTTTGGACAGCCTGGCAGTGTAGAGAGCCTGACCAGAATTTTCGCTGCTTGACAGGTGCTCGATGTCGAGGACAACCAGCTGTCAGAGTCGGTGTCGCTGATGTTCCTGCGCGCCTGTTCCGAGCTGTGCACGCTGGAGCTGCGCGGCAACCCACTGTGCTCGGACCGGACGCAGCTGCAGCAGCTGCCTGACTGGCTGCCACAGCTCCAGACCCTCAACGGCGAGCTGACGGAGACCGGCCGGAAGCTGCTGCGTCGGCTGCAGCGGCCGGCGGCCGACCTGCTGCCGCCGGTGGCGGCGCCACCGTCGCCGTCACGGGCCGCCGCCGCGCCGCCGGCCGTGCCGCGTCTGGTGGCCGTGTCACGGGCTCGGCCCACCCTTCCCGGCGCTGGCCGGGCGGCGCGGCCAGCGGCGCGGCCCACCCTGCCCGGCGCCGGCCCGGCGGCGCGGCCAGCGGGGCGACCAGCGGTGCGACCAGCGGCGGCGGCCGGCGTGACGGCGCCGGCCGCCGGCCGCGCCGCCTCGCACCAGTCGACCAGCAGCGACTCGTCTGCCAGCCTTCCTGCCATTGAGTCGACGGCTGGCTCGGCCGGCGACGTACCGCCTTGGCCGACTCCGGCGCCGGTGCCTTCCCGCCAGCTCAAGGTCAACACGTGGATGGCGGCCGCAGCCGCGGCCAACGCCGGTTTGGAGAGGAAGCGCACTGGAGAGTGCACGTAGTCCATGAACGGTGGGACGACGGCGGCTGAGCGTGGGCCTCCACGCCGAACAACGACACAGGGTTGCAGCCTTCCAGCAGGGGGCGGCGCGCCGTACTGGATGTACTGTATTAACATTGCCGACGTTACACAGGAAATACGACCAAAGCGTTCCATTCTGAAAATATGCATCTATCTCGTTAATATATACAGCGTTGCTGCACAGCAGTTACTTTGACGGAAAGATGGAACGTGGCACAAAGGACGATACGCGCTGCCAAAAACAAGTCACCTGGCACAACACGGCGGTGCTAGGGCGCGTGTCGACAGAGCTGCCGTCCGCACGAGCGAACATACCACTCGTCTGCCGTGCCTTCCTTCCAATGCCATCCCTGCCCAAGCTCTCTGAGACGTTCATTGTGGCGCGCACGGGACAAAAACCAGTCGCGTCATGGCTCATGGTCATAAGTGGTGGCAGTAACATAGCTGCTTCCTGCAGTGCGCACACCTGTTTTGCTTCTAGCTGCTGCCGTCTTTCAGTGATGCGTGTACCCGGCTGGCACGCAGTTTTCTAGCTTCTGCGTCCGGCCCGGATTCCGCCTTATCCCAGCGGCACGCGTCCTGTTAGCTTGCTACTCGGAAGCGTGATGCGACATGCCCTGACTTGGAGAACTGCACTGCGACTGATTAGTTCAGGTGCGGTGGGCTACCAGCCCCAGATGTCTTGCCTCGAATTCGGGGAAGAAAACTTTTGTGGCACATTACGGTTGGGTTTTTCACCTCAGACTCAATGGGGGAAGGGGACATCACCAGAATCGATAACAGCTTGCAAGCGTTTCCGTTCCGTGCTCGGTGTGGGTGGACACCGCTGAGGTGCATCGTTCTTCCTGATGTGGGGCACGGCAACAACGTAAGGTTGCAAATGTATCGCGACCATGTCGGGGGCTTGCACGACTGCTGATAGGCATGGCATGTCGATGAAGCAGCCGTCACCGTGGCAGTGTATGGACTTATCCCAACCTGGTTGTTTCTCGCGCGCGGACGGCATGGGCCATGGGCCATTACAGCCGAAGGCCGAGGCGCGACCACTACGCTTCTTGCACCGACACTGGCGCGTCTCTTGTCGCAGCGACCGGAGCTACACGGAGGCGATGCCTCGAACCTGGCCGATATAGATAGTTTGGCACGCGACTGTGACGTCACGCGGTGGGAGCTATGATCCCCGATGCGGCGATCAGTCACACGTAAAGCGACGCGACGGGCCTGCGGGCGTTCCTGCGTAAACACAAGGCAGGCGACCGTCATGACAGTGAGCAGCGCGCCACACGGCTTCACACCAACTAGTGGAGAACTAGACGGCTTTGCACCAACGAGTAGAGCTCCACATATCACTACACAAGCGAGCATAGCTCCATATATCACTACACCAGCGAGCAGATCTCCAGATAACACTACATTGGCGAGCAGAGCCCCCAGATGGCTATGGTGGCCGGTGGAGCGTCGGACTGCTCTACATCGGCGAGCAGAGCCCTCAGATGACTATGGCGGCTGTTACAGCGTCAGACGGCTCTACATCAGCGAGCAGAACCCCCAGATAACCATGGCGGCCGTTATAGCGTCAGACGGCTCTACATCAGCGAGCAGAGCCCTCAGATGACCATGGCGGTCGTTAGAGCGTCAGACGGCTCTACATCAGCGAGCAGAGCCCCCAGATGACCACGGCGACCGATGGAGCGTCAAACGACTCTACATCAGCGAGCAGAACGCCAGGCCGTCGGTCAGGACGTCTTGCATCAGCATCGGAGTCGCCATCGGCAAGGCGGTATCATCGTTCATCTGCTGGTACAGCTCGCGGTATCGTTCCTGGGGTCGACAAGGCATACCATGAAGAAGGCGCAGCATATTTATACGTAAACGCAACCCTGAAGCTACAAATATCATCATGACACATGTGCGTAGAGAGACGAAGCTCGATCGTAGATCGGTCAGAAATCCCACCCGTGGCAATTTGCGCAATTTGATTAACAATGTTTCAGCTGTGGATTGCTGAGCTCCTATTTCAGAGCCTAAAGGATTTTCTTGGGTGTTTTGCTTACAAGGGCTCTTCCCTAGCATGAACGTTCCTTCTGTTAAACGTTTTTAGCTCCCCAGAAGTGTGTTATTAATATGTAATGGACTTGGATTTATGATTTCTTTCTCGCACTTACCTAGCATCGCCTTTACTGGAGATGTAAATATTGTGTATTCAGTTTTGGCGCTATCGTGTCATACAATTCACGGAATGCAACTCACGAAACATGCCGATAATGGTGCTTGGTGTAGTTAGCTAAAATCGTCAACGGCCAAACGTCTAGAACACATAATTTTGCTGTTCTTTGAGAGAGTGATTCTTGGTGACTGATGGCATATTGGGGGAGGTGGTTAAGGCGAACGTTTGCGGAAGACAAAGTCTCTCAGAAATGGCGATACCTCATCCATGTACAAACTTGCCTAAAACCACGTCGCCCTCATATCACAATTATGTTTTTCATTGTAGCGGCACTTAACACAGCAGACGACATCATATGACACTTTTCCACTGACCTATACATCATGTCCGCTTTGAAACGCATCGTTCACTCAGTTCACTACGCTTTGTCACTCACAATTCGGGGTCACTAGCGCATTCATGTCAATGTAAATAATATTATAGGTCCTGACATTCTGAGCTTGCGATAAGAACTCGAGGAATGTGATTGTTCAATAGGTTTTCGGGATCGCCAAGTCCTCCAATTCTTCAGTCTGTGACAATTTCCAGCGCGGTGAGCATGCCCCGTCAGTATCTAGACCAGCCCATCGGGTTATTCCTGGTGATCGCCGTGTCCTCTCACATGTGACTGTGAGATATTTGCAATTATTCGCTCCCTTTGGAATGAGTCGAGTGTGCGCCTTGTCTGCCAGTTCATCCTTCGAGTGTGACCACGCGTCGTTCGTCCCAACGGTTGAGAAGAGACATCACCAACCCAACGTCGGTGCCATGGCCGTTCGCTTTATCACGTATCGATCCTGTCCCGGCTTGACGGCCGGCAGCCTGGTGGTCGCCAGAACTGCCCGCAACCCTCGCCGCAGCGGCGGAGCAGCAGCTGGTGGAGTGCCGCCAGGCTCCGGCCGCTGTTCAGCTGCAGCGCTCGGTCGCTCCCCCTCCCCCTCCCCCCCCCCCCCCCCCCGTACGCCACGGGCCAGTGGTCGAGTTCACCGCACGCGTGTACTGTTCTAACCTCGCCCAGGGGGCACAGGTCAACTGTATGTACTGGTCGGCGGAGATAGGATCCCAGCTGCAGGTCATCGCAAACCGAGAACTGCGGGGCTAGGCTACGCTGGCCACCCCTCACCCCGCCGTGCCTCATTGGTGGTGAGCGGTGCGATGTGACAATAACGGTGGCTCGGCTCTGCCTGGTGAGAGAACCCGTACGTGGATGTGGGCACCTTGGAAGAGCACCAAGGGCGGAAAAACGTATTTTAGGGGATTTACCGTGTGGATGTCAGTGATAGATTATAGTGGGCATATTCGCTGCATTTCTGTGAATAAGCGATCATATGCTGTTTCCTGGCCTGTCCGATCCAGTCCCGCACACACCGGTGCTACTTGCCATACGGCGCTCATACGTTAACACCCGAATCCGAGGTAAAACACACTACCTGTCGCACTACTCCACTCACCTCATGGACCCCGCTCCCACTGCATAGCTCCCCAAACGATCCCAACTAGCGTCAGGAGCTAACACCAACGAACTATGTAGTGTTACCCGCCAGAACTGGCCGTCCGCCTCACCTGGCACCTAGCGCAAGGGCATATTTGTTCATCGATGCTCTGGTACTGGTCCGCTAGCCGCGCAAAGTCGCGCTGCTCCAGCTCGGCCCGCCCGCAGCCGCAGCTGGGCTCGCAGCCGCGAGATTCGGCGACCGGCGCCGCCGCCAGCGTCGCGCCTGCGGCTGTAGGCTGCGCCGCATGACGGCTCCGGCCCCCGTGAACGTCATCGTAGCTCGGCAGCACGTGCTGTTTAGGAGGAGCTCGGTTAAAATGTGGTGGATTTTATTCCAGATTAAGCTGAACTTAATACAGCCCAAGCCCCAATGAGACCTACGCCTTAAGATCGGGTCGACAATTGCCTGTCTTTGCGAAAAGGCCAAGGGCCATTTTTAAAAAAGAAGATGGTGCGTGTGTAACTACAGGACAGATGAGAATCACGGAACAATGTAAAACAAACAGCTTTACGCAAGTTGTCGCGGCTGCTCACATGGAGATCAAGAGTCATCCTCTGCTTGATAGGCTGAGCACGCATAGCTAGACTAAACAAGCCTTTTTCGCTGCACACTTGCAGCGAAGTATCCAACTCTCTTCCTCACCCCCTAATTGTCTCTCGTCTTACGACGGAGATGCATGTAACTGCGCAGTTTAAGTGGAATCCCTCAACACACAGCACAACGAAAAGCATTGCTTTTTCGACGCCACCACCGTACATGATTCTGATCCATCAACAGAGTGTTGAAGGCCCCTCTCCCGACGACCGGCCGGCGAGCCGGCTCATGGCGGCCAACTGACCGAGCTGCTGACGCTGTGGTAGGACGGCGGCGGGCTGGTGGAGAGGGCGGCCGGGTCCAGGCACTCGGTGCTGGTCTGGCGCTGCACCGGGCGCCGGCAGTACAGCGGCGGCGGCAGGTCTGGGGACCGCGCCGGCTCAGGTCAACCGCCGACGACACCACGACAGGCACGGATCACAGCCACCACACACATGGGTGTGGGAACAGGCGGCCAGGGGAGTCATGCCCCCCACTTCTTGAGATGATGGGGAGCAGTAATGATAACTGCCCCACACTTTTTCAGATTTAATTTGCGTTCAGTTTACTTTTGTGCTACCTCAAACAAACGTGCCGACTTACATGGTTCGGCAGGCATCTTCCCCAAACCGCATTGAACAAAAACGCTTCACTCGGCAGCATATCATAGCAGCATATGATTTTGTCATGTACGGCAAACGGAGATAGTTACGGGGCAAGTCCTAGTACCAAAGGCTCCGTACTGACCTTTTGTATAGGCTTGGTTCCTCTGCCTGACCGTTTAGCACCCTCAGCAAAAGTTCATGGAACTTAAAACGGATTTTTCGTAAGCGTTTGGCGTAGTCCAGCATGTCAGAGAACTAACTCTAGGTTTTTATATTATGTCGGAGCTTCACATAGCTTTCACGAAATTACCGCCATTACGTTCTCTGCCTGAAAATTTTAAGCATCACTTGAATGTCTTGATTTTTTCCATGGGCAACATTGTTACCCTATTTTCCCGAGCCATGGCTCATTTTTAGGCATTTTATGAAACGTTTGAAGAACGTTGAGCGTTTCAAGAGAACCCTGACTAAACCGAGCATGAATTATGTTGTGTTGCTATTTTATGTTTTCTGTTTGATTGGACCGTCCGTATTGTGCATTGTGCCTTCGCCTTACAGGATATAATTAACTACATTAACTCTCACGCACGGGGGCAGCACCACCGGGCGACGGGGGACCGGGAACGCGTTCCTCTCTATCGTCGGAAAGGAAGGGGACAATTCCCTTATCGTAACACATTTCTTGCAAAAGGAAAAATTTTCTTCGCACAGACTTTCGCTAAGGAGCCCCTACTCCCAATTTCACCATACTAAAATTCCTTAAGCAGGAAGGATTGCACTGCTACAAATATAGTGCGATGCTACTATGACTCCAAAAGATCACTCTACGGCATTCCCCTACATGAGCCGAGCATATTAAATGCCTTCCGTGCTTAGAATTTAAAGCAAGATCAGGAGGTGATTGGAGCATCCCTGTCTGCAACTTTTGAATATGAGGCATTCTGGATGAGAACTGGAGGGATAGGTAAAAGCTGATATTGAATTGCAGTGTAGGTGGTGCGATGCATTATTTTGAGCTACACAGATACGAATGCTGTTTTTGTACGCTGTGGGTAAATGATCACGTGTCGTCATTATTTGCACCGGCATGTCTGCCCTGAAGCTCTGGAACACAAATGGATGCGGTCCTGGAATTCTGCGCACCTCTTCCGTTGATCGCCCACCTTGAAACGTTCAGAATATAGGTGGCAGCATGATAGCGAATATAGGTGATAGTCTTGCATGATAGCGTCATGGTATAATATTTTCGTGGGTCATCATTGTACTCCTGGTATGACTATACTAAATGACAATTTGAGGGACAATTGTGATGAATTTGCATGATAAGCTTATTCTACTGCAGGATTATTACTGTCTCCGAACAGTCGTCTCTTCAACAGTTTTGGATCATTGTGTTTCCAAAATGTGTCATGTGAGTTAAGGGCACACAAAAAGATCATACAAGGTCCCTCATTCCTATCCCTCCCCTCTTCCTCTCGGTCGCCGGGTTTGCCCCCAGGTAAAGTTCCTCGATTGTGCCTTGAGCCTGTTCCCCGTTTCATACACACAATTTGAAGCGTTCCTAGGCCCATGACCACACATGCTCGTCAAGCACACGACAGAAACGTGATGAACACGGCAGATACATTATGGGAACACGGAAAACACGATGAGCATAAGACGGACACATGGAAGATACACCGCAGGTACACGGAAGATACATGACAGATACCCTGAAGATGCATTGCAGATAAACGAAAGATAGACCGCGGATACATGGAAGATGCAACGCAAATACATGATGGACACGTAAGATACACCGCACGATAACGTCAAACACCATTTGCAACCGACCGCAGTGCAATTAAAACTGACACACAGGGCAGTGGCAGCACACATTGCGACTAGTTCAAGGAACAGCCTAATATGCAGTGGGACGAGGTGCAGAGCTGCAGCTTTGCATCGATTCCTGTGTGTGCATGTCAGATTAAGACGCCGACAGAGGTAATAACTTACATCAATGACTGGGTCTGAGGCGGGCCTTTTGGTAGTGCGAGTGGAGGATCGAGGCAAGGGACTACTAATGCATCGTTCCAACGCCACCCCTTGGCGCCAGTGACGGCTATATTGTCCCATCGGTTGGCTCCGTAATCTATGGTCTTTGTCTCCTGGGAACCATTTTACTCCCCAGGAATTGGGTTGCCATCCCATGCGTCAAATCATGGCGACGCATCTGGCCTGGAAGGCACCCAAAACGCGGCCATTTTGAAAACACTGCTCATTTGATATCATTGGTGAAACAATAGCGCTGACCACTGGCCCATGTCGACAATGAGAAATGTGTGTGCTGCTACCTGCCAGATAAGAGTCATGGAGCAATATAAATACAAAACTTTACACAAATTGCCGCGACTGCTAACAGGGAGATGAAGACGTCGCAGCGACACGGCCTGCGGCTGATCGATGTAGCCTCTCCGCAGGGCCTACGGAAAACCCATCAGCCGCAGCGTCTGTAGCTGATGGGGTTTCGTCGGCCATGCGGCGTCTCGTCCACTCTTTATGATCCGGCGCGTCTGGACAGCTCTCCGCCGGGCGGGATTGGCCTCCGGGGGAGTAGGCGTTCATGGTGGGCGTGACTTCGATCCCAGTCGTCACGAGTAGGGGATGCGGACTGCGCAGGAGAGGGGGGGGGGGGGCGGGGGGCAGACAGGAGAGAGAAGTGCAGATGGAACCCAAACAGGTATATGATTAGAACCCGCAAGCAAACGATAGATGCACACAGTTTCCATGAAATGTTTCCAAGCGCGTTGGTTGTTTCCGTGACCCACCGCATGTAGCATTTCCCAACCGATTTGTTGGTGAATTGAAGGAAAAAGCGGTAGCGATTTGTGAACAGAGTTGAGTGGGTTACCGCGTACAACTGAACCAAACAGACAATGAGTAGCACTGAACTTTACAGTACTTAGGATGGATATCGGTAAAAGTTGGCTTAAGCCTATGCCGTTTTGACATCCCAGATAATTTCGACTTGGATCACAGCACTTCGCATTTCAGGCCAGTTTCGGAGATAATGGCATTGATATTTCTGACAACATTGAGTTATATTAGGTAACGGCGCACCCGTGGGTCAAACGCTGTTAAGATCGATTACTGAATTGCTTACTGTTCGACTTGAATTAAATTTTTGAAATGGTAACGTTCGCCTGCATTGTACAATTGATTTCACGTCTTTTCCTGATCTAGTTGTCAGGATACAACATCAGTCCTGAAGAACGTCGAAGATGCGCGCACCTGCGGCTTGTGCACCGCTGCGTGTGGAAGTCTGTGTACATATTTGCTCCGTCCATCCACATGTTTGCCGGAGTGATTGGTCTGTCTTTTCCTTCGCCAGTATTGATTGAACCATGGCGCTGCGACGTCTGGTAGCTGAGATCTCGACCCGTTTCCGACCTGTATCCTTCAGCTTTTTGACGAGATGAGCGCTTCACCACCTTTCCTGTTTCAAATCACACGGATAGGTGAAGTAGTGCCGATATTGCACCTTTCGGAGAATTTCGCTGCCTTAATGCCATGAAGCCCTCACAGCAGAGTTCACGAGTTACCCTAAGCCCATGGGTACTATAAAATGGTAATCGGTTGGGTTGGGCGTATATTTTGGGTAATTTGCTGGCGTGGGTGCGTATATGGGTAAGGCGTTGACCAAATGCCGGTTACGTACTTCATGAAATGCTACACACTATTACTGTTGTTGCTTCTGTATGTTATATGTAGCTTCATTCACAGTATGAACGCAAAAAGGAAGGTTTGGGTGTAAACTTTCCTGAAATTTGTATAGTCCATAACTCAAGTTGTGTCAAATAGCACACGAATGGGTACCGGATGGGCACAGCTTATAAGAGATAACTAGTGAGTGGGTGTGGTTACAGCCCTATAAGGAGCGGGTGGATTGGATAAAGGAAATCCTATATGTAAAGGTCTCTATACTACAGCCTGGATTTAAAGAGAGTGTTCTACATTTGTATGGCAGCCCTGACCTCCTCAAAACATAACCCTTCTAATTTCAAGATGTACGCGCTCCAAGATGACCAGACCATGTTGGAAAGACCATTTCAAAGTCACTCGGGCATCAATGACGCCATAGTGGCGTCATTCAAATCCTGTCACTCCACTGGCTATGCGACGATCAAGACAAATAAAAATAAAATTGTCCAGTCGCTCATATCTGGCGTTCGTAGGCGTGATTTCCAGGTATAGCAGCCATTAATCGGCTCTTAATTGATAACAACCGTAAGATAATGCCTCTGAATATTTTTCAAAACCAATTCGTATAGTTCAACGATTACACTGGGCAAATTTTGTAACGACATAGAGGCTGTCCTCTTAACAGATTAAGTTACAGCACCACGAAAATAAAGATTCTACCTTTGCCCTTCCAGTTCCACCACCAGGTTTCAGTACCACTTAGTCGTGCTGTAAAGGCCAATCCGTTATTATCATCAACCTAAGAATCTGAGGTGAAACATATGCCCAAAATATCTCTGAATGTACGATTTTAGGCCTCAAAACATCCAAGGGTGTTTTTCCAGAAGCGTTTTCATCTTCGTTCACCTGTTGGCTACAGATGTGTATTAGCCGCGGGACCGACGATGCGCGACCTATGGAGACTGCAACGTCTGGTGTCGGGTTTTTTGTTGCTAAGATATGCGCGCGCGCATGCTCAAAACTGCGTTATATCAGTTGCATCACTAATCGATTATGACTGAAAGTTGAACATCTTCCGGGCAAACGTGGCATGGTCATGCTAATGCAAGCTGCTGACCCTCTTTGATCTGCAGTTTACATTCGCGAGGTTCTTGATATCTGTGTACAATCCAGATAGAAATTTGACAAAGTATCTGAGTTCTATCAGCTTGAAGGCAGTCCACCGGATCTTTGTTCATTTAAGGGCGCCGGAGATCAATTTCATAAAGTCGTAAACGTACTAATTTTTCAGTTTATTGACTGCTTATTTCAGGCAGAATCGATCTCACGATAGCTTCTGGGTTCTATTCCAGCCATGGGAGAAAAAAATGAAAAAAACATGAAACAACAAACAAACATGAAACAGACAAACAAAAACAAACACGGCTCAATGAAAAAACGTCCTCATCAGCAAATGGGGACCAAAACCAGACTTTCTTACAAGGTGTTTTTACTATCAGAGGCCCTTTGTCAGCGATGTGCCCCCCTCCCCCTCCCTCTTACTCCGTCTCTGGCTGCGCGACTAATATCGGCGGTAATACAGCAGTTTTTAAAAGACCGTGCTATTTGGCTCTGAAAACCATGAAAGCATGTTCCTTGGTTCCACAAATATGACCGCCAAATGCGTTACTGGCCTGGTCGGACCAGATAAACAGCTGAAGCTACAGCATTTTCGGTAAGATGGCATACAGGAGCACTCTACCTGCAGCCACACACATAATCTCTATGTTGCTGAGATAGAAACCTCATTTCCCTGCTTAAATATCCTCTATTCATACTTACCGCTCCCTCTGCAACTCAGGTGTCCTGCCTGCCTCCCTTATTGCCATTAATCCTTCACGCGTCGATCATCGCATTTCAGATAGAATCATGCAATGCATAATGTCGTGATTCAAACCTGGCCTTCAGGGTCAGGAGGGAATTCCACGGTCCTGATTCAAACCCTGAGCATGAAAACGTGACCAAACGACATTACAATGCGATGCAAACAAGTTGAGGTGCCAGGAAAAAGGGCTGCACGTCACCGACATTGCATATGCTGTCAATGCATCCGACATCAATTTTACAGCCGTTGTTTGCTTTGTCAGGTTACTGCGTGCCAGTTTGGGTCTTGTTTACGCTGGTCATTTCGCAAAGCAAAAAGCGGCTATCTGTCTTAGTCTGCGCTGTCGGCTTTCGCCGGAAATGAAAGTGACTCGAGGTGTCGCAAAAACCGACCTCCATTTGATGACAAGTCTCCCCTCTTGGGTTTGATGGTGTCCAGCGGATTTGTGTAGCTAGGTTCGGCCACTGCCAAACGGTGTGTCGTAATTAACGAAATTGAGTCTGTTATCCAATTGTTGAGTTTGCTGCAGTGTTGTGATCTCATTGCTGTGCCGAAACCCTCGATAATCAGAACAACTTGATTCGTGTTGCAACAGCGAAACACGCTCCAACAAGCTTCGCCATTAATGTTACCAACCTTATGCAGATCGAACTAAGACAGTGGTTTATTCTCAACTCCTGCCCTGAGAGCCACCATCTTACTGTCATTGACATGTTGCCACATTCGTCACCTGGAGCCTCCGCTACACGCACGACATTATGCCAGTGAGCCTGCCGCGGTAGCCGACCGATGCACCGATGCGAAGCCTGCTCGAGAAGGCCGTCAGAGATGACGCCCGAGGCTGAACGGCCGCACTCGCCTGCCGCCGGGAGACGCTGCTCGAGATCGGCCGTTAGAGATGATGCCGGGGATGACCGGCCGCGCTCGCCCGCCGCTGGGAGACGCTGCTCGAGACTGGCCGTCAGGGATGATGCCGGGGATGACCGGCCGCACTCGCCCGCCGCCGGGAGACGCTGCTCGAGACTGGCCGTCAGGGATGATGCCGGGGATGACCGGCCGCGCTCGCCCGCCGCCGGGAGACGCTGCTCGAGATCGGCCGTCAGAGATGATGCCGGGGATGACCGGCCGCACTCGCCCGCCGCCGGGGAGCGCTGCTCGAGACTGGCCGCCAGGGATGATGCCGGGGATGACCGGCCGCGCTCGCCCGCCGCCGGGAGACGCTGCTCGAGACTGGCCGTCAGGGATGATGCCGGGGATGACCGGCCGCTCTCGCCCGCCGCCGGGGAGCGCTGCTCGGGACTGGCCGTCAGAGATGACGCCCGAGGCTGACCGGCCCCGCTCGCCCGCCGCCGGGAGACGCTGCTCGAGCTGGCCGCGGGGGATGACGCCCTGGGCTGACCGGCCCCGCTCGCCCGCCGCCGGGTAACGCCGCGCGTCGTCAGCTACCCAGCAATATATGCAGATGGGCTTGGGTCGGGACGATGGCGAGGGTGAGGTGAGACCAAGCGCGGAGGAATGACGTCACGCGGCCGCAGCCAGTCGTGGTGAACAGTGCTGGCGATTCGGGACCGCCGTACAAGCTGCCCAGCGCGCTCGCAGCCAGTCGTGGTGAACAGTGCTGGCGATTCAGGACCGCCGTACAAGCTGCCCAGCGCGCTCGCAGCCAGTCATAATGAACGGTGCTGGCGACTTGGGACCGCTGTACCACCTGCCCAGCCCGGTCGGTTAGGAGGCGCTTCCATATGGGAGCACACCCACCAAGAGAACATATCCACCGAGGTCATGAGTGGGTAGCTGGTGGTAAAATGCCGCGCGAATGAAATGTCACGCAAAATTATTCGGAGCAGCTCGACCTAACAGCTAACGGATGCATCCCAAGCTATTTGACAAACTTAAGAGCCTTCCAAGGAGTAAGGCTTGTCAAAACGCCATTTTTGACTTAAAAAAACAGCACAGTTAAGATTTACTGCACGGCTGGCATATTTTCTTCAGATCCCAGAAGTCCCGGGAAAGACCAAAAATTTGGTACGCCTACACAGCCAAAAGCATGTGTGCCATGTCTCAAAGCAAAGCTGCGAGTAAGCAAGCAGCCAGCGTTCCACATGCTCACGCGTAAGTTTTTCTATGTCGCGGAGAGGTGGTCTGGAAATAGAAGCAATCAAGATCTGAAGCTCATTGCTGCTGAAAAAAAGATTTAACCTCATAAAATAAAGCAAAATTTTCAGCAAGTATGCTTGCATCATATGTAAGAAATACGTATTCATTCATTGATCAAGTATTTGTCGCCGGTGTCAGTGTTCTTTCCAGTGTCAGCGGTGAGAGCAGTGCTCTAACATTTAACAGCGTTTGACACGCACAAGTATTGACCAATGCTGTGGGATGGGGTCGTCGAATTCCCCCTTGTTAATTGGCTAAAAATCTCGCTTCCTGACCAGCGGCTGTGACTAGTGATTGTGTGCTGACTTCTAAAAGCAGATGGTACCAGTGCCCTGACTTGCTGTGAAAGTGAACAGTGTCAGTGTGCTGATCTGCAGCGGTGACCAGTGACGGGGTGCTGACCTGCAGCAGTGACCAGTGGCGGGTGCTGACCTGCAGCAGTGACCAGTGACGGTTGCTGACCCGCAGCGGTGACCAGTGACGGGTGCTGATCTGCAGCAGTGACCAGTGACGCTTGCTGACCTGCAGCAGTGACCAGTGACGGGGTGCTGACCTGCAGCAGTGACCAGTGACGTTTGCTGACCTGCAGCAGTGACCAGTGACGGGTGCTGACCTGCAGCAGTGACCAGTGACGCTTGCTGACCTGCAGCAGTGACCAGTGACGGGGTGCTGACCTGCAGCAGTGACCAGTGGCGGGTGCTGACCTGCAGCAGTGACCAGTGACGCTTGCTGACCTGCAGCAGTGACCAGTGACGGGTGCTGACCTGCAGCAGTGACCAGTGACGCTTGCTGACCTGCAGCAGTGATCAGTGACGCTTGCTGACCTGCAGCAGTGACCAGTGACGGGGTGCTGACCTGCGGCGGGTGCTGACCTGCAGCAGTGACCAGTGACGGGGTGCTGACCTGCAGCAGTGACCAGTGACGGGTGCTGACCTGTGAGTCGGCACCCGTGCAGCCGCTCCTCACTGCGACTCCGGCCGGTGTGCCCCAGTTCCGCCGGTGAGCCTTCTCTGCCCGCTCTGTCGGCTGTGGCCGTGTCGAACGACCCCTGCGGCCTCAGGGGGTATTTGGTCTTGGTGTGACACACCGGACACCGTCCTGAAACCCACCGCACGAGGTAATTCTCAGGCAGTGGCGTGCCAACGGGAATTGTCCCGTTCAGCGTACGTTCATTTAGTTCGCTCAGTTCACTTCTGTTCGGCGCATTTGGCGCACGCTCACGACCCATAGGTCGAATGACGATGCTTTCCGATCCATGATCCGACCAAGAGACTTTCTGTGGTAACACTCAGGGGAAACCAGCGTCCAGCGGAGCAAGGCGTCCAGGACGCGTAGCGACCGGTGGCTCGCCAGGCTGTGGCGGCCCTGAGGCGAATCAAGAGAAACCGTACGTTTAGGGCGTCAATTCTCATGTGATCCAATCAATGTAGCACGTTTTCCAAGCGTTTGCAGCCAGCAAAGGAGGTTCTTAAGCATTCGTCATACCCTAAATCAGTCAATACCTGAAAAACATACACACATCAAAGCACAAAAGCTTGTATTGAATGCCAACTGAATCTTACTATACAACGTGCACATAAGTATTGGTTATTACCATAAAAAAGTGATCCGCACTACTAGTACCGTGGACACCGTAGGCAGTCCACAAATACTGCGTTACTTAATGACCAGTCTCCAGACATCGAGGTAGCCTTGATAGGGCATGAGACTTTCATAGCAGCGCTGATGTCATATCACCACGTGGTGTACATGTAAACAGCATCACGGAAACCAGACAGTGTGAGAACTTTCCCACAGTAAGAGAACCTATCTCTTGTCAATGTCTGCTATCAATTGGTATATCCTACTTGTAAAATACTATCACTTGCAATAAGTACTTCTGTACCTAGATACGTTCCTGCACATCTAGGTAGGTAGAGTCTGTCGGCTCTCACCAAGTTGGTAAACTCATACTCTTTTTCATGCTAACATAGTTGAACTGCATATCAAGTCATGTAAGTTGTTCAGTGCATTAGCGAGGCGCTTTATTCATATAGATAAGACGGTAGTAATAGCCTAATTCCTCGGATAAAAACCAGGAGAACGGAGATATAGCTGGGCTGCTATTTCGGCAACATGCCTTTATCAAAATAATAGCATAAGTGAAGTATGGCATTCACTTATACGATATTTATATTGAATAGAAGTGAATTAATGAAGAATCTACTTCTGCTATTGCTTCCATAAAGTCACGTTGCCGAAATATCAGCCCAACTATGTCTCCAGCCCCCTGGCTTTTCTCCGAGGAATGAGGCTATTACTACTATCTTAAACATAAAGGCTGCGATAGCAGCCGGTATGTTGATTTGAGCATACCTATGCCACCCACCTGCAAACCACTTCCTCTTCTTTTCGTCTTGAGATAGCCCACACGCGCAGCTGTATTTGGGCGAATCCGAGCCCGGCATCGCTGTTGCTGGTAAGCGTCTGAAAACACGCATTTATTATTTGCGTGTTTTATGATATAAACGGGATTTATTTATATACGTTATTATCTTATAATATATATATATATATATATATATATATTATTTATACAATATTATATATATATATGTATTATTTATACAATATTATATATATATATATTTATATACGTTTATAAACGATAAACGTTATTATTATAAACGGGATACAGTTACTGATATCCCAACACCACTCAAACCCATTTTATCATATTGGTCGGACGTGTATCACTGCACTGCACTGGGAAGGCGTCATACAATCGTGGAAGTTTAATGAACTTCCGTGAACCCTATGCTGTCATGTACGGTAACATGTCTGGGCACGGTGTTTTTGACCTGGGGCTAGAAGACCATCATTGCGTCTTCATAAGACATCGGTCGGAACCAAGTTTTCTAAAACTCCAAAAGCAGAACTCCATCCATTCCAAACTCGCGTTTTAACACACTTAGGGCCACACCCAGAACTTGCTGAGTAGGGGATGCCGTCGCGGCTTCAGGAATTGTTCAGGCGATCGCCCTTGTCTGGTATGTTTGTATAGGCATAACGTTTTGTCAAGTTAGTTCTCCATCCATCGTCAGGTGTTCTTGTGCCCTGAGCAGTCCTGGATGGTATTCGATTTTCAGCCATGTACGCGTCGCATTCCCGGTTTGAATCCCAGCACTCACCAGCAATTTCGTGGCGAAAATTCGGATTGTGACGTGTACATGGCTGAAAGTCCGTTTCACCACTCAAGAACACCTGGCGACGACCAGGTAATGAAATGGGTTAAACGTTGCGTGCGTACTAACATACAAGACGCGGACCATGGCATGAACGAGTGTTTCAACCGCACTATTTATGCCTGATCTCAAACGGTTCGTAAAACTATACACCACGCTGCATGGCAGACGCAGACGTGCGGATTGAATTCCAAATTCTGGAAAATCGAAAACTTTACAATTTACCCAATGTGGAAATTGGACAGACAGGGTTCAAATATGTCTGGATTTTTTGGACAGCCGATAAGCCTACTTAATGCCCTCTTTTTCAACATAATTTGATTCTGGAACATAAGCAAGCTGTTGAAAGAGCGAGCCAGAATATACCACATATATTCAGTAGTCCATATCGTGAGATAAGGACTACGTGATGTTAAGTTGTCCACACTTGAGATATGAGATAATGAAACATAATATAACCTGCTGGTGGTTAGGGACAATATGGAACTCCCGTGAGCTCTATCCAATCACTGCGTACCATTAGCACGAAGCAGTGTGCGCAGATTGCAGTTCTGATTGTCGACCACGTTGTCATCGTCGGGCTTAAAGATAATCAAGCTTAGCGGGCATCGATGTAAATGTCTTTTATCCTCACGGCAGCCTGTGACACACTTAACTTACTTAGATTCATTAGAACCTTACCACACCATCCAAACAAGTTGCTGTCATCGAGCTTATCGGACATCCATGCCAATGGCTTCAGGGGGGGGGGGGGGGGGGGGGTGGTTGTAATACTCATGACTTACCTAGATACGATTTGTTTCCACTCACCATCCGACTAAGCTGTCATCGTCGAGCTTAGTGGTATTCAAGCTCAGCGGACGTCGGCGTGAATAGTGAATTGTGGACATCGTCACGAAAGCCTGTGATACCCACCATTATCCTACGATCATTTTCTTTCCTTTCATTTGATTTGAGAGGGCCAATGCAATGACGCTAGTAACTAACTTAGTATTTTCCCGTTTACGCAAGAGATACAATAAAACGGGTCTCATGTTGATGTTCGTGATGTCTGCTTTTCTCACCGAAGCAAAAAGCTAACTCTTAATGTCATAGGTCTAGGTCACACAAAACGCGGCACTCTGACGTTCATAAGTTTACTTAAGAAAAGCAATAAATTGGTATCATAGCTATGCTTATGACGTCCACCCTCGCCACATCTAGAAATAACTCCTTTCAAGGTCAAAGGTCAAGGTCATAAAGCCGCAGTACTCTACTATTTGTTTCTTAAAAAACAATGACAATACAGTCATGCTTTGTTGATGCTCGTGATGTCTGTTCTCGTCACGCGTGAAAAACTAACTCTTAAGGTCGAAAGTCGAGGTCATACACAACGGGTTCCCCGGCATTTATATGGATACTTCAATGATGCCACAAAAAGTAGCATATAATCCTCAGGATGTTCGCTTTCATCGCTCTTGAAAAATATCAAGGCCATAGGTCAAGGCCCCATGAAACGCAGTAACCTGACATTCATTTATTCGCTTAAAAATATGACCAAATTCGTGCCTTACTGATGTCCGTGATGTCTGCTTTCGTCACACTTAAAAACTAACTTTTAAAGTCAAATAGCAAGCTAACAAAAAAGGGCTCCCTAACATTCATTCGTTTCCTGAAGGAAGACAACAAAATGGGTATCAAGTGGTGCTCGTGATCTCTACTTTGACTGATGTAGGAAGCGCAACTAGCGCCCTCCGTAACGAGTTAGCAAACAAGCTGTACCGGCAACCAGGTGGAGGCCGGTCGCTGGCCGGTAGGCGGGCCGACGAAGCGGCGGCAAGCTACACCCGAGCAGGGGCGGAATGCCGTTAACAAAGACACGCTGCGTAAATGAAGAATCTCTGCGGAGAGCAAACGACGCCCGAAAGTCCAAACATAAATAGAGACCAGAGTAGAACCAGTGCTCCCGCAATAGCAGCTGAGACCGTCCTGTCGCGTTGCAGTCTAAACTTCCACTTCTAAACGAGGTCTGAGCAACAGACGGCCGGTCGGTCGATGATTGGCCCAAGTCCAACAGCGGACCTCTCGCCGAGTTAGGTCCAAGACCGCCTAAACTGGTAAAATCGTAGCACGTATCCATGTGTGTGAAAGTGGCAGAGCTGTACAGACCATCTCAACGCTTTTGGGTACGAAATCACCCATTATGAAACCGCAACTTCGCCTTGTGTACTCCAAGTCCAGTCACGGACCTCCCTGCAGCCTAGATGAAATCCAGCCGAAACGACACAGACGTGGCACGTGCGTACGCATGTGAAATATGAAGACATGTATTGATCCAGTGGCGGCGTTAACGGGGTGGGGGATAGGTTCCCCTTCGTCGTTAGGTGGGAGGGGACAATTCCTCTAACCTAATACCCTTCTTGCAGGCGAAAATGTATTGTTCGCGCAGGTTGTTGCTAAGGAGTCACTATTGAAATTTTTACCATAAAGAAGTACAATCACATAGACAGGATATACTGCTGCAAATACTAGTGCGATGCTCCTGGGACTCCAAAAAGCCACTCGGCGATGCTGCCCTATACTAGCCGAGCATATTCAAATATATTCCGTGTCTAGAGCCTGAACCAGATTAGGTGGTTATTGGAGCATTTCGAGCCAGCAAGGTACGAATGTTAGACATTTCTGAAGGGATAGGCGAAAGGTGATATTTAATTGCAGTATATATGATGCAACGCAGGTAGCTTCCCAGGTAGGACAGCTACTTTCGTACGCTCTCGGTCCATGACCACCACGTGTGATCACCATTTCCAGCGTCATGTTTTTGTCATAGCTTTAGAACGTAAATGGATGCGGTCCTGGAATTTGAGCACCCTTTCTGTTGACGGCGCACCTTCAAGCATATGGAATATAGGTGCCCTGCATGGTAGTGTCATTATGTAATATTTTCGTTGCCCATTACTTTGCTACAGCAAATACAAGTTTACGTGAAAATTTGCCGGACAATTGCAATTAATTTTGCCCTAATGAATATATTCCATCGCAGGGTCATTATGTCTTCGAACAATCATCTTTTCAACAGATTTGGCGTGATTAAGCTTCGATTTGAACTAAAGACAGGGTATGAACGGCCTGGACCAGGGGATAAATGTCCGTTCCCTTATGTGTCCGGGGCTTTAAAAAAAGAAACAGTCAAAAGGGTGACGCGAAACACAGGACGTTTTTCTGCACCATTTTGTGCCCGGATAAACTGCAAGGTTTTAAGCAGGTCGCTGCGCTGGACAATGTCAGCCTAAGCTCAACGTCTAAAAATTAGAGGCCTCATTTTGTGTTTTGATATGGACGTTTTGCTGAATATTGCAGAAGTGTCCTGTTGCGTACTAAATGTGCATTTACTGGCTTAGTTTAATCTTTCAGCATTCTGTGGTTTTGCAACTTGTAGCGGAATGGCTCTCAACGCTATTCCAGCACTGGCTGGCCGAGCTGGCAGAAACCGTCTTCAGAGTTATTGCCACTGATTGACTGGGACCATATTCTCTGCATCACTGTCCATCAAACTCATTCGTAATTCATTTTATATATTTTGGTTATGAAACTTTTTTACTTTACTTAGTATCGGTAGTTGGTTATCATAGTTGAAATAAACGATGAGATAAAGTTCAGCACATCAATTTATAAGTGAACATTTTTTATTACACCACTTGACCTAGCTTATGTCAATGATTTCACCAGTAATGATGGTTAAAATTGAGGACAATATGGAAAGCATATGGAAGAAAATTTCGGGGCTTAGCCAGGGATGGACCTAAGGGGAACATACCATCCTGAGCCAAAGGGTTTACGCTAAACAAAAGACAATTGACAATTTTTTATCTTCAAATTTGCAGAATTTTGGAGGACATTTGACATTTCGCGCAGCGAGAAAGATTTTAAATACGTGCCGGCAAGAATGCTACTTAAAATTTATCATGCATCGTTTCTTTTCATTTTCACGGTGCGCTGGAAGTGGTCATGCATGGCCCCAGCCGGTCACGCACGAGTATGAACCTCGCACAGCATACGAGAGTATAACACTTAAGATGCATGTTGCTTTGAGTCGGGTACGTTATAACATGGCTCATGCAGCCTGAAGAGACCCCCTTTCACTCACTTCTTTCCTTTTTCGAGCTCGTAGCATTTCTATTCCTGGCCGCGCAGAAGCTGCGTATACCAACACTTCGGAGACGCTCAGGGACAGCGTCACCAGAGCCGGGGAGGGCAACCGTCCTCTTGTCATTTTCAGAGCCGACAAATACAGTCCCTCTCTGTCAGTTCTCCGCAATGAGAGGTACCACGCGCAGGAGCACATCCCTGAAGCCGTCAGAGTTGACCGTCTTACCATGGCCCGGCACGCCAGTTCAGTCACAGCTGCATGCAGATTTAGCTCGCGCCAGGGGCTGAAAGTTTGCTTCGCTTAATGACGATATAAAGGAAGATCAACACAGCAGCAGTGTGTTGCATGCATCTCCTTCGCCTGGGTCGATTGATCCAGCTCATGCCGCGGCCACCTTTGAGAGTCTAAACGCGTCATGTCAGAGAACGTTTAACTGCGCCGAAGGCCGCGCCGCAAACGGCAGTGGGACTCCGGGAGAAAAGTCATTGGGATGCTTTTAAGGGTAGCTTAATAAGTAGCCGAGCTTACTCCCTGATGCCATTTTTCCATGCAAAGCAAAAACATTGGAATCAGGCGTCCAAGCTATATAATAGCTGCGGGACAAAGAATGCATCAAATTTCCCACTGTGAAGCTTTGTCACTGTACATACACACGTTTATACACTGATAACTCATCTGGACAGGTGGTCAAGATGATAATGTGCACTGTACTGATTGCTGATAAGAGGTTACGAAACTGCGACAATATTTTTTTTTTAAAAACCGGAATGGGGAAACGGACGTCCTTTCACCTTGAGAGGCGATCGGAATGGCAATAATTTAGATTATTTCCTTCCTCTCAACATTTACAGTGCCAATGTTGAAGTTTTGAGAAACTGTGCAGGTATCAGCCCTTGCCCCCATCCCCAGTTCCCGCTACCCGTGCCTTACCGTAGTGCAGCATAAGGCATGTGCAGAATTTGTATGGTACTGATTATTTACGAAAACGCCAGCTTTTGAACGTATGGTTTTCCACACATTTTTTTATTCAAGTGTCGTCATAGTTTTGGAATCTTATCGTCTCTATAAAAAAAAAATGGTGGCGCTGCCCCCGTGTCCACCATTCTATCGCTGCCGAGAATGACATTGTTAAGTTTTTCATTGCATAAAGGCTCTGAGTGAGAGACGCGGCCGACAATCATCCCCTGTTCACCAACGCACCTCCGATGTAGATTAGCTGCAATACCACCCAACCAGTTACAAGCGTGACAGCTGTAAATGTATGTAGAAATACCAGAGCTGAACCGACCGTCTCATCGCTTTCGGGCCCGAAATGGACATGGGACACCTACTTCTGTATGGTTGGTCCAAGCCCAGTAGCGGACCTCCCTGCAGGCTACACGCAAGACCGACCAAAGCGACACAGCAGTGGCATGTGCAGGCATGGGCAAAATGGAGACATGTGGCGACCATCCTGGTGCCATAAAACCTGAAAAAGAGGCTACTGCGGCTGGCACACAGGGTGCCAACAGCTGTCCATGGAGGCATGCGCCTGACTCTTCGCCAAATCACTGACAACTTCTTCTGGTTTGACCTGAGACGGGGTATCAAGCGCCTGAGTTGTTCATGTTCTTTGTGCCTTACTCACAACTCAAAGAGGACAGCGTGTGGGCAAAGACAAGGAGCGGTTCCGGTGGAAGGTAGACCTTTTCCGCGGTACGCGGCTAACATCAAGAAGATGACGCACACAGAAGATGGGCATAGGCACGTTCTGGTGGCAAAGGATATGTTTACCTAGCTGGTCGAGTTGTTTGCACTCAAGATTCAAGGAGTTGAAGATGTCGCCGAATGCCTCCAGTGATTTTTCGGTATGGTGTCATGAAGTCACTGTTAACACGCGCTCGGATGGGGTGGGGGTCAAATGGACCCCCCCCCCCGAAGGTTTTTCCAGAATGGTTTCCGAACGGCGCGGCACAGCCGCGCCAAATTTTACACAGCTGTAGACAGTTGAATAGCGGATCGTTTCTCATAACAAATTTAGATGTACCTTGTACGGTCGCTGACCTATGGCAGGTCAAAGTCAGACCATGGTTTCAGCGAAGACGATTTCTAGGGAATCCTTCAATCTGATCCAACGACGGAGTGTTAGACGAAGCCATGTATCTCTGAGACGCTTTCTTTGGCAACACAACAGTTAAATGAGCAAATTAAATTGATCTAAGGTCAGCTATAAATGTCACACCAAGGTCAAATCAACCTATTTTGTTACTGTAGGGCTTGCTGTATGGGAAAATTTTTGATGCTCATTTCTAATTTATTGATGGCAGGAACCGCATTATGTATCTTCCATGGACTTTTTCGAGGTCAGAATAGGTCAATGACCTAAAATGACCCAGGTCAACATTTTGTTTTAGGAACATACTGCTTAGCGTAAACTTTGTCGCCTAGTCAAATGCAAAACTCAAAGCAATCTCGTATAATTTTGGTCATCTTGACCTTTAAAAGGTCAAACAAGGCCACTGACCTTGAATGAGCATGTGACCTTTTGCTTAGAAACGGTTATCTAGGTTCTGGGGGCCCTTTAGACACCAACCTGGAACTTGACCTTGTTTGACCTTTTTTGACCCGAAGGCCATGACCTAGGAATCTCAGTCTTCTAAGTGAGTTCACGCACAT
The DNA here is from genome assembly GCF_011947565.3 of Pollicipes pollicipes. NCBI lineage: Eukaryota > Metazoa > Arthropoda > Thecostraca > Pollicipedomorpha > Pollicipedidae > Pollicipes > Pollicipes pollicipes. Next base: position 31,389,340 of record NW_023596545.1, read on the forward strand.
GTCAGCACACCCTGTAAATTTGGTGTCTCTGGTTTTCTTAGCTCGCGAGATCTCAGGCGGGGTCAAATTGACCCCCCCCCCACCCGAGCGAAGGGTATCTAGCCGGCCACCCGGGCACGTGTTAACAGACGAGCGGAAAGCCTTCGAGACCGGCCTGGTGCAAGAGATCTGCCGCAGAATGAAGATCAAGCAGCTGAGAACGTCCGTGTTCTGACCATGTTGCAACGAAATCACCGAGCGTTTCAACAGGGTCTTGCGTGAGATGCTGGCTCACTTCACGCCAGACCGAGACTGGCCACAACTACTTCCCCTGGTGGTCTCGGCATACAACACCGGCCCCCATCTACGACAGGCTTTACGCCGTCCGAGCTTGATGTTGAGACGGAGCTTTACTTAGTGCAACTACAGCGGCGTTCGTATCAGGGTCTTCTAGCGGCCCGTGGCATCGGTTCGCCAAGATCCAGTGCCTGGCAACTGACAGGATTCATCTGGAGTAACGACTGGATTATATGAATGGTGAATGGCCGGATGACCACCTCATAGGATGAGGCGGCCGGAACGTTTCAGAAGGGAGGTACAGTATGGTATGGTACAGTAATTTTCCTGCAGAGAAGGGCGTAAAATGCAGGCTCCAACCGAAATTCGAAGGACCGTACGAAGTGCTGGAGTGGAAACCACCGGACCACATAATCAAGGAAGGGCGACAACTGAGGCTCATGCATGGAGTCACTTGAGGAAAGAAGATGCTCACCTCAATCCGTGCCCTGTCCGCCTCTGACAGCGCTGTCTCGCGCTGCTCACCTGAGTCCGTGCCCTGTCCGCCTCTGACGGCGCCGTCTCCCGCTGCTCACCTGAGTCCGTGCCCTGCCCGCCTCTGACAGTGTCGTCTCCCGCTGCTCACCTGAGTCCGTGCCCTGTCCACCTCTGACGGCGCCGTCTCCCGCTGCTCACCTGAGTCCGTGCCCCGTCCGCCTCTGACGGCGCCGTCTCCCGCTGCTCACCTGAGTCCGTGCCCCGTCCGCCTCTGACGGCGCCGTCTCCCGCTGCTCACCTGAGTCCGTGCCCTGTCCGCCTCTGACGGCGCCGTCTCCCGCTGCTCACCTGAGTCCGTGCCCTGTCCGCCTCTGACAGCGTCGTCTCCCGCTGCTCACCTGAGTCCGTGCCCTGTCCGCCTCTGACGGCGCCGTCTCCCGCTGCTCACCTGAGTCCGTGCCCTGCCCTCCGCCGCCGCTCCACCTCTGACTGGGAAGGCCGGCGAGTCGACGCGGCCGACGGTCGGCGCAGATCGATCCAGAGGGCAGCCGGCCAGGCCCGGGCCCCTCGCGGCTGTGACGGGCGTTGGCCGCTGAGGACGAACGCGATCTGCTGATCCGTCAGAGGACCGCGCGGAGAGGAGAGGAGAGCGGAAGGGGAAGGAGAAGGATGGATGAGTTGGGACATGGAGGGAAAGGGAAATAATGATAAGGAGCGATGTGCATGAGTTTTTATATATATATATATATATATATATATATATATATACATATACACATATTTATATATGCATATATATATATATATATATATATATATATATATACGTAACTCTACTACCTGCCCGAACCTTAATTTGTTGCCATGACTTTGGCTGGAATTCTTTGCGGGCGAGCGTCCAATTTCACCCCATTCTGACGCATGGTAATCTGCTGCAACTATGTTGGTGTGTCAGATCTTAAATGATCATCCTAGCTTGAAGACTTTGTTGACCTAGAATTTGCTGACCCTCGCTATAATTTGCCGTTTTGCATAACACGGACTGCTTGGGGGAAGAGGAACCGGCGATGCAACCCCCCTGTTCCGATTCCAAACTAAGAAACATAGAGCTTGGCAAAACATTAATGGATTAGACCTCACGAGATCTCACGGTTGGTAATAAGTTTATGGTGTTATATCTCAATAGGTGACCCCATTATTCAAGATCAAAGCCCAAAGCTTTTCGAAAATACAATTTTTTCGGGTTTTTATACTCATATGTACCAAACTATGCCTCGCAAGGACACAAACGGGCGTGAGCCCGGTTTGATTCTGAGCACAACGGGGTACAGTGTTATGAGTTTTGACCGTACATTTATAATGCATCCAGAACTTCGTCAAGGATGGGGGTGGGGGAGGGCGGAATATTGTTGTGTACCTTTCCCTCCAAAATCATCGTATTTCGGCCATGACATTTTAGGATTCTTACCCCTGTTTTCATTCGGGGACTCATCCCACTGCGCGCAGCCCTAGAAAACTAGTGATCTAATTATGCGCATGCGTGGCGTTCGTCCGTTTTCTCCAGACCATTGCGGGTTCTGTCATTTTGAGGCTAAGAATTTCGGAGACATCATGACAAAATAAACTATAGATGGCTGCTAAATGCCATCATAATCAAGCACAAACTGGATTCCTGGCTTATTTACGGCTAGCTGGTTAGTGGATGTATCAGCAGATGGCTGATGACTATTGTAGAACTTTTGCTTCGGCTGTTATGTAGTACACATTATCCTAACATAAAAAATGCACTAATAGCGTGATGTACAACGATAGTGGTTGTCACAAATTCAATAACCAACGGAGACATATGACGAAAGCGGCACGAAAACTTATAATCGACAATGCTGCGTAAGAGTTCATCGGATCATCAATTCAACGATTCAATGCCTCTTTCATCGTTTTCCCTCTCATTCGTTTTCCCTCCATTCAAGCTCTTAACCACCTTGACCATCCTGGTGGCGCAAAAACTGTGCATACCGACCCTACGGAGGCGCTAGGATGCGGGAACCGGGGGGTAATGAGGGCAGCTTACCCCCCACCCCCCACCCCCCACCCCCACCTTGAAAGTTGGGGAGCGCTCTCATTCTCCCTAACTTGGGGGGGGGGGGGGTCTGTGGAGGACCTATCTTGATATGATAAGGGCCAAGTATGATGTGCAAATGGATTTTGTAGCCTGTAAAATTCCATTCTGATCGGTCGCGAACTTATTCTGGCCTATTTAGAGTACATTCTGACCAGGGGGACACTTTTGAGCCTGGAGGGGGCCCATTATTAACTGTGGTGACCCATTCAGGACTGTAAAGGCCCATGCTGATCTGCAGACGTCCATTATTGTCTGGAGAACTCATTCTGACCTGTTGACGACCCATTGTACCCATAAAAGGATCCATTCCGGCGGTTTAATGGCTCATTCTGGCCTGTAGAGGGCCCGTTATGACCTGTAGATGACCCGTCATGAGCTACAGCGGGTCGGTCCATCACTGACTGGCGAGGGCCTATCCTGGCCTGGACATGGTTCCTTCCGACTTGCATAGGAACCGATTCAGGCTTGTAGAGCGCCCAGTATCAACTAGCTTCCATTAGTCCCGTTTGTGGAGGACCCATTCTAGCCTGTAGAGGGGCCCGTTATTCACTGTTGAGGGCCAGTTTTTGCCTGTGGAGAGCCGGTTCTGACCTGTAGAGGGCCCATTCTGACCTGTTTAAGACCTATTGAATGTGGAGGGTCCATTCTGGTATGTACAGGGGACCATCCAGGTTTAAAGAGGTCCATTATTTATTGTAGAGCGTCCATAATTTCTTGTAGAGGATATCCATATCCATATATTTCGTAACTTTCCACAAGATCCAGTGGCTTTTTAGAAGTTACACGTCATCATTGATAAAAACGAGCCTAAAAGAAACAATGTGAAACCTAATAAAAATAGCCAACACATCACACATCGGTCAAGGGATCATCTCGGTGAATCACACTACTTCATTCACATCGTAGCATCACACAATCGAATTCACACACGCACCCACCCATGTGCCAACATTCGCCTCCCTCAGTAGCAACTTCATAAGTTGGCGCTTGAAGCGGCCTAGACTCTGAACATTGCGCAAGTCGGGCGGCAGGCAGTTAAACAAATCCGATGCTCTGTAGCTAAATCGGCGAGTGCCAGAGTTGCTCACCGCTCGGGGGCGCCTCAGCTGGTTAGCCTGTCGCGTTTCATGAGTGTGCTCAGCACGTGTGAACATCGCGGCTATATCTGGTGGCTGACCCGTGAGTAAGACTTTTTTGAGCAGGCACAACATATGATATCTGACGAGCTGATCAGCACTAAGATATCGTAGATCCCTGACAACATCCGATATATGGTCACACCTTCTCCTTCCTCCGCATGACCCGGCCCGCCAGTTCAGCCTCCAGTGAAGGCAGATTCTCTATGCCTCCGCATGACCCGGCCCGCCAGGTCAGCCACAGCTGAAGGCAGATTCTCTGTGCCTCCGCATGGCCCGGCCCGCCAGTTCAGCCTCTAGTGAAGGCAGATTCTCTATGCCTCCGCATGACCCGGCCCGCCAGGTCAGCCACAGCTGAAGGCAGGCTCAGCGCGCGAGAGCAGCTGTAACCTACCAGAGAATATTTAGCTGCGCCTAGGGCCGTTCCATAAAGGTAGTGATGTAAATCTGGAAGGATTATGAAAGTTATGTGGTCCGCAAGCGGCGTTCAATTGGGATACTTTTATTGACACTGTTGTAAATGGTCCAATTTACTCTCTGTTAATAGTTCTCAAAAAGCAGACAAAATCTTATTAAATCGAGTGGTCAGTCCATAGCGTAGCTCCAGGGTAAAACGCACCAAATTTCCTCAAGCGAAGCTTTTGCCAGTGGACATGCCATGGTTATCCACTGTTGTGGTTAGCTGGCCTTGGACGATATCATGCAATGTGCATAAAACAAGCTACGATTTTGTTAAAAGATAGTTCTACTGGCTTGGAGCAAGTGGTGTGGTTTTAAGCCGGGGGATGGGGAGATAGCAATTTTGATTTTTTTTGTTCATCCAACGCCCACAGGGTAAATGTTAAGCTTTCATAAAGTTATAAGGGTTTCAGTTCCTGCCCCGCTCCCTGATTTTCCTGCCCCTTTGCCTTACGGTAGTGCAGCGCAAGGCGAGAGGAAAGTTGCAAAGAAATAATTTTTTTAGGAGAACGCAATAGTGTGCCCCCTAGTGTTCTATCCAAAAGATGCCCTTTCCCGGAAAGAAAAAAGGGTCTTCATTCGTGATGCAAACAGCGGGTCGAAATGGGTTAAAAAGGAGCAAGGCCAACCATACTTGCCTGAGAATGCTCGTTCTTTTGCAAAATTGGCTGATAAATAAATCACATCAAATGGTTCGCGCCTGCACGCTTACAATCTCGGGAGCAAAGACAGCGATGGTCGGGATTGCAGTCTGCGCAAAATCCAACGGCATTGGCTACTGCAGGTAACACCAGGCGGCGGGAGCCGTGCAAACCAGAGCGACAGTCGCGATATCTCTTTCCAAACGTCTTTCGAAATTAATGAGACCAATTCATAGATATGACTGGGCGTATCCCTTTTTAAAACCTTCAGGCAGTCCTTTGGACATGTCAATAGAAACAGCAATTCAAAGCTACGACATGCTGCCTTTACTCTTCCAGTTCCACCACCAGATTCCAGGAATGCTTCACGGAGCTTTTAAGGCTCTTATCTGTTCTTGTCATCCATTTTACAATCGCGGAGGTAAAATTTACGCCGGGACTGCCTATAAAATACGCGAATTGATGCCCTAAAGCGCGCAAAGGTACTTATTTCAGATCCACCATCATTTTCGCATGCACATTGGACATGACTTACTGTTAGCCGCGGCCAGACGCTACGTGGCCTACGGAAACAGCAACGTTTGGTAGCCAGGTAGCCATACAGGTTGCGACATGAAACCAAAACAAACATATTACCGGTCTAATGATGAGTGCTATGATAAGCATTTGCTTGTGTTTGAGTATCAATCTTCATTAAGAGCTCCGTTTACGTAATCGTGCCAACCCACCCGCGGGTTCATTGGTTGCCGCCCGCCGCCCACGCCGGTCACGGATCAGTGTACCAGTGCCCACAGTGCACCTAAAAAAGATCGTCTCCACTCCGAATCCAGAAAGGCTGCAGGTAATTTTTGATGTCAACACACACGCAACCTAAAGGTCTTCGAAAATTTAGGCGCACCTCCCCGACAACGCGGCGAGATATCCCCAAAAAACGTCGAGTGATGAGGCATGAGCCATCCATCACGCCGAGCATCAAGGAAGCAATGTTTGACATTTGCAGATATTGAAGGAAGCACAATATGTGATGAAATATGCTCACTTACAATTATTGGTATACTTTAAGTAGAAAAGACTGGACTGTTCTACACAACATAATGCCGCTATTTAGCAAAGATGCTCCCAGTGCATCATTGTTTAACTGTCATGAAACGTTTATATGACTTTGGGTTTTAAGTCTCAAGAAGAGCGGCATGTGGACTGAACCGAGTGATCTCAAAATGGCTATTTTAGTTCAAAACCCCATACAAATCTGGAACACACCCTTTAAGGTTTTGTAATCTTATACACGGCGTGGGTCACAACCTCCTGGCTTAGTCGCCCGTGTTTTGTGCAACCCTTCGCATAGAACTTTGTCAGTGCGTGAGTTCATGGGGGCTCGGATTGATTTGGGCATCCTTTTTGTGGCAGTGTCGGCACATTTTGGAGTACTAACCAGATTCACGTGTCTTTGTTTTTAAATGCATTTTTTGTATATTTGGTTTACCCGTGATAACGATCACCGCTTGCAACGTCGAGTATTAACAACATACTGCATTGCCAATACTTGACCCGCCATATTGTCAACGCTCAAACCAAACCAACGTCATTCCAGTGCCGCCATGCGTATGAAAGGTCGATGACTGCCAGTGTAAAAACCCTGGACCCACAATGGTAATTTTTGGCGTAGTTTGCATGTGTATACCTGTAATGGCCCAAAACAATAAGAACGCGTTCGTTTGTGGCCTTTTCGAACGCACACCAACAACTGAATTTGACAGCGAATCTTATTTCTGAACGTCTGCCTCGTTACCTCACCATGCATCAGCTTCTGTGCGTGGCACGTCTGCCCCGCCCTCCCCCACCAATGCCCCTCTATCACCACCAAAAAACTCCAAGCGATATCCTCGCCGAGGTTTCTTATATTTCAGCGGATGCAGAGCAATGCGGATATCGAAGAGCAGCTAAACTACATACATGTACACCTTGTTTACCGCCGCCACACAGCTGGCAGCGTGCGACGTGCAAACACACAATCTATGAATGCCTCACTGTTCGCTGGAAGGGAACACACCAGACACATGTTGTAGCGCAGTGAGCGTGCACGCGAACACCTACACAAAAACCAGTCGTACAAAATCGGCAGCTTTGTCTCACCCATTCGAATTTGCAACGACGAGCGATAAGCGAAAATAAGCTTTGTTGTTCTACCGGCGTGCTAATACGGCAGACGACTTATTCAAGGGACCCATGAATGACATTCCACATGCTTTGGTCCCATGATGTTCCGTTTGGAGCCACTGGCAGGAGCTCCAACAGCTTCGTCCAGAATACCATGACACACATTGGTACCAGTGTAAATGCGGCCAAATGACACACGACATATCCTCGGAGGACCAGCACGCACTTCGGTAAAAAAGATTCTCGCGCAGAACCGCACATAAACACACGCCTCGAAAACATGTACCTACTTGCGACTATCACATCAATGTCGGTACAAAGGTAAGAAACCAGAGGCCTCCGCATCACAAAACACACATACCGCACCGATACCACACACAGTTAGCCCACCGAAGTAACGCGGCGCTTTTGTGGGCCCGACCGCGTCGGCCGACACTACGAAAACTGAATGGACTAGACCGGAGCACTGTGAAAGACGGCCGTCCGCGGACCGGCGGCTGGTCGGCTGCTCCGCGCCGCCGCCAGTCCCGTGCCGTCCTCGCCGAACCGCGGCCAGCGCGGCGCGGCGCGGCGCGCGCGCCACCCCGCCGGCCGCGCGTCGGCGGCCGTGTCCAGAGTCCACCCACCGGCCGGGACGCCACGCCTCGACCGGCGCACGCCGCGCGGTCCACGACTGAGATCGGCGCCCGTCGCTCCGCGGTGTCACCGGCCGCGTCGCGGTCGCTCCTGCGCCACGAGACGGCGCGGAACCAGGTCTGCGCCGGCGGCGGCCCGCCCCGACTCGGGCGGCAGACGGCCGGTCACGCGGCGCTCCGGAACCGGCCGAGGCTACTCGGGGGCCTCCCGGTACGGCGCCTCGCCGCTGCAGTCGAAGTCCTCCAGGTACTGCACCAGGAACTCGAAGGTGGGCCGCGACATGGGCTCCAGGTTCCATGCTTTCAGCATGATTTCGTACATAGCTTCCGGGCAGTCGGTAGGCCGCGGCATGCGGTAGCCACGGATCAGTTGCATTACCAGGTCCCGATTGGTTATACCTGCAACCAACAGCTCGCTGGTACATGGCCACCGGACCATGCGCCTCCACACCGTGCTGACATGCTAAAATATGACAGCAACGGCTAGCGCGTGTACAGAGATCAAGCAGCAATGAGAAGCACCGTTGCAGATCGAAGCAGGCTGCCAGACACTGGAGAAACGGGCGGTCGGGGCCCCATCTGAGAAGCTTGTGACTCACCTAGTCCTGCACCTCCCTGCACAGCAGCTAAGGGCTCACCTGGTCCTGCACCTCCCTGCGCGGCAGCTAAGGACTCACCTGGTCCTGCACCTCCCCGCGCGGCAGCTCAGGACTCACCTAGTCCCGCACCTCCCTGTGCGGCAGCTCAAGGACTCACCTAGTCCTGCACCTCCCTGTACGGCAGCTCAGGACTCACCTTGTCCTGCATCTCCCTGTACGGCAGCTCGGGACTCACCTAGTCCTGCACCTCCCTGTACGGCAGCTCAGGACTCACCTTGCCCTGCATCTCCCTGTACGGCAGCTCGGGACTCACCTAGTCCTGCACCTCCCTGTACGGCAGCTCGGGACTCACCTAGTCCTGCACCTCCCTGTACGGCAGCTCAGGACTCACCTAGTCCTGCACCTCCCTGTACGGCAGCTCAGGACTCACCGAGTCCTGCACCTCCCTGTACGGCAGCTCGGGACTCACCTAGTCCTGCACCTCCCTGTACGGCAGCTCAGACGAGATGGAGAAGTCGTCCAGGAAGTGGAAGGTGTACTCGAATGTAGGCCGACGCTCTGGCTCGCCGTGCCAACACTGCGCCATCAGGCCGTAAATGGCGTCCGGACAGAACGTCGACGTCGGCTTGGGCATGCGGTAGCCACGCTCGATGTGCTCAATCACCTCCCTGTTGTGCATGCCTGGCGATGGCGCGGGGCCGGTCAGCTGGCGGACGGCGGCCGGGCGCCAGGCAGAAGCCGGGGGCGGCGAGCGCGGCCGCTCGAGGCGTGAAGCGGAGACGGCACTGAGCAGGACCTGATCCCCCCGCCCCGCACTGGTCGGTGAAGCGGCGACGGCACTGGGCACGACCTGATCCCCCGCCCCGCACTGCTCGGTGAAGGGGAAGCGGCACTGGCCACGACCTGATCTCCCCGCCCCGCACTGGTCGGTGAAGCGGAGGCGGCACTGGGCACGACCTGATCCCCCGTCCCGCACTGCTCGGTGAAGCGGAGATGGCGCTGGGCATAACCTGATCCCCCGCCCCGCACTGGTCGGTGAAGCGGAGGCGGCACTGGGCAGGACCTGATCCCCCCGCCCCGCACTGCTCGGTGAAGCGGAGGCGGCATGCCAATTCATGGTCTTGGATAATTCCCCTTTGCTCGGAGAGTACCTTGCTATGACCGGGGCCTTATGTGTCAGCGTAACGGGGCACTACCGATCGTTTAGGGGCCCACCACGTTGGTCTTACGCTCTTTTTGTTTGCTCTGACGGCTCTATACTTGTTGAAGAGAGCCACTTATGTATATATATATATATATATATATATATATATATATATATATATATATATATATATATATATCTGCATATATATTACGTACGACTCGTCTTAAAATGTAATGAATGAACTGCAAATACATCTTTATGGAGGGGCCCCAAACTCCAAGGGCCCCACAATGTCCCGCGGCCCCCCTTGACGAAATCCTAGATCCGCCCCTGTCATCATGCAAGTCAAGATGAACAATGCCAGTCGGGAACACCAGATAACCCGCTGGTCCATCACTTCGACCACATACATTACACGAACGTACTCCTGAATCCTTGCGGGGGCGCTGGAGTCAGTCGGCCCAACAACTGGCGCAAAGCAAAGCCTTTCACGCGTTGCAGCGCATTGCCGATAAGAATATTTTCCGACCGAGCGCGCAAGCCTGGGGTTGGCCACGGCGCTGCGCCGCCGCGTCCGGACCATGGCACGGCAGCGAGTCTGCGCGCAAGCAGGTGCCGCGCGACGCCGCCTGTCGGCAAATTTGTCAGGTTCAGCTGCACCCGACGGCCGGGCGAGGGGGCGGGCGATGCAAGGCCACTGACCTGGATACGGCACGGCGCCGTACGTCACGATCTCCATCAGCAGCACACCAAACGACCAGACGTCGGACTTTATGGTGAACTTGTTGTACATGATGGCTTCAGGTGCAGTCCACTTGACCGGAAACTTGGCCCCTGAGCGAAGACGACGCCTGGGTCACACAGGTTCTCACAGGAGAATTATACCCCTACCCATACCCATAACCATACCAATTTTCCAGTCACAAAGTTGATATATCCGACTCTCTCCTCCTCTTTATGGCCTCACCCTGCATCATCGCGACGCCCCGCTTGTCCGGGGCAGGCTGCATGCGCCAGCCACGAGTGGGCCGAGAGGCCATGTATGAGGATCCAGACCCGGTACCCAGCACACACCCCGCAGAGGGGTCTGTGTGCGGGCCAAAGCCCGGCGGTTGCCCCCCCCCCCCTCCCCCTACAGGCGCATGTAGTCCTACCCCACCGTCATCCAGTCTCCTTCATCCCATAACCCCAAAATGATCCATACGGGTCGAAAGGGCTCAAACCCAAATAACCGAGTAATTAACTAACGAAGCTTATATGAACAAACAGTATCACTGAAATGGTAAGGGAACATTTGGAAATCAACACACGGTGTGAACATATAAGAAAGGTCTCGCCACCAAGGGCCGTAATGTATCCAGTACATAGGACATCGCTTGGCATAGGTCAAATCAGTACTGGCCTTCCAACAAAACTGAAACGCACGGTAGCTCGGGCAGCGGCTGCCTTATTGCTGCCAATAGGCAGGCAGCATATGCAGCAGCCAGGGGCGAGCTGTCGGGCGGCAGCGTGGAGGCCTGCACCACCCGCGACTCACCCTGCTTCGGGCAGTACTCGTTGTCTTCAATCGCCCTGGCCAGGCCAAAGTCGCAGATCTTGACCTCGTTGCCCTCCCCGACGAGAATGTTGCGCGCCGCCAGGTCGCGGTGGATGAGCCGCTTCTTCTCGAGGTACGCCATGCCACTCGCCACCTGGTGAACAGCGGGGGATGAGCCTGGACCGTGATCTAAACCTAAAACACCTAAGCCTTGCGGTGCAACGCAACAAAGTTCTCACAGGCGGGCCAATGACGACAGCGCCCTGAAATTTCACGCCCAGCGGTTCATTCTCCATTGTATTGAGTCCAGCCCGGGGGAGCTAGCACAATCGAAGCCACTGTGCCGGCAGCTCAGATGGGAAGGCTCAACGGCTCCGACGCGGCTTCGGAGCGCGCCCGACAGCGCGCGCCACCGACCTGTGACGACACGTAGAGCAGGTCGGGGAACCCGAACTGCTGGCCCTCGGGGCTACGCAGGAAGTCCAGCAGGCTGCCGCGGCTCATGTACTCGGTCACGATCAGGATCGGCTCCTCCGACGAGCAGACGGCGTAGAGCGCCAGCAGCCGCTCGTGCCTGAGGACGGGGCTCACGTCAGTACCGACTGAACAGGATCGGCTCCTCCGACCAACAGACGGCGTAGAGCGCCAGCAGCCGCTCGTGCCTGAGGACGGGGCCCGCGTCAGTACTGACAGAACATCGCGAGGACAGGCCCAGACCAGACGGCCTTCTCTGTCAAGTCTTGCTTACATGACGCGTGTGAAAAAGGAAACACAAAAAGGGGGGAGAATAAAAGCTGGCGGATGAATGTTGACGCCTGCAATAAACAGATCACAAAAGCTACGAAATTGGCATGGCAACTGCTAAACGGTGCGCGAAAAGAGAAATGACTTACGGGGGGGGGGGGGGGGGGAGGACAGGTAGCTCATACATATTACGCAGCGCACCCACGAGCTACGGAGGACAACGCGAGGGAAAGTATGCAACGTGTGCCGACAGAGGCATAACGCCTTTATCAACAAACTGAACAGATTCGTGGGCGTCACTCATAAGGATCTCCCAGTGTGGGGTTGGTTGGGGGCTTGGGGTTTAAGGGGAGGGGCTACCTCCTCCGCAAGGGGCGTCAGAGCTCAACAGCGCCACTGGCACTGCCAGGCGGAGCGGACCTCGGGGCCACTCCTCCTCCGACCGACCTGAACGACTTCATGATCTGCGCCTCCTCCAGGAAGGCCTGCGGCGACATGGAGCCGGGCTTGAGCTTCTTCACGGCCACCTCCGTCTTGTCCCGCCAGAGTCCTGCGGCGCGGCGGTCGTCAGCAGGGCGAGGCGGTTCTGCCGCACGTGGCACGAACTACCGCCCCAGCTGGCCACCGAGCCTGGGCACGCACACAGGTCTGCACAGCTCACACCGTCTGACGTCCCCCATGGCAAGAGGTGACTGATAGCCTATCTTCGCGACTGTACGAAGGCCAGAGGTGGGGGTGGGGTGGGGTGGGGTAGTGGGTGGTGGGGAGAAACCGATGCTTACCATACCACACTTCGCCGAAATTGCCTGAGCCAAGCACCCTCTTCATTGTAATCTCCGATTTGTCGATCTCCATCCAGTGGTTCTTCGTTTCTAGCGAGAGGTCCCACATTTGAGGTTTTCGCCTTGGACATGGTTGCGTCAGCACATGACAAAGTCCCTTGGAGTCCTCTGAAAAACACGTCAAAATTCATTATACTTCATGAACTTCGCAGACCAGATTGGGTTAGCCAGATGTTGGCAATCAACATTCAATTTCAACGTAAAATAAGCTTCATAAATACCGTCTCTCAACCACGATCCTCATCACTGTTTTTGATCAGCTTTGTGTTTTCCACGTCTTTTAAAGATCGCTAAAAAACCGGAGGCCACTCACTTATCGCCTTCAGAGAAACACACTGACAAACACACCTTCACACTGACTGCCTTAGCAAGGCTGGCACTCACAGCCCGTGCCCTCGCCCCACAGTCCAACCACGCCAACAAGAGAGACTCGATGACAGGCCGCACTAAAGGCGCTGGTGAAGCCCATCGGCTGGCCTGGTGCACGGGACTCACGGCTGTAAGCGTCGATGAGAGCCAGGAGTGAGGGGTAGCTGTTCCGCACGGAGATGTAGTAGCCGCCCTCGTCCAGCACTCTGACCTTGTAATGCTTGACGTGCTTCCCTCGATGGGGCTCCCAGTCCTGTGGAGACGCGCGGTCAGCTGACCGCCGTGCCCAATCACAGCTCAGCAAGGCAGCCACTCCCGGCCACGCCCGACCACAAACACGGAACCCGCCGACTGGCACACCCGGCCAGAAACACAGAACCCGCCGACTAGCGCTCCCGACCTCAAGCACAGAACCCGCCGACTAGGGCACCCGGCCACAAACACAGAAGCCGCCGACTAGCGCACCCGACCTCAAACCTGCCGACTGGCACACCTGGCCACAAACACAGATCCCGCCGACTAGCGCTCCCGACCTCAAGCACAGAACCCGCCGGCTAGCACACCCGACCACAATCACGGAACCTAGTAACCGCGACACTCAACCATAGTAGAACCTGCTGCAGCAGCGTACCTCCCATCGGAACTACATGCTCTCAAACACTCTGATGACTAGGAGAGCAGGCCCCACAAACGCCTTCCAGGGCCGCAAGTCAGTTGGTGACATTGTAACAGTAGCTATATCTTCATGTCCCGCGAAAAAAGCCCGAAACAGGCAACATAAATGCGGGGCACATACACATACTCGGCAAACATTATCACCCTACATAATACTGCAATATTCATGCAGCTGACAGCCCAGGTACAAGCCAACAACCCGCCCCGCGGCCAGACATGTCACTTGATAACCAGGACAAGAACTGTAAACAGGAGCCAGTCGGCGGCTGACGGCTTTGCAAAACCAACGCAACGTAACCTGTTCTCATTTTATTTTGACAGAATTAGACGAACGCCACGGAGACGGGTCACCCCGCGGTAGATTTAGCAGCTCTTAATGGTAGGACTGACAGAAATACGATCAAAACGTCCATCGGGGCGACCATCTAAGTCAAGTGAAAATCGTGACGGACGGGAAGAAAACTACTGTTTCAAGAATGTTGAAAAACTGAACATAACTAAAAGAGGTCGAGGCTAGATTCCCTGGTAAGGAATATATTCATCTGCACAGCGGCTGCACAATGCGAACCACCACAGCCGGAGAATGGAGAGAAAACACGCGAATATAAAATAACTTCCTGACAAAACGAGTAACAGGGAAATGTCTGTATCTGTTACCAACAATACAAAGTTATATTGTTGGTACCAGATACAACAATACAACTTTGTATTGGTGGTAACAGATACAGCACAGCAACAACCTTGGTACAACAACAACCAACAACAACAGGTACAACAATACAGTTGTATTGTTGTACCAACAATACAAAGCTGTATTGTTGGTAACAGATGCAGCACAGCAACGCCCGCACCACGATAGTCCGTATCCTAAAAGCTCATTTCGAGTTGGTGGTTATGCCTTGGTAAGGGTCGCTGACCTGTACTGAAAGTGAATAGAGGCCTCCGACGCGCTCGGACTGCCGGATCAGGAACGTTCCGCGGGGGTTCTCCGGCATCAGCAGCAGCGTCTCCGACTCCTTCCGCGATATCCGGGGGAAGAACCAGCTGCCACGGCCGGGAGGCCCATCAAACATGCAGCCGGGGCAGGCTCCAAGACACGACGACATAGGCTTCGAACGGGAGGCCTGCACACGAGCTCGGACAGCCCCTGCGCGACAACAGCACGGCAACCCAGACCCGTGCTGGCTTCTCACTAACCGGGTGGGTAGGACGGTCGCCCCACGAAGAAACAGCTCTGGTAGGGCCAACGAAACGAACGCACAGTTCGTGGGTAGGAGCCAAGGGCATTACTGTACATAGCTGGAATACGAGCCCACGACACAACAGCACAGTCCTTGCAGAGGAGGCGGAGGAAAAAACACACACAACCGCTTGTTTATAGCCGCGACGTGTCTGCACAGATGTTGAATAAGAAACCACCACAGCACGAACAGTGAACTCGCATCCACAACATGCCTACGACTTTACGCGAAAACAGCTGAGCCAGCGTCCACGCCGAGCGAGCACAAGCCACCGGTAACCGTGCTGACAGTTCTGGCGCCGGCCAGCCGAGGGGTCACTCACTCCTGACTCTCCACCGACTCTTCGGTGGCCACATAGGTGCGGGGCACGAATCCGGTCAGCCCCGTGGCCAGGTGATGCACGTTGAGCCAGTCCGGGTCCGTGTTGCCCTCGGCCACCGGCTGCATGCGGTCGCCCTTCCTGAAGCTGATGTCGGAGCTGACGCGGCTGTCGTAGTTGTAGAGGGCGCGCACCACCATGGGGCTGCCGCGAGTCGGTGTGCCCCCGCCGCCTGAACGCGGGCCCTGCGGCGAGGCTGCAACGGTGGGCACGGTGTCACAGCAAGGTCAACCATCTGACCGTGGGCCCCTGCGGCGAGGCTGCAGCGGTGGGCAGTGTCACAGCAAGGTCAACCATCGGTCAGTGCGACCAGCGGCCTGGATCTAGTGCAGAGACCCACGCCGGTAACATTTCCGTCACCCAATCCACAAGCTATCCATGGGGCTGTACCCATGGCTACCCCTACCCATTCCTGATCACTCATACCTACCCGTTACCTACGCGTTTGCATTGCTCCAGCACTCAGGTTCTATATTATGGACAGGTTTCAGGAGACTTTATACGCAAACTTATAGTGGGTGCCGGGGCAGCATCGCCCCGTATACCGGCGGACCGAAGTAACGCCAATTTAATGTTAACGCACCGCAGAAGAGGACTGCGCTGCTGATTTCAATAAGTCCAACGGTAGCTGCCTGCTGGCGTAATGATGAGCGATGCAATCGTCTGACACGGTAGTCGTGCACGCAGGCATTGCCAGGGTGCAATGTCTCGTCACAAGCTCAACGTAACCGTAGCCACGGCACGCAAACACATATCAAGCGCAACAGAAAAACAGGCACGCATATGCAAGCGTCGTAGTGAGATGAGGCCCAGATGTGTGATGGCCCACTCACAGTGCAGGAGAAGGCAGGACAGCACACGTCTTGGGAAAAAAAAGTATTTACAACGCTCGCGACGGTCCAGCGGCAGGCATAAGTGCTGACAAACTAAACACAGCCTCCATGCATCCCTGCGTTGCAAACGATGGTGCTTTCCCGACCCGTATCGTCCCGACATCCCCAGCTATGGCTCGAAGCGCAACAAAACAGAGCGACGGACTCTCAAAAATGAGCAACCAAAAAACCTCGCGCGGCACAACCGAAGCGGGCTGGCCCGGAGCGGCCGCCTTAGGCTGCCCAGGGCGGCAGGCTCACACTGGGCGACAACACAACAGGCAGGCGCCGGCGGCCGGCGCCGCCTTACCCCGCGAGCCCTTCCGGTTCGTCCTGAGGGAGGCGGCCGAGCCCATTCGGCAGCAGCTCGGGTGGCGCAGTCCGACTGCAACACGGGCGCACGTGGCAGCGCCGGCTCCGCGTGCTCGGGCCGGGCCAGCCGTACGGCGCGGCCGGCCCGACGGCACCGTGACTAAGCGGCGCGGTGGAAAGGAACGCACATGCGGCCAGGCAGCTCAACCGAGGCCAGGAAACATCGCGGGCAAGACGTGCTGCTGCAGCTGATTGCATCCGCCCTACTCGGGGCCTAGTGGCCACGGTCAGAGGCGTCAGTGGCTCATCAGCGCCCCCGGAGCTGATCAGTGAACCCGGCTGGCTGCACCCTGTGGACGCCAGGGCTGGCACAGGACGCAGCCCCGAGGGCTGTGGGTGTCGGGCGACCACGCGGTGGTTCACACCAGGACCGACACTGTCCCGTGCAGCAAGGCCGGCGCAGTGGATCCAATCTAAGAACCGCGGCAGGACACAAGCCAAACGCGTCGCGATGCCTCTCCGATGGGACTTTCAGGAACACTGGAGAGACGCGACGCAAAAAGCGCCTGTACGGCTACGTCAGGCCCGACAAAAAGGCACACGGGTCACCAGCGGTTGTTTTTCTGGCCACGCTCGAGAGATTCCCAGTCGAAAAAGACGGCGAGCCTCTCGGCGGCCCGGCGCCCTGTCACGGCGACACGGAATAATGGAACAATGGCAATGAAGCGAATGTACCGCCGGTGTCGTACACCCATTAAGATACAGGACCCGGCGATTTTTCACGGAGGCATGGGAGGAGGAGGTGGAAGGGGGAGGGGCGTCGGCGGCAGCGTCTGCCGTGCCGCACCGTCACGGCCGCACAGCTGCAGACGCGGCGCGCTCCGCCCGCACGGCACGACCACCCTCAAGCCCAGGCGCGTGGGCCCTCCCAACCGAGCTCACGGCACCGGCCGGCCGTGAATACTCGCTCTGCAAGGGAGTGTGGGGGGGGGGGGGGGTCAAATGAGGTCGACCGCGGGCAGTCGAGCTGAGCCCTGTTAGGTGCAGGATGTTGAAAATGTAACATGAAAGCAATATGCTGTGTTGTACAATCTTGTTTGTTGCAGTGTACAAGATGTTGCAGTATGCTGCAGTGTACAGTCTTGTCGAAGTTCGGCTATTGGTACGGGAAAAGCAGTTGGCAAAGGTTGCCGGGCCCTGTGACGGACTATAAGCATGACCTGGTTAGTATAATCAGTATGAAAACGTCGCCGTCATTCACGGCTTTCGGCTCAATAGCAGACACGAAAGCTGCCACCTCTGCCCAGCTCATGTACTCTGCTGCCATTACCACACATCACGCTCCAGGTGGGTGTAGCACCATGACCCGTCTAGACCTCTGAGTGCCTCGCGTCCGACGATTCACATGCGCTGCTGCAGCCATCAGCCGTTACGAGAAGTGAGTATGCCAGACCCACCGCGTGGCAACAGCGGCTAGCCCTGTTTGAAATGCTGCAGGCCCGGCGCGGTGAGAACCGGTTATAGGTGGTGTCTGATATTAGCAGGTGGTGTTCGATATTAGCAGGCGGGCGGCGCCAGCGGCATGCAATGCCCTGAGCGCGGTCCGTCCAGCTCCCAATGACTCGGTTATGCCATGAGTTGGACGACGCCGTAGCTTGTATACAGAGCCTGCGTCATTTTCAGCGCCCGCTTTGTTCCGACCAGCCACGGACAGCGGTCCAGCACGTCACACAAGGGATGCAGGACTGGGCTCGGGCCAGGTGCCGTTCTGAGGCGGTCAGGACTGTGGGCCTCAAATGTTGCCAAAGCGGTGTAGCACGTTTAGTCCAACTCGCCTAATCTAAATCCTAAATCCTAAGGCAACTTTGATCACGAGTGGGTAGTAAATGTACAAGCTCTTGGTCACTGTGCTTCCAGTAAGATAGAGCTGGAAAGAGTACAGCGAAAAGCAACTGGGATGATAAATGGGATAGGAGACTTAGGATGATGACTAGACTAGACTAGATGACATAAGGATAGACTTAAGGCCTTGGATTTGTATTCACTGAAATATCGTAGACTTAGAGGAAATTTGATAGAGACATTCAACTGTGAAAGGGATATACATGGTAGATATACACGGAGCACTGGAGATTGGGCCGAGGCGTAGAGGAAACCAGCTTCGTTTAGCAAAAGGCAGGAGTGGAAGTATTAAGAAGCAGATCTCATTAAGTCAAAGAGTAGCGAATCATTGAAATGGACCGTCAAACGAAGTTAACCGAACGACGAAGTTGTAAGAAGTACCTCTCTAGCAACATTTAAAAGTTGCTTGGACATCGGTCTAAGGATCTCATTTCTAGCTAAATTTAGGAGGTCAGGTGGAAAGATAAGTTCCGGGGATGTGTGCGGACCTGAGGCAGGCCAAACTCAATAGGCCCTTTTGGCTCTCTGTTGGCTGGGTGTCGGTTATGCCTTCTATGTCTTAATGTCTAAGTCACCACCCGAGATGGTTATACGTCCTTGGAACCAATTTTGCACGCTGTTGATACACGCGGTATCGTATATGCCGCACCGCACCCAATGGCGATCAGGAATGTCCAAAAAAGTGTGTAATGGGGCGGGGGGGCTGCTTCTCAAGACGATTCCTTCCACACATCTCCAAAGGGTCATCATTCTACTTGCGCGAGACGTAATCGTGCCACGTCACCCTCCCTCTCCCGACAGCTTCTTCGCCACTAATGTCCGGCTTTTGCGCACCTTTGAAGGATACGGAAACGGTGATGATATTAACAATAACAAAGGACGACAACATAGCACTAATACTGCAAATCCTTCAACACATCTGTCACATTCAAAAAGGAATTTCACTCACTGTTACTTTACCGTCCTTACAACATTTATGAGGTGAGAGTGGCGGAAGAAGCACGCACATTCCCGCGTTAACAGCTGACTGCTTCAGCACAAAACTGAGTGCCGTCCGACGCGCGCCGGGCCCTAACGCCACTGTTGAGCAGGAGGGCGCACCTCTGCCTATGTGGCGCCTGACCTCACCTGAGCTGGCGGTACGAATGACGTCACTGCGCACGTGACCACCGCCGGCCGGGCCGCCATTTCTGGATGGCGTCTGGTGGCTGGGGGGCGTCACTCCACGTTGCACATCTGCGGACGGCCAGAACGGGACGTCACGCGCGGTGACAGAGCACGGCCAGAACAGGTCGCTCACGGCAACACAGCGCGGTCGGTGACATGTCACGCACGGCGACAGAGCGCGTTCAGTGACATGTCACGCACGGCGACAGAGCGCGTTCAGTGACATGCCACACACGACATCACAGAGCACGGTTAACCGATCGATTCGAAGCATTCGCGAATTGAGTGCGTGACCACGACTTGACCTGCAAATCATCTAGAGCTGGTAACCTCAAACCACCATCCATTTCAAAGCCAAAATAAATTACAAATCACCTTAGCGCATAGTTATCCGAATTCCGAAATCAAAGGAGCCATCGCCTCAAAACCTTTACGACTTGACAGAGCGCCTAGGATTGCATCAGCTGGACTGAAACCGGTGACCTCAAGTCAACGTCTTGACTTTCAGAAACCCATATAAGCCCCTTTGGACGTTGTAGTCACGTTCGCGCTCGAGAGTAAGGCTGCCCAAAGATTAGCAAAGGTTTCGAGCTAGTTAACCGTTGCCAATCTACGGCGAAAGGTTGCGAGTTGATGGGAAATCGATTCACAAAGTTTGGAAGCCACCAACGAGGCGAGTTTCCAAGCTGGACGTTGTTGCGATACCAAAAGTGTCTTATGCGGTTTATGAACATGTAAGTAGTGGTATAAGGTCGTCAGTTTCGGATTGGCCTCAAAACTGTATATCTGACTTGGGGCGCTGTTACTTTAAAGAAAATTGGTCCAGCGGCCACTCAATTTTAAGTTGGGCGCGTGGATGACGAAAATGTTATGTTCTCCCCAGCTTTCATCCCAAAGCCATCAACCCACCGAGTTAATTTTGCAGGGATTCCAGTGGATGGTGGTCACGTAAGAAGTATGACAAATACGTCATACTAAATAATACGTACTGGCCTTTGCAATCTCCGCTTTAAGAAAACATTGGGACACATTGCTCCTCAACGCAAGAGCATGGGGGGGGGGGGGCACAATGTATTTTGTCCTAATTTGTACATAGTTCGAGGAAACAAGTCCAAAATATGGTACACTGATGGCCAATGTCAAGTCATATGCCATGACCCTTACGCAGTCATATTTACCACAGCATTTGGCTTATCGTGGAGTGTCACGAAGTTGCACAATGCAACAAGGCGCGTTCATTTTCGTTGGTAGATTTATTCGGTAGATATGGAATGCTTGCTTCAAGAGACAACAACGTCCCGGCTTTAATGACGACGACCAGGGTATCCCAGGTTTAAAGGCTTTTAGTTTGTCCTGGCTGCTCTGCTGACCCTACATAGTCTGCCATTCCGTGGTCACGTAATTTCACTAGCGCATAGAAGTCGCTGCTGCGCACATCGAGGTCGGTGTCAGAATCGACCCTGTGCGTGTGAGTCGGTGTCAGAATAGACCCCGTGCGTGTCAGACGGATTCGTGGTAAACTCTGCTGAAGCCGAATCAAATTCGAGTCTTTCATCCAATTTCTCGTACCACGGCCATCATGAAAGCCTAAACAGAACATCTCTTTTTAAAACAATGCAGTTCCGTATGACCGTGTTCCAGGTTCAAGCAAAATGACGTTAGTATATTACCTCACTGTATTACAGCAGTCATCAGTGTCCCTCAAATGTCACTTAATCAGCTGACACATCTGTAGAGAAGAACACAGGCGGAGGAGGAAGGGAAGGGAGTGGAGCCAACATGCAGCATCACAAATTCATAATGTTATGGATCCAACAGTAGCAATAACCTCATTCCTCGGAGAAAAGCCAGGATAATGAAGATATGGATGCATTGACATTTCAGAAACCAATTCACTTCTGCTTTTCGTTTCGATAAAGGCATGTTGCCAAAATATCAACGCATCTATAGGTCCATCCTCCTGGTTTTTCTCCGAGGAATAAGGCTACTACTTCTGTCTTATCTAGGTGCATAATGTTCCTCGCAAATGCACTAGCAACTGAGTAATGTTATGGATCCAGCCGAACGTTGATGTGAAACATAACCTGGTCTGGTAATGTACGCGAGCAGCATCCAAGCGAAGGACGGGCGCATGTCGAACAGTTGACTACCGCAGATGATGTCGGATTGATGGCTACCCACACGTACTTGCTGGAGGGCTCGTGGGTAGCATACTGGAGTGCGATGCACCATAGTCAATAGACGTCACCATATCTGCATACACTATGGCATTCACACATCTGTCATTCAGGTCGTTGCTGCCTACCGCTACCCCTGGATAGGGCATCATGCGGCAAGTAGGAGGTAGGGTGGAGGCAAGAAGACAGACACAATAGTACTTGGTGACGAGGCAAGTATCGAGCGAGACAGACTGCTGTAGAATGGACGTGACATATGAGAACGGGTGGCCGTCACAAGCCATGGAGAGCGACGCGACGAGCCGTCCAATCGGGATATGAGAGCATCACTGGAGAGAACGACCCGCCCAGCCGAGATAAGCTCCACGGCTCGCTGCCGCAGACGACGGCCGAAGATGGCGGCCAGGGCGTGGGGCGTGGGGCGCTGGGGCGCGGGGGCGGCCGTGGGAGCGCAGGGACGGATGGGGGGGGGGGGGGGGGCACAGTCGCGCTGCCAGCCAAAGAGCGCCCGGAGACCCGAGACCGCGGCCACAGGCGGCCAGCGCCAGCCAGCCGACACCGCGGTCACAGGCAGCCTTGACAGCGTCTAGCCGGGCGTCGCCACATCCGTCCGTCGCCACGGCCAGTGAGGGCCGTCCGGCGGCGTATCTCCCTCTGAACAGTGGCGACCTTGCATCCGGAGATCAAACGTCCCCGACCCAGTCATATGTGGAGGAGCAGAAGGCCCAAAAACGCCACCACTCGGGACAAGTTACCCAGCATTGGAACCAGCACCATAACCAATCTAAAAACTCCAGCGTCGAAAAGAGCTAGCCCGTAAACACAATGCCTTGATCCGCGTCTGACCAAAGGCCGCCAATATGCAAACGTCCCAGACGCGGCCCGCAAAACCCCTCCCACTGCGCGCAGCTCGCCTCTTCGAGGTGGCGCTGCGCACACGGTGACGTTCCAAGTCGCAAATTCGCAATCGTGGCCGCAAATCCTGCTATCGTTCCCCGGAAACCACATCGCTGTTTGGGGCCGATGAGCTCGCGGCCTTCCCTCCAGCGCCAGCGCCAGGTCCTCACTGACGCAACGCTCCGTTTTGGTGCCACACCGCATCACCGATCAATTCCTGTCGGCGCTGTCTGCCCCCCTCCCCCCCCCGCCCCTCCACCGACACCGCCTGTCAGACTTCACGCCGACGCCAGCGCCCGCCGGCCGATTTGAGAGCCCCAGATCGCGAGCCGTTATCGATGATCCAGGGGCTGGGAGATGCAGGGGGGAAGGGGGGGGGACGCAGACACTGAGTGAATGACTAACGGACGGTTTCGCATGACAGTAGTGACGGAGTGAGGGGAGGGCGCCGGTAGTGTAGTGCGAGGTTCGATTCCCCGCGGCACCCGCCCTTCCTGTCAGGGTGAGAGGCAAGCCTCATATAGCCATATATAGCTATAGCCATGTATATACGCCATATAGCCTCAGCAGCTGAGTGCGTCACAAAGCCCCAATGACATGAGGATGGTGGCAGGCATCCTACGATACACCCGAGAAAAGCATAACCCAAAAGCCTTTTCAAACGTGTGGCCCGGTACGGTCCAATTCCGTGACTTGCTCCGTTTTTTTCTTCTCAGCCGGACGCACTTCCGGTTTATGAAAAGGACAAACAAGCTCTTCCCTTGACCCCTGTCAAAGGTTCGCCGTGCCCGAGCGACACTGGCGGAGCGCCGGGACTCGCGGAAGGCACCCGGGCCCGCGGCGGTCCGGCACAGGCGGCCCCCGGTCCGCCGGCAGCCGCGGCGTACCGGCACAGCCAGTCAGGAGCCGGGAATACGCTGCAGCCACTTCGCGGCGTCCACTGACGACGGGCCGAGCCACTTCCGTCCGTCCGGTCATGTCAGGCTGAACCTGCACTGTCCGGTCACAGGCGGTTTAGACCGGTCCGGCCCGACCACAGCACGCAGGCGCAGTGAGCTAGGACTGAAACCGAACTGGCCAATCCTCACCCAGGCGGAAGCTGTACCTGGCGCTTTGAGCCGAATAAAAAGTGACATAACATAAACGCGGCCA
The DNA here is from genome assembly GCF_011947565.3 of Pollicipes pollicipes. Lineage (NCBI taxonomy): Eukaryota > Metazoa > Arthropoda > Thecostraca > Pollicipedomorpha > Pollicipedidae > Pollicipes > Pollicipes pollicipes. The sequence goes on from NW_023596545.1 coordinate 31,413,255, forward strand.
CGCCTGGTATGGAAAATCGGGACATCCGGCTATCGCATTGTACGAGCCAGTCTGAAAGAGGCCAAAAAGTGGACCGATGACTCCAGATGTCTTGGGCCAGTGACGACGCACCAACTCAGCACCGGCTCTGAATCAGCCCGGGAAAACTGGCGCCACCACAGGCAGCAACCATCCTGTCGCACAAGGAAACGGTGCAGTGGTCGTCCTTTGTAATTCACGATAACCGGTTATTTTGAGTTGGTAATGTAAAAAGACGCCATCGATATGCTACGTAAAAATGACCATAGGCGCTGGCATTGCCTGCCCGATGCAGCCATCCAGCACCATTTCTTTGTCACAGAACACGAAGTCTCCAGAAGAGCAAAACGGGTCAGGGGAGCGTTCAAACCGCTTTGGAACGGACGTGATGTTTCGACTCGGGCGTGTTCGTTTACCGAATTCCACGAGTGGTCATTGATGAGACTGGAACCGCGATGTCACGCCGGATGAACAGGTCCTGCCGCACCAGAGCGGTTACGTCACGTCACGTGACGGACTTATGCATCACATAATCCATGTGTGGGTGCCAGCAACTCTAACTAGAGCTCCTCACCCGTCACGAAGGAGCGCTCCCACTGCCAACTAGCATGGGACGTACCTCTCCGTGCGTGCCAGCCGAACGCCGCCGTGCGTTCAACTCCTCAGAGGTCAGGGGTGGCCTGTGTGAGCTTCTCCGGAGGTGGGGGGGGGGGGGGGGGGGGGGGAGCTCGTTAGTATCCTGATATGAAAACTGGCTCATTCGCGGCAGAGAGGCCAGATGTGAGAAGGAGGTTAACTGGAGGTGGCCGCCGCGAAACTGGCCGCGGCGGGAATCGGACCCGGTCAGGCCGGACTTGGGGCCAAACCAGACCGACCTGACCTGACTAACCGGACCAGACCAGCCGCACGTGACCTGAGCACACGCCAGTGCCAGCGCGTTGAAACGCACCAGCGAAGTCGGGCAGGCAAAGCTGGGCATGTCGGAAAAACTGGAGCTGGTGACGGGTCCGGGGGCCGTGTTCGTCACGACCGCCATCAGCCGACGGCGCAGTCAACCATGGCCCGTCTATCTGGGAGACAACGTGCCCTGTGCTGGCCCCTCCCCAAAACCTGCCTCTCGACGCCCTGACGCCCCTCCCAGCCCAGTGCTGGCCCCTCCCCGACACCCGCTTCTGACGCCCTGACCCCCCCCCCCCCCCAATGCCCAGTGCTGGCCCCTCCCGACACCTAGCTTTGACGACCCCTTCCCTCCAGTCACCCAGTTGTAGCCACCTCACCGATACCCCCAAAAGCAAAAAAACACTCAAAGGCAGAAAGGTTTGATTCAGCGTCTGGTTAGAATCGGAGTGCTGCAAGGTCGGGGGTGGTACTACATAATGGTGGCCGATGGACAGAGTAAGCCCGTTCCATCCACAACTAGCCAGAGGATGCAATTTTGCAGTCCAGATAAGGCCGCACCCTTTCATTGGGAAGGTCCGTTCGCCCGGATCATGTGCCCGAAATGTCTCCTCTGCGCTGTGGGTCAGGTTTGTTGAAGTCATATTTCCTGGAGTTTCCTAAACATCACTCGATGCGGCGTGGCTAATACAATAGCCTTCGTGGAAACATCACATCCTGTTCATGAGTCATGTCTCACTCAGCCTGTCCTGCTAGTCATATCTTCGTACTCTGTAAAGAACAAAAAAAATATGACGTGGCTTTCGATAGGGCGGACAATGGAATGTTTGCGGGATGAAGAAGCCTGCAAAAGTCTGCAGAAGCGTGAAGGAATGCGTGTGAGATACCGAGGCAACGCAAGGACGGGGATCGACACGTCTCCATCGGAAGACGCATCAGTGTATCGCGTACCACTCTCGTATTCTAACCAGGGCCAAATCAGGCCACTGGACACGGAACGACTGATTTATGAGCTATCCAGAAACTTGTGCCCACAGGAAACGCACCACACGTCGATTCATAAATCAAGGTCCAACAGCCCAGTGATTTCCTATGCCGTCCATTCCTGATGCACCGCATTGTTCTGCGCCTTCGTCAGCGCAGAGAATAAAAAGACATTCGTGGCGTCATTTCCAAAAGCTGGCAGGAACTCAGCAGCAGCGCGGAATTCGGTGCGATAAGATGCCGGCGCTGCGGGCACGCTGTGGTGACGCTTATCACGCGGTGGTCCGCTCGCTGGGCTCTTGCGATTTGTTGCAACCACTGCTGCCCGCTGAGCGGCGGCAACATGGGTGCCGCCCGCAGCTGCCCGCTAAGCGGTGGCAACATGGCGCTGCCCCCAGCTGCCCGCTGAGCGGCAGCAATATGGGTGCCGCCCGCAGCTGCCTGCTGAGCGGCGGCAACGTGGGCGCTGCCCCCAGCTGCCCGCTAAACGGCGGCAACATAGGCGCTGCCACCGGCCCCAGTTACCCATTGAGCGGCGGCAACATGGGGCGCCGCCCGCCGAGCGGCAACATGGGCACAGCCCGCAGCTGCCCGCTGAGCAGCGGCAACATGGGAGTCGCTGCGGAGCTCAATCGATAGGCACCGCCTACTCCGCAGCTGTCTGCCCAGCCGCAGTTATATGCTGCTTACAGCTGCCGGCAGAGCAGTCACAGAATATCTCGAGAAGTCCGCTGCACTGGGCCCCATACACGCGCACCGAGACAGAGCACGACTGTCAGTCCATTGATGAGTAATAGGCCGGGAGGACGGCTGTCTGATCTGATGATCAACTCACGAGTAAGACGCCGGCCACGGCATGTGACAAATGCACAGGGGAGCGGTATGAGAGGTGAGATTTGTGGGCTGTCATTGATAGTGATCTGGTCAGGAGGATATGGGGAGGGGGAGAGAACGGGGATTCCCGAAAGCTTAATGTCTGTGGGACGTGTTCAAAATGGTGACAAGCTTTAATACGCAGTGACTTTTTCCATAATAAAGGGCGGAAAACGGAAACACACAAACGCTACAACGGTGGCGCACCCAAGACGGACATGAAAGCCCGACCTCTCTTAGCCCGCGGAAATCCTAACGCCGTCTCGTTCGATGAAGGCACCTATATTACAGGAAGCTGAAACACCATCTTTCAGCTCCCATCTTCCACCCATTTCCAGCTTTCATCCATCAAAGATGGACGCCACTAAACCCAAGCTGAGCAGCATTCCCAAGCCCCTGGAGGCGTTCGGCCGACAGATAGTCTCGCATGATTATTCGGAATGTTGGAAAATTCTCCAGAATTGCGTTTTGCAGTGTGAACACGGATAAATACTACTCATAATTTTCTATGCCAAGTAAGAATCTCAGAGAAATTTCACGCCGTGGCCGAGACATTTTTTTCGCTATGCCTAGCTGTGGCCGTTGGCTAGGGTGCAGCTATGCACTGTGCATGTGAGATGCAACAAACGGGTAATTTCCGGATCCGCCGCACGCGAATGGAGAATATCCGTGGACATCCGTATACCCTACGTCCAAATACGAGGCGCCATACGTTCAGACAGGTGTCGCAGGCCAATCTTGAGAGGCTTCCCCAGTTCCTTCGTCTGCAGCTTAGACAAAGGGAGTCACACGCCTAGGTAAATAATTTATAGTGATGAGATGCCTTTAAGCTCGAGTTTTAAGGTTCTTTCAGTCTAGGTGAGGAGACGCATCCAGAGTTCAAACGCAGCGGTGTCCCTAGCCTTGGTAAAGAGACGTCCAAATGCACTCAGCAACGGGGCGCCCGGACAGAAGCAGAGGGGCGCCCAAAGTCCGCGAGAGAACCCAAGCCCAAGCCCAAGCGCCTCAAGTTATCCATGCCCTAGCAGGGCTAGACCCCTGAATCTATGACATGAGATGCTCACAAACCTACATGGATGGGTAACAAAGGCATGAGTAGACGTGTCCACTGCAATCCGAGCAGAGACACCGACGCGCGTAGGTAAAGCGCACCAAGAGGATATAGCGGTGTGCCCTGAGTCCAGATAGAGGGGTACTGAAAACCTAGGTAACTGGGCACCCCAAACCAAACAAGGCCTATCCTGGTCCATTGCTGGATGACAGGCTACCTTTCGGAACTTCTCCCAAGAACCCCTTCATGTAAGACACGATATAATTTCCCAATTTAACTTGGTCCACAGCAAACTGAAGCAGATTTCTAACTGCTAGCGTGATGGACTAGAGACGGCCTGCCTCATGCTAGTCCATCTCACGTGTCAGGTTCGTGTAGATATTGTCTCTTATCCAGCACCTCACACTCACCAACGCTTACTCAACACCACAATGTCCATGTGTACAACACAAAGCAGCCTTGCGTCTTCGAGTCTATAAGAGTATGAACATGCATAGTAACAAACGGTTGGCCTTGTATACTAGCTCCAATCCGAAACGAGTCACGATTGCGTGACACAGAAATTATGTGATTAATAGCCAACGGGAAGTGAGTGAGACAATGTACGATTGGCTGCTAAACCACTAATGATCGTCCTGCGATTCCGGAACTGTACAATGCAACAAACGGCTCCTGAGGCACCGCGGATTACTTTTTAAGGGGAGCGTATCTAGTCAAGTAAGGATTTTTGACTGTGCACGTACAATGGTAGGGGATTTCGATTTACAAATTTTGGTGTCATTGGTTGCTACAAATTCGCCTCCACTGAAGAGATATTGCTGCAGCCCCAAATTCTCTTCCCTTTGTATGGAAGAACCAATTTATCGGGTAGACCACAAGCAATATTCACTAATTATTACCATCTACTACCATCTATTACCATCATACCACTAATCACCATCGGCATCATTGAGAAGGCATCACTGGCTCTAGCCAAAGGCTTTTCGAAGATGTCGCTTGTCAGCGCTGACAGCAGCTTGCGAACGCGGCGACATCGGTGGCCATTATGCTGACTTTTTTGTTTGCATTCAGCTCAGGCCTGCGAGTGTACGGGTTTAGACGTGTGGTAAGGCTGGTCAGCTGATACGCACCAATTCTTGTCGGCCTACTATAAGCTGAGATGAGGAACAAGGATTGCGTCGTGTCAATCGGCCGCACCAGGCTCTAGGGAAATGCGATTCTTCTACGTTGTTTACCAACCACAATAATGGCCACGTCTCTAGGGCGCAGTTACTCGCCACAGACAAGCCGGTGCATTCATCCTTTCCTGCCAGCTGATTGGTTTATCTTTTAGGATTGCATTTGTTCACGCACAGCTATCGATAGGATCGATAAAAATAAGTAAATCAAAACTGCTGCAGGACCCAAATGCACATTTAGCAACCAAAATTGACTATCGATAATTGCCAAACTCCCCTTAGGAGTGTATTGAGAAAACCAAGAACATTAGACACACTCCCTTTAAAAAGAGTGTCCCATCTTTGGGGCCTATTTGAAAAACATACGCCAGTGAAACCTAAAGACTAGTTAGCATAATAATACCACTGGGTAGTGCCAGTGCAGCACCGTCAAGACATACTACGGATATAGATTTTAATCATTTTCGAGACCAAATTACGCCGCCAACGTTTTCAATAGCATAGCGCTTCTTCCTTGTAGTCACGACCACCGTCGTCATGACAACCACCGTGCGCACCGCCCCTGGTGTGAATAAAAGAACGTTAGTGATTGGCCCAGCGGGCACCAGCCTGTTACTGAAAAGTCGGCTGTTTGAAATTTGAAACAGTGCGTTGCATCGATCATGTGATACTCTCATTCCCAAAGCCAAAGTGCGCATCGAAAACGCCATAGCGGAGAAATCAAAGACGTGCTAGATAACGACACGCTCAATTTGCGGGGTAAAAGCTTCGTGTTCGCATGTCTTTTTGTCTACACAGAGTGTTCCAAGCTTGCGTAACATTCATTGCACACAGATTTTTACACATTATCGTGTGTCAAACATTACAGAGCGCAAACGCAAAAAAATCAAGGCGAATAAAATGCATTACTTTCATATTGATGGGCAGAGAGACAAATAAGATTGCTCCGCAGGGTTGGCTGCTTCAAATAAAAATTCTGAGCTCCTCAGGACTTCCGAGAAAAATGGCATTGCTGATCAAATCTTACGCGCCTGGTGTCACTCTAAGTGACCACTACAGAAAAGACAAAATATCGAATCGACTTACTGATGACATGCATAGTTTAGGTTCCGCCGGAACAGAAGGCATTTGGTGAATCTGTTTGCCCCATGCCTGGGCTTGAAGGGGGGGGGGGGGGGGGGGCGTTTAGTGGCTGCACATATTCACCAGGCGGCTGGCTGACAGAGCGGCGCGCCGCCCGACCGAGGGTGAGTCATTCAGCCGGCGGGCCCGGCGAATACAGCCGGTTAATTCTGTGTGACTAACGGAAGGCGGCTGGCACAGGGGCACGAAGCACACTGTTTGATGATGATTTTATTGGATTTTCATGTTTGTTACACATACAGTAGCTACACATAGAATATTTGCCACCCTCCTGGGGAACCATGACCAGTTGCTGAAGGCATGTTGGGCATGCACAATGGAAACAAACCCTGAACACGGAAGCCCCGCTTCTGAGAGTTCAACATCATGCCAGACAGAGCGCCACAATTAAACTTCAAAGCTGTACCCGATGCCGATCCCTGAACACCGCTCGCCGATCGAAAACGAAATGACTGATGACTGTGACTGCTGACTGACTGATGACTAATGACTGGTGCGATGGCATCCCGACACGAGATGTATCGATTGTTCCTGAAGAGCGCCAAGCGTGCGAGTGATCATTGGTTTAGGTATCGAATGGATACATGCGAATAAATGGTACGACCGTCCGTAGTGCTACATACATACACAATAACTTCCAACGTATTGTAGAAATCCCTGAATAATACATTCATTCCAGTCCGCCAGTTATGGATTTTGCTGATGTGAACATCAGAACTCCTCTCAACTGTGCAAACCCCGGATTATTGATAACTCGTTGGTTCGACCAACTGTATCGGAAAATTGCATAGGCGTCTGTCAAAAATGAACGTAAGAAGAAATCCACCAGTAAAAATTAACTGGGACCGACTGGAAATATGTCAAACAACACCTATTCGGCAATACATGCAATTCGCGTCTGGTCATGTATGCAAGGACTGCACAGCAGGGGGGGGGGAGGGGCAGAGGGGGCAGTTGCCCTTCCTTGCCAGGAAGGGGGATAAGAGCATGCTTTTGCACCCCCAATTTTCAGGAGGCCCCTTTTTGCCCAACTAAAGGCATAGTGCCCACACTCTACTAAAATGCAAATGAAGGAGCCCCCCCCCCCTCATAAATGGACAAGAGATTAGGGAATCCGGCTCAGAAGACCCTTTGCTGCATCAAGAGACTCGCTATCTGGGTCCTGAAGTCACTTTTATGAGTAATACCGCCGATGAACTACATCAGGAGGCCTAATGTTATGAGTAATACCGCCGATGAACTGCATGGGGAGGCCTAACGTTATGTTAAGAAGACTCATTTGCTAGATCGGAAGGCCCCCGCTACAAACTAGGCAGCCGCTGTTCTGGGTTAGGAGGCACCCTCTATATTTAGGAGACATCATTTCGTGATCAACATATCTTGTTTTGGGATAGCGAAGCCCATTGGCTAGATTTGGCTTTCGTGGATCGTAAGCATGTTGCTCTAGATGGGAAGGCTCCTCCATCCAGTATGAGGCCATTTTCGGGAACAGGAGCCCCTGTTTTGAGAAATCAAGGCCCTTCGCTGGATGACTGAATGCCCACAATCTTTCTTTTCAACTTTCGGCATTTATTCACTTGGATATGATGCATGCAACAGTATAATAAGGGATACATGCTCTCGGCGCCACTCCCTGCTGAAAACGATGCTGCACAGGAGGACATCCTGTGAGTGGGCCTCATTTCGTCCAGGAGGCCCCCTGAAAAATCCTGCCCCCCAACTCAGAACACGTGGCGCCGGCCGCGCATGTTGCGCTTATGTTTTATTCATGGCCAATACTAGGTCGAGGACGGGTTTGATTGGAGATTTGCCAAGCAGGGCAGAAGATGACCCCGTTATAATCAAAACTACTGTCATTAATCGGGCTACAACCAGTAACTTAAATCATGAATCACAATAATTTCACTACTAGAAGCGCCTGCGTCGTGCTTTACACAGAGGAACCCCTCGAACATTTAGCAGCGGAAGTAAAAAAGGCACGAATTCGCAATGTCGGCTAACTTTCCGATATTTTGGAAATTTACGTGTTCCCAGTCATGTTCTCATGACCACACCGAATGCCTGAGTAGTACAGCAGAGTTACCTCTTTGCATACGTAGGGATGAATTCCATGCAAATCGAACGTCGTCTGTGTTGCCGTTAGTGATAGTTGATGTAAAAGTGCATCTTGCGACAATTTTTGTTATCATTTCAGCAAGATTCCTCGTCAGGCAAAAAATATGTCATAGGGTAGCAACACCGAAGTTGATGCCATATCTATATATATTACACCAGACACTGGAGAGCGATGGTTGCACATTGAGGTGCTGCCAGACCCCCCCCCCCCCCCCACCCGACACCCAGACAGGCACTTTTAAATGGCGCCCAAAAAAGCACATGAAATCCCCTCAAAGTTCTGCAGTCCTCTTACAAAAATTATCGTTGCGCGCCGCAATACAAACACCATCCTAACAACGGCCTTCACCATGACAACCGCTTGCGGGCCCACTTTAAGCAGTCAGAGCACGCGGTGCGGTGCGGCCGATCGCCTGTGCCTTACTTTGAGAGTTGGTCTGACCCATGACACCGATGTCCTGAGCTTCAACTTTCAAATCCTTCGACAGGCAGCCACCCATGCCGGCTCGGTCACCGGACGCCCAGACTCTGAAAAGGACGCGACATCAGTTGGCAGAACAGGCCGACCTTTGCGGCAGCCGCACCCAGACCGGAGCGAACCGGCCACAAGAGGGTCGGGGGCACTGTCTCGTCAGTCCAAACCTGTGCGCCACCGACCCAGGGCGGTGAGCTGCGGCACTGCCACGAAGCGCCGAAGGTGCGAGCGCCGCCTTCCACCGCAAGACTCACTGGTGCTGACAAGCAGCAGCACCTGTCAGCAGCCCTCAGCTACAGACAGCTTGAGCAAACTCGGAGCACCCGTCACAGACGCGGCGAGCATTTTACGTCGCTGACTGCATCATGCATGCTCGCATTCTCCGTGCACTAAGCGGAACGTCCCAGTCTTGAATTCAGTTCTGTTTATCTAGCTAGCTGTTTTGTTTGCGCAGCTGTATTCTGATGCTTCAAGACGATCCAAATTCATAGCCCGTAACTGATGCAATATTAACATCAAACGTCCGGGCGTATGCGCGTTTGGGGTGACATGAATGTGTGGGGGGCTGTCATGAGCATATGTTGATCATATGCGACCACGCTATGCAGGCAAGTGGTGCCGCTCCATTCGTGTAATCAGCTGCTGCAAGCATGACGCGGTGCCGGAAGTCCTTCCGTGTAGCGCTGCTCTGGACCCCGGGCCGCCCGGGCGGAGGAAGGCCCTGGACCCCGAGCCGCCCAGACGGAGGAAAGCTCTGGAATCCGAGCCGACCAGACGGAGGAAAGCTCTGGAATCCGTGCCGCCCGGGCGGAGGAAGGCCCTGGATCCCGAGCCGCCCAGACGGAGGAAAGGTCTGGAATCCGAGCCGCCCGGACGGAGGAAGGCCCTGGATCCCGAGTCGCCCAGACGGAGGAAAGCTCTGGAATCCGAGCCGCCCAGACGGAGGAAAGCTCTGGAATCCGAGCCGCCCGGGCGGAGGAGGCCCTGGATCCCGAGCCGCCCAGACGGAGGAAAGGTCTGGAATCCCAGCCGCCCGGAGGGAGGAAAGCTCTGGAATCCGAGCCGCCGGAAGGAGGAAGGCCCTAGAACCCGAGCCGCCCGGACGGAGGAAGATCCTGGAACCCAAGCCGCCCGGACGGTGGAAGGCCCTGGACCCCGAGCCGCCCGGACGGAGGAAAGCCTTGGAATCCCAGCCGCCCGGAAGGAGGAAAGCTCTGGAATCCGAGCCGCCGGAAGGAGGAAGGCCCTAGAACCCGAGCCGCCCGGACGGAGGAAGATCCTGGAATCCAAGCGGCCCGGACGGTGGAAGGCCCTGGATCCCGAGCCGCCCGAACGGGAGGAAGCGTCCCCCGCCTCCAGACGACGGGACTCCGCGTAAGACAGTCGGCCCGGCCCCGGGTGACACAGACCATGGCGGGGTGCTACGCTCCGCCTCCGGTATCAGTCAGCACCCCACTGGGACTCCAGTCTCCCCCCCCCCCTCCGCCCCCTTTCGCCATTGGCCCAACTATCAACGTTTCGAGAAAAACATGTGAAAACGGTGTGAAACTTTTTTGCTTACTTCGATGTTATGCGTAACCATTTTACCCGGCCCATAACCCATTTGGTGATCGTTTACCGAAACCATACCAATGGCAAGCAGAAGATGCCTAACGAGCATGACGACCAGTTTTGAAACGTAATGGATTAGATGAGTTGGTCAAAGTCCTCGAGAAACATGATCATGACATCGACGACCGCACTGCCAACCAACCCACATACATGTGCATACATACGCACCACCAAAGTCCGCATCAGAAACGCTCTGACTGCAATGCGGAGATCAAGCCCGGAGCAAGGAACGCCGGTGCAGTGCGAGACGATTAGTGCTGCTGGCTCATGCGTTTGATCGTGGTCCAAATCACTGTCGACTCAGAACGATAGAGCGATGCCATGACGCCGTGAAATATGGTCTGATCCAGGAAGTCCAATAGGCACGCTGGCAATCGTCCACGTTAAGTCACTGCAGTGGCATTGGCTTTCGTCGATGTTAAGTCATTAAGTCATCGCCATCGGGCCTCGCGGCCGGGCCGCGGTCCTGCCATCGGGCGTCAGGACCGAACCGCGGCCCCGCCATCGGGCCTCAGGACTGAGCCGCGGCCGCGCCATCGGCTGTAGTCCCGCCCTCACGTCGGACAAGAGAGCGATGAAAACGGCACGTAACAAGCAGAAGCTGAAGTTCTTCGTCAGCGCAGGGGCCAACACAGTTGAAGAGGTCCAATGCAGGCTGGCAGATGGGAAAGAAGGCACGGAAGTAGCGAATTACCTCATGAATATAGTACATATACTATCGTGTGAAACACGTGCATATCTCCTGCCGATACATATGTTCATGCCCATATCCATATATAGGCATGAGCATATATATGGATAACGTACCGTAAAGCAGAGCAATGTTTGATTGGTCGGTCCCATTGGCCCGTACGCTGGGCCTCTATACGTTGAACATGAGGCCAACTGCAAAACAATGGCAACCGAAATACACCCGCATTGCGCAGCCAGGAACACATTGCGTAATGGTTTCATTGATACCCTGCATTTGCCTCCGTGGGCAAATGCCCCCCCCCCCCCCCCGAAAAAAATCCGCACACAAAATAACCGTAAAACAACGGTTAGGCCCTGAGATTGGTAAAATGCTTTACCTCGCCCATCTGGTTACCGAACAATCTATAACAGCCTTCCCAACTCCACCACCAACCAATCCCACTAGCTGTTTATTTTGCAACGCAATGCATTCAATAATCCCATCCAATACCGGACCTGTCCACTCGACCAGCTTTATCCACTTTGCCAGCCCGTCCACCCTGTCGGCACATCTGCAGCAGGTATCCACTGTGAAAACGACGAGGCCAAATATCCAACCGGCCTTTCAACTCCACCGCTCCCTAAGACGACATCGTGCTGCCCTCCGAAATTCCTTCGGACGTTTTTCGTAATCACCTGTACAAAACGGTGTGAAAGCCGAAAAGTCGCTCAACAGAACACACCAGTATTGCCTCTGGAAACTCAGACATCAGCTTGCCACATCGCTGCGCTTTCGGACCGCGGCGGCCACGGGCAGGACTGTCGGGCAAACTCTCCGACTGCGGCGGCCGCGCGGCGGAACTCTCGAGCAAACTGTCCGACTGCGGCAGCCGCGCGGCGGAACTCTCGAGCACTCTCCGACTGCAGCGGCCGCGCGGCGGAACTCTCGGGCAAACTCTCCAACTGCGGCGGCCACGCGGCAGGGCCATCGGGCAAACTCTCCGACTGCAGCGGCCGCGCGGCAGAACTCTCGGGCAAACTCTCCGACTGCGGCGGCCGCGCGGCGGAACTCTCGAGCACTCTCCGACTGCAGCGGCCGCGCGGCGGAACTCTCGGGCAAACTCTCCGACTGCGGCGGCCGCGCGGCGGAACTCTCGAGCACTCTCCGACTGCAGCGGCCGCGCGGCAGAACTCTCGGGCAAACTCTCCAACTGCGGCGGCCGCGCGGCGGAACTCTCGAGCACTCTCCAACTGCAGCGGCCGCGCGGCGGAACTCTCGGGCAAACTCTCCGACTGCGGCGGCCGCGCGGCGGAACTCTCGAGCAAACTGTCCGACTGCGGCAGCCGCGCGGCGGAACTCTCGAGCACTCTCCGACTGCAGCGGCCGCGCGGCGGAACTCTCGGGCAAACTCTCCGACTGCGGCGGCCGCGCGGCGGAACTCTCGAGCAAACTGTCCGACTGCGGCAGCCGCGCGGCGGAACTCTCGAGCACTCTCCGACTGCAGCGGCCGCGCGGCGGAACTCTCGGGCAAACTCTCCAACTGCGGCGGCCACGCGGCAGGGCCATCGGGCAAACTCTCCGACTGCAGCGGCCGCGCGGCAGAACTCTCGGGCAAACTCTCCAACTGCGGCGGCCGCGCGGCAGAACTCTCGGACAAACCGTTCGCCAATGGTGGTCAACGAAAGCTCGTTGGCATGCCTACGTCAGAGAACGAGGAGCATCAGCAGCGTTTGAAACGGAAGTTTTTTTTTAGTGCTGCGCACGCTATGGAACTGGTGGGCGATTTCCCAAGATAGAGAACCGGACAAAAAAATTTATCCCCTAACAGGATATTCTTACCGCGGTCCAGCGTGAGGCATGACCACTCTTCAGGCAAATATCACTGGTTTCACACCATTTTCTGTTAATGCTCTTGATCTATATTGAGGCCCTGCGCGAAGGTACGACATGTGTACATATTTCAAATACCATGACAACAATTAAGTCGTGTCTGAAACGTTTACCAATTTCCAGCCACCGACATATCAATTCGGTCCATCCATGCGCTGTTCTTTTTTACAAATAGCAATGCAAAAACTACCTAGTAGCCAATGGCCACCATCGCAAGCGGTGGCCACGCGCGTCACTCCCACCCATCCCCGTAATAATGGCGTCCGGCCGGCGACATGACTCAGACGGTCGCCGGCGCATATCTTTCGCAGCGCGCCTGCGTCCGTGCGGCGAGCTTTATGACGTCAGAGGGCCAGGGACGGGAGCGGCGGGCGGCGGTGGCTCGGGCTGGGCCGGCAATGCACGGGGCCGTGGCCGGGTAGCCTGTGCGGGTTCGGCCAGGGCTCGTCGGCCGGCGGGTCATGCGTCAGCCGGCCAGTGATCGGGGGCACCGGACGGAAAGCGTTCGGAGACTCCGCGGACCGTCCGGAGTCGAGGCATGACGCGGTCCAGGTTGGCGCGTACTGGTACCGCGCCTATCTCGGCTGCGAGCTAGCGCGGGCTGGCACCGCTCGTGACTCAGCTCGAGAAGGGCTAAATAAAAACGGGCTGAACTTTTATTTCTGGATACGGTTTACCGATGAAGAAGTGCGGCCCATTTTGATATACCCTGGTCTTCAACCCGTGCGGCCTCGTAACATCTATGCTAAACTTCGACAAATTCCGGTATTGCCACTGACTGCTCTCAGTTTAGAAAAAAACCATAAACATCGTACAATGATTTAGAGCCTGCTTTGTCAAGTTCATTGACTTCTATTTTCCATTTCATTGGCGTGCACGTGCGCGTGCGCACACGCACACGCACACGCACACGCACGTGTGTGCACACGCACGCCCCGCGCGTGTGCGCGCACCTGCACCGCTGGCTGCGCCGCTGCCAGCTGGTCGGGGAGACGTTCACACATTTACCAGAGGACGGCACACCCAGCGGGGTCAGCTGACAGCGGCAGCAGTAACAGCTGGTGCTGAGAGGCTACCTCCGACCCGGCGAGCCGAGGGCGAGCCGGTCGGTATGCGTGTGTGTGTGTGGTGGGGAAGGGAGTAACCGACGTTGTATGCCACCAAGCCGCGGTCAACGGAAACAGCACGACAGAGAAAGGCACCCTGCGATGTTTTGGGCGGTGCATCACCTCCTTTGTGCCATGTGCAAAGAAGAGGTAAGTTCAGGAGAGAGCGTTGAGTATGGAACACGTGTTCCAGACTAATACTATTACAGCTGGAATTCGAGTAAGCTTCTCGCCAGTGATGAAAACGTCAGCAACGCTTCAGCACAAATGCCTTCCTTCTTCGGGCATGCCATTTTAGGCAGCACTGGCTGGAACACTGATCTTTGCAACACCTGCAGCCTCTGAGAAGGTATGAAGCGAGGAGAATCCTCTCACAGCCTCTCGCTCCGACTGCTCCGGCATTCCTGGGACCACTGTGGCTGCGACCAGATGCGTCGGCCGCTGCCAGCCTGCCCCGGCACTGACGGCCGTCGGCAGCTGTCGCTCGCGACGGCGCCGGGCGGGCAGCCGGGGTGGAGCGCGAGCGGCAGCCGCCTCCACAGGCCGGCAGCTCGGCGGGGGAGGCCAGGCGGACGCACGGAGACAAAGGCGCCGGGCGGCCGGCGCACGTGGCGCCCGGCGCGGCGCCACGGCAGCGGCCAGCCCTGGTGCGCGGCGCGTGGCGCCGGCCGAGGCCCGCCGACTGGTGCGGCAGGCCGGAGGGGAGCTGCGCGAGCCGCCCGGACAGCGCCGGCCGCCAGCTGCGGCACGGTCGGCGCCATGTCCGATGCTGAGATGACGAGGCGGGAGAAGTGCATGGAAAGCGAAGTGGATGGACCCTGGATGGGACACAAGCAGGGAGGGTCGGTAGGTTTGCTCTACCCTCTTGACCCTTTCCACGTATCTACTTGTCTCCTACCCATCCGCGTAGCTTTAAGCATGTTTCACCTTCCTCTTCCTCCCATGCATTTTCATTCCTCAATCTTTTCCATCAATTGCCCCCTTCATCAGCTCACTTTTCCCCTCTCCTCCCCACCTTCCTTACCTCTCTTCAGAGGTGACGGATCTTCTGAAGACGGAGGGGGGAGGGGACGAATTCACTTGTTTACCCCGTTTATACACGCGTGTCTCCACAGAGTTCAAGAAATCCCTGCCGAAATGGAGGAGCCCATCCTTCGTCCCTTCCCCACTCTCACCAAAGGTCAATGCCTTTCCGCCCTCCGTCTTCCCCGCCCCTCCGTCCCATCTCGCCCCGACCCTCCCCCCTCATCTCGCCCCTCTCGCCCACCTCGTGCCAAGCTTACCCCTCTCTCTCACCTCGCCAGTGACCTCGTAGCTCCCTCCCGTCTCGTCCCTGACCTCGCGTCTCTCGGCCACCTCGCCCCTGCCCCCGGGCCTCCCCGTCCAGTGGCGGGGCGGCGGGGTAGCGGGACAGCGGCCTCCGGACGTGCCTCCCGCTGTCGGCAGGTTTCGCCAGCGTCCGGCCAGGCCACCACCCCAGCCACCGGCACCGGCAACGGGCGGCGCCATTATCGCCGCCCCGAACCGCGCGCGCCGACGCTCGCCGCCACTCTCACCGATTTCCACGGCATATGGCCTATTGAATAATGCCAGTTTTATCGGCGCGGTTGAGAGCGAAAACGTGAGGACATACATGTGCACGCGGTTGGGTGAGTGCGGTCTGGGGAGAAAATGGAGATGTGGGGAGAGCGCAGGAGCGACGGCCGGGGAGAAAAGCGGAACAGGGAAAGGTGGGATGGTTCAAGCTTTGCATGGCTACAGCTGGTCCAGATGCTGCACGGTTAGAGCTTCCCACGGCCTGACGGTATCTGTCCGCTCGTGTCCACTTCTTACTTCTTACGACTGGTGCCAGCTGCTGCCAGCTGGCCGTCCCCCGTTCGCAGATTAACAGTCGCGTGCCGTGTGGTGTCGGCCGCTGTTGTGAGCTGACGGGCTGTAGCGGGAGTAGACCGCTGTTGTAAGCTGACGGGCTGTAGCGGGAGTGGACCGCTGTCGTGAGCGGCCGACGGGTTGTAGCGGGAGTGGACCGCTGTCGTGAGCGGCCGACAGGCTGTAGCGAGAGTGGACCGCTGTTGTGAGCGACTGACGAAATGTAGATGGGCTCGACCGCTGTCGTGAGCGGCCGGCGGGTTGTAGCGGGACTGGACCGCTGTTGTGAACGGCCGGCGGGTTGTAGCGGGGCTGGACCGCTGTTGTGAGCGACTAACGAGATGTCGATGGGCTGGACCGCTGTCGTGAGCGGCCGACGGGTTGTAGCGGGACTGGACCGCTGTTGTGAGCGGCCGGCGGGTTGTAGCGGGGCTGGGCCGCTGTTGTGAGCGACTGACGAGATGTAGATGGGCTGGACCGCTGTTGTAAGCGGCCGACGGGTTGTAGCGCGGCTGGACCGCTGTTGTGAGCGACTGACGAGATGTAGATGGGCTCAACCGCTGTTGTAAGCGGCCGACGGGTTGTAGCGCGGCTGGACCGCTGTTGTAAGCGGCCGACGGGTTGTAGCGCAGCTGGACCGCTGTTGTGAGCGACTGACGAGATATAGATGGGCTCAACCGCTGTTGTGAGCGGCCGGCGGGTTGTAGCGGGGCTGGACCGCCGTTGTGAGCCGCTGACCGGCTGTGGAGGGCGGTTGGCCCGGAACAGACGGGCCGCGCAGCCGGCAGGCTCCACCGCTATGAAGGACGGGCGAAAGCGGCGGAAGAGCCGGGCGCGCCGGCCGGCTGGGCTCGGCGCTGTTTGTACGCAGGGCCGAGTGATGGATCACTCTGCCGGGCCGCCGACCGAGCACCCGCTCTCGAGCTCGCCGGCGAGATGCCGCCCGCCGTCCCCACCCGGAGCTGGCCGCGGTGGCGGCGGCGGCGCCACACCTCACATCTGTTGGACGGCTGCGGACACGGCTGCTGCAGATGCAAGATGGCACGCGGCGACAGAGCTGCTGCCAGCAGTCATCAACCACGATCGTTAGGAAAGTAAACACAATTGGCCCGCTAACACCGAAGCATGAAAGGCAGCCGACAGCGCCGCTACCGCAAAGGCAACAGCCAGCAGTGTTTATGCTCGAAAGCTACCCGCTGGCTAACGCGTCGCTTTCCCTGCAATGGAAACTTTCACGCGTCACGCAGAAAAACAGGAGCACGGACTGACGAGCACAAGGCCGGGTTTGTCCGAGTTTGTTCTAGAGTAGCACATTGAACGCTTATTGTTGTTGATGTGGCCCAACGTTCAACGGCCTCGACTCGCGGTCACTGCCTCATATCAGGCCCAACTGCTGTCACTGCCTCAGATCAGGCCCAACTGCCGTCACCATCTCAGGTCAGGCCCAAGTGCCGTCACTATTTCAGATCAGGCCCAAGTGCCGTCACTACCTCAGATCAGGCCCAACTGCCGTCACTATCTCAGATCACGCCCAAGTGCCGTCACTATCTCAGATCAGGCTCAACTGCCGTCACTACCTCAGACTAGGCCCAACTGCCGAGCACCGGGCCACAAATCACCACAGCCGGCGCTCGGCGAGCATACGGCAGTGAGCGATAACAGAGGAAGGCCCAGCCCACCTGGGGACATCATTACGTGCTTACAAAGCTGAGACAAAACTGCTGGTGTACGTACTCGATGCTATGCGTGCAACACAGATCACTCGGAATGTAACCCGCAGCGAACATGTTCAAGCCAGGCCCTCCTTTTGCATCTGTGATGTTTAAGCTTTACCCAACTAAGCAGGCTTTGGCATGTGGCTACAGACTGCGTGACCGACACACGTAAACAGGGAGCAGCCATGGCTCCTGGCGTCACTTGGTGGGCGCGCCGACAGGGCCTGACATTGTCGCTTGTCGTCACAGGGATCACGGCGAGTTAATCAATGTGGACACATAGCCAATTGACCATCACTCAACAGCGAGTGTGCTTGTGCCGAGAGTGGCTTCACAGTGTCATGACGCACTCGACACACAACGGTAGCAGTCACTGATCACATACACCTCCGCAATCGTGCCTTTGTCCTTCGCGATCCCTCACCTAAATTGTACGAAATTTTTGTGTCAGAAATTTCGCCTGAACTACTGAGAACCCAGCGTCGTTTTCCGGGGGAATATCGAACCCATCATTCGCGAGATACCAGGGAAGGAGGCAGAATCTCTCCTCATATTATCATGCACATTCTCCCAACATACGACCTCTCGCACCGAGCAGGGTTAATGATTGCTGCGATCTTTCCAGCGAGCGAGAGGCTTTCTCCAGCCATGCCGCCATCCGACGCCGGCACCCACGGGCCCGAGTGACGAGGGTGAGGAATCCTAGAGGGGACGGTGCAGAGGGGCCATGGGGGCCTGCGACGGGACGGGAGCCACGCAGCCGAGCGCCCATAAGACCGTCAGTAGAGGGTGCAGCAGGGCGCAGCGATCGGGCAGCAAATACTGCAGCGGGCCATCAGCGGAGGAGCCGCCGCCCCTTCCCCGCCGTCGGCGCCGGCGGCAGCCGCAGTGCGACGCCGACCGGCAGCGGTCCGAGGCCGACTCCCAGCGTCCGGAAGCGGCCGCCAGTTCGCTGCCGAATAATCGATCGGGCCGCGGGCGCCGGGCGGGGGACGCCGGCCACGAGCGTGTCTGACTCACAGCCGGTAGCGCCGCGCCGCCGCCAGGACCGGCACAGCGAGGCGCGCACTGCCGTCGGCGGGACACGCGGGGAGACCTGAGCCGCGGCCAGCCGGGCCGGAAATGCCCTGACCCGGGGCGGGCAGCGGCGCGACCGCCGCCGCACTTGCCCTCCCGGTGAGAGGGGGCGGAGTCTCCGCCCGCACAGGGCCGGCGGCCGATGTCGCCGCCGCTCGCTCAAACAGAGCAGTGTCGACTTGGGACCAGCGCTGAGGGTGGTGGGGCAAATGACGTTGAGTGGAGCTAGGGCATGAAGAAAAGCTGCCTCACAAAACAGCGTCGGCTGCCCTGATTCCGCGCACTGTTGCAGGGGGTTGAGTCAGACGAGAACGGGTACGCCCGTGACGCAATACGCTCCCGCCATGCCAGGCAGATCACTCTCAAGAGTGTGCCGGCGCTGACAGCAGTTCAGTGGAAGCCTTGGGCACATGCCTGCCATACGGCAGACGAACACATCAACCCCGTCACCATACGGTCGTCCCCGGCGAAACTAGCGTTCCGCGATACTCCGTGGGATTGTGTCGTAACCTGTCGTACCTTTGCCCTGGCGACGCCCACCGGAGTGGGACGCCCCCCCCCCCCTCCCCCCTCCTGGCCATTGGCTGGCGTCAGCACCTGGCAGCCGTGTAGGACGAAAGTTCGCCAGTTCCTGGTGGCGTCACCCAGACCGGACGAGATGGGCGTCAGCAGCGAAAACAGCCGCATGGGTGGTCCAATCGCCAGCGGTCCAGAAAGTCGGGGGCGGTGCTCCAGAGAGCCGCACCGCAGATCTTCGACTGGCTCATGTCCGAGCCAGGGCAGCGCCGCCAGCCCAGACCGGAGCCAGGGCAGCGCCGCCAGCCCGGACCGGAGCCAGGGCAGCGCCGCCAGCCCGGACCGGAGCCAGGGCAGCGCCGCCAGCCCGGACCTGAGCCAAGGGAGCGCCGCCAGCCCGGACCGGAGCCAGGGCAGCGCCGCCAGCCCAGACCGAAGCCAGGGCAGCGCCGCCAGCCCAGACCGGGGTCACGGCAGCGCCGCCAGCCCAAACCGAAGCCAGGGGAGTACCGTCAGCCCAGACCGAAGCCAGGGGAGTGCCGCCAGGACGTTGCAGCGTCCGAGCTCGCCCTCTCAGCCATTGCTGCCGTCCCACCAGCGCATACGCAGCGGGCGGGACGGCAGCAGGCCAGACCGCGAGACAAGAGCCATCGTCTACTGACCAAGCCGAATCGCCGGGGGAGAGCGTCCGCTCTGACTGAGCCGCGTCGCGGAGGCGGCAGTGGCGATAAGGCTGCGGTGAGGCGCGCAGGGAGCGGCCCGGCACCAACTGTCCAGTCAGCGACGAGCTGCCGGTCGGTCACGCGCCTCGCCGCCGGCCCGTGACGCACACGGCGCGGCTCGGGGCGTGACGTCACGACGTGTCACGCCCTCGTGACCCACTGATCAGCGGCCCGCGCTTCAGACACGGCACGGCGACGGTCAGCGACGAGCGGCGCTGCCGTGCGCGCTGGAGTCCAGCGCTAGAAATAGGGCAGGCGCAAGGCTGCGGTTTTGATCGGACGCCATCGGGAGGCGGCGAGGGGAGACTCAGGGCCAAACCGTGTCACCAGCAGGGCTTCAGTCCCCACCCAGGCACCGACGCCCTCGATTACGTGAGCCGGACAGACGGCGCGGCCAGCGCTGGAAGGCCCACGGAAGTGGCGGCGTCTGGAAGTCCGGCTCTGGCGGCGCGGCCCGCCGGGTGACGCCAGTGGGCGACGGCGGCGGACATCCGGGCCTCAGCCTCTCAGCCCCGGCCAGACAGCCGAGCCCGGCTAGACCGGCCAGCCGGCACGTACCCGTAGCGCACAGTGCACCGAGTCACAGCCGGCGGCCTACCACGGGCGTGGCCGCACGTGTCCAGCATAGCCCATACAGCTTAGTCCCACATCCGGCGTGCAGTGCACAAGGTTCAAACAGGCGTGTTTGAACGCAATGGTTGACTGCGTATCTGTACGGGACGGCGCTCTGCCAGCACCGTCGCGTGTTAGGTGACTGCACTCAGTCCTTTCAAGAGCCGGTGGGGCAGCGGGTAAAGGATCGCGTTAGGTCACTGCACTCCGTCTTTTCAAGGCCCGGTGGGCCGGTGGAACACAGCACAAGCCGCGTAAGGCCGCTGCACTCCGTCTTTTCAAGGCCCGGTGGGCCGGTGGAACACAGCACAAGCCGCGTAAGGTCGCTGCACTCCGTCCTTTGAAAAGTCGCTGGGGCGGCGAGTAAAGGATCGTGTTAGGTCACTCCACATGACATTTGTAGACATTCAGTAGGTTGTTTGCTTAATGCTGGAGTGGACACGAGCTAGTTGTCAGCAACGAAACCATCATTATAGTTAAAACGGCCACCATGGATTTACATAAAACGTGAAAGGTACTGAAATTGCCACAATTTCTTAACAGCATAACGCGACAGAAAATCCTACACAATTACGGAGCGGAAGAAGTGAGGATTCAGGAAGACACACGAGGGCGCCTCTACTTAAAACCTCACGCCATGGGCCGGCACTGCCTGCTGCAGAATCTGACATGACCTGTTGGACACCTCATCGCACGGGGGAGGGGGGGAGGGGGCGGCACGATTCGCGCAGCTCCGAGGAGAGTTCGCCGTCGTCGGCAGCACGCGCCACACCGCAGTTCGCAGCAGGGGCCCGCCTGCCCGTCTGGTGACGGCCGGCGCACGGGGGGAGGGACGGCGAGCCCCTCGAGCTCCGGCCGGCTCGGCCAGGGCGGGCACCGCTGGTCGGACGGAAGCGGCGCGGGCCGCTGCAGGATGCGCGCGGGCCGCCGCTGCGCCACCGAGCGCAGGTCGGCCGCCACAAGACACGGCTGACACCGTGGCACCCAGCGGGGCTGACATAGCGGCGCCGGGCAGAGACGACGCTGTGGCGCAGGCACAAGTGACGCAGTGGAGCGGGGCAGGGGTAACACTGCGGTCAACGGCGAGACGACACGCAGGGAGCAGCTGTCGGGCAAAACAAAGGTTAGGGCGGAGCGACGTGGAGGCCGGCTAGCCTCCGCCTCGGGGCCGTTGTTAGCGCTGGGATGGAGCCGACCGGTCCCTCGTTTCCACCTCATTACAATAAGGCGATTTACGGGCCGGGTTATTACAGGGCGCCGCAGCAAACGGCGGGGCGTTTGGAAGGCGGTGGGCACGACGCCGACCGCCTTCAGAGGGGTGCGCCGAGGCCGCCCTCGACAGCCCTGCCCTGGAACGAGGCGCGAGCTGTCCTCCCGGGGGCAACCCTCGTCAGCCATTCCCAGGAACGAGGCGCGAGCCATCCTCCGCGGGTGCAGTCATCTTCCCCATGGAGAAAGGCGCATACTCCTTCCAGCTCTTCGGCAGTGCTTCAATTTTTACGACATCGTCGCTGGCTTTCGCATGAACCGTGGCCGGAAAACTGAAACGCGACCGATCCTAGAAGATCGCAGACAAGCTTGCCGTCATGGGTTCGTAGACCCAGAACTGTGATAAAAACTGACCCGTCCCCTCGTTATCCCCGTGCAGCTGGCGCAGGAAGAAGGGACGGGGAGAGGAAAAGGCGCTGGTGCTTTCAGACCAAACACAATCCCCTACGGAAAACTCAGCGCGACCCAAACACGCCGCGTACTCCAACTGCGCCACACCAGCAGCGGCGCGTCGTCACCAGCGGACGTGTTAATCACAGACGCCGATGTGCTGTCCATACCCGGAGGCTACGCAGGTGCTCCATGGCGGCGCCCATTCGCAGAACCACTTTCACAGGCCGTGCTCAGGGGCTTTTGACGCATTTCCGACCACATTTGACGACCCTGAGATCCGTCCGCTCCCTCCCTCCCCAGCTCACTTGGCGGATGCTCGGGCCTCCGACATCCTGCAGTCCACGGCGCCAGGCCTCACCCAACGAGAGCAGCCCGCGGCGCCAGTGGCGCGGGTGCGGCTTCCGCCGAGTCCAGCCGAGCGCCGTCCTGCCCGCCCGCCCAGCGTCCGCCAGCCAAAACAGCGCGGCATCCGCCTCTCGAGCCGGCGCCGCGTCCCCCGACCGCAAACCTCCAGCTCTCAGCGCGTCGTCGGTCGCACGACTGGGATGACCCGGTTCTGTGCTGGGGCGGGGTGGTGGTGGGGGGGTGGGGGTGGCGGTAGGTGGGTGGGCCATCTGGGATGCCCGTCTGGATTGGTCTGTCCGTGAGCCGGGCATGAGTATCGGCTTCCGCCGGCGGTATTGGCGAGCACAGACCGCTGTGGAGCCCATCAGTCGACACACCCGTCCCGACACGCCACGATTGTACATATCCGCGGCCGTCAGAGGGCCCGCCCTGGCGGAGGGGACGGACGCTGGCCGGCCCCGGCCGTGGCGGCGCGGCGAGAGGGCGGCCGTCGACCATTTCTTGGCGAGCGTGACCTTGGCAGGGTAGCTCGGCCCGGTACCGGGGCTGGCGACCACACAGGGCGGCAGAGGAGAGCCCTCTTGCCCTCAGACGGTCGGGGAGAATGCAGGAGAGACCCTGTCCGGCCTCAGACCTCCGCAGCGGACGCAGGGGAGACCCGGTCCGGCCCCAGACCTCCGCAGAGGACGCAGGGGAGACGCCGTCCAGCCATGAACGTACCACAGGAGAGGCAGGAGGCCCCGCCAGGCTCCAGACTCACCACAGAGGAGACCTCGAGGAGGCCCGGCAAGGAGCCAGATGATTCAGAGAACATCACAACACGTAACCGTGACAAATGTTGCAACTGATCAACCGGTGAGGGGGAGAGAGCTGTGAGCCGGTGACCGGCAGCCAGCGAAAGGGAGAGGAGGAAAGGGAAGGGACGATCTGGCACTGAGATGTCTCAGAACTGGTGCAGCCAGCTGGAGGCTACGGGGGCGCGGGGGGGGGGGGGCGCGGGGACACCAGCAGCGGCTAGTCTATGGCGACCTGACTGAACAGCGCGCACTCCCAGCGTGGCGTCTCCAGTCTGTGGCGACCTGACTGAACAGCGCGCACTCCCAGCGTGGCGTCTCCAGAGGCCGGCACATGGGTCGGCCTGATCAGCCGGCGCCTGTCATCGCTGGCCGCCATCGGCGGCGGATATGACGGCGGGGTGCTGCATCCCAGGCCAGCGCCGGCCCGTTAGCGCGGCCAAACCGGTCCACCGGGCCAGTCAGGTGCAAGGTGGGGTGACGTCACCCCAATGAACCGGTCCTGGAGCCGTCACCAGACCGCACTCCTGCACCAGGCCGAACCAGGCCGGGCGGCGAGGAATTGAACCAGACGTCAGGTGATCAGGCTGGGTGTCGTGTGACTAGACCGGACGTCCAGTAATGAGGACGGTCGTAAAACGGCCGTGTGCAAATAACCAGAACAGTGTAAAATGATCTGTCCGGGCGTAAGGTGATGAGACCACTACAGTATGCCAACTCGTAAAAAGCTTAGAAATGCATTTTTCTATCTAGCTCGAGCCCCCCCCCCCCCCCGTCCCACCGAACATTGAGAGGGAAGTGGCCAGATCCGGGGGCAAGCATTGCTAAGAAGAAACACATTTTTGGGGGGGGTGTGTTTTGGAGTGGGCTTTGATATTTTCTCTTCCTCAGCCCACCACCCGTTCCCAACTTAATTTGCTGCAAATGTGTTCGGCAAATATCCGACGGAGACAGAAATCAGCGGAAAATGTAATCTAGCGATACATAGGAGACCAAAATTACGAAAAGAGCCCAAAACTGAGAGTCCGAAATCGTGCGCAAAATGCGTCATGTTCCCTTAAAATATTACATTTTGACACTCTGGGCCGGTGTTCAGTGCTTAAACCCGTCGGCAGCCAACCATCAGATGTGCGAAGTGACCAGCACGGAAGTGGAGTAATGACAAAGCGTAAAGTGATCAGAACGGGCATCAAATTACGCCAGGTGTGCAGTGGTGACACCAGCGTTAAATGATTGGACCTGGCGTAGGGTAATCAGAATTCGCGCCAAGGACAAATGTCCGTGCGACCAATGGCAAAGTATGATTTAGAGAACACGCACTAGGCTATCTGTCTGTTTGTGGTTTTGTGTTCTAGAACATCTGGCGCTGCATCGGCGATGGCGGTTTGGCCCCATGGCCGATGGGCCAGACGAAAACGCCCATAGCCCCTGTATCGGCCATGGCTGGTTTGGCCAAACCGACCCCCAGTCACACACTAGGAAAGGTGGCAAGACTAACAAAGCTGGCCATGGTTACTGATTGCACCATCATTAATTCTCACTACAGATCTGGCTAATGCTAGACGTCAGTCCGCTGAAATCACGACACCTGTATCATCATGCAAGGCCCCTTCGGAGAGCCAGCCTTTCGGGGCGGCTTAGTTTCCAGCTACTTTTGCTTGCATGAGTTCATGAGGATGCAGCGATGACAGCCTCCCCTTCCAACACGGCCGAATGCTGGCGTTCAGTGGAATTCCGTTCCATGAAAGCAATTCGCATCGCCGAGGTCTCACATCTCCACATAATCCAAATCGTGTCGGACAGGCCGGCCCGCGGGTACCTGCCCCCACTGCGTGCCAAACAGGCTGGGCAGCGGACAGATTCTGGCATTCGCTCAGCCCAGTGACGTCAGTTCCCTTCAAAACACCGTCCCCGAGCGTCATAGTGGCAGCAGCAGTGGGAGGCGAGGCAGCGGCGACGGCGGCAGTGGGAGGCGAGGCAGCAGCGACGGCAGCGGTGGCAGAGGCGATGACAGTTGGGGTCTACCACAACAATGAGGCCGGCAGCAGGAGAACAGACGGCAGCGGGGGCAGTGGCGGCGGGGCTTCAGCTTGCGATCCACCCAGGTTACCGGCCGCTGCCGCTGCCGCTGCCACCAGCCGCATCTGCCTCCTCACGCGGTCGGGTCACACGCCGCCCGGCCGCTGGCCGACGCGCCTATAGTTAGTCCGCTAATACGACAGCCGCCAAGAGAGGCGTCTTATTTTTGGCAGCGACGCGTCGCCGTGTGCGAGCGAGTGCCTCACGCGCGGCCGGCCTGATTCGACCGCAGACAAAACAGCGGTCGGGGCGGGGCGCGGCAGGGCCGCCGGACAGCTGGCCCTGCCGCGCGGTCAACACCTGAGGGGAAGGTCAGGGCATGTGGCCCGCCTCTGGCAGGTGTGAAGGGACTCACAGACACCATCTGTTGCGCTGAACACAGTGAGTCACCGGTTCACGGCAGGGTCATGGCGGACCCAGTTGTCCAGACAGGGTTAGCAGTGGGTTATAGCGGGACGGGTGTCCAGACAGGGCTAGCAGTGGGTTGTGCCGGGGTCAGATGCCCGGACAGGGTTAGCAGTGCATTTTGGCTTACCCAGTTGTCCAGACAGGTTAACAGGGGATTGTGGCGGGGTCAGATGTCCAGACATGGCTAGTAGTGGATTATGGCGAGGTCGGGTGTCCCAGACAGTGTTAGCAGTGCACTATGGCTTACCCAGCTGTCCAGACAGCGTTAGCAGGGGATTATGGCGGGGCCGAGTGTCCAGACAGGGTTAGCAGTGGATTGTGGCGAGGTCAAATGCCCAGACAGGGTTAGCAGTGGATTGCGACGGGGTCAGATGCCTAGATAGGGTTAGCGGCAAACTATGGCGGGGCCAGTTGTCCAGATAGGGTTAGCAGTGGATCATGGCAGGATCAGGTGTCCAGACAGGGTTAGCAGTGGACTATGACAGCGTCAGGTGTTCAGACAGGGTTTACAGGCGGATCACAGCGGTAACCGGCACCCGGACAGAGTTAATAGATGGGTCAAAGCGCGACCCTATGTCCACGAGGCACATTCCACACAGCCGGGGAGCGGCAGACGGTGGTGACCGGCTGGTGGAGAGGGGGGGGGGGGGGGGGTGGGGGGGGGGGGGGGGGGGGGGGGGGGGGGGGGGGGGGGGGGGGGGGGGGGGGGGGGGGGGGGGGGGGGGGGGGTGGGGGGGGGGGGGGGGGGGGGGGGGGGGGGGGGGGGGGGGGGGGGGGGGGGGGGGGGGGGTGGGGGGGGGGGGGGTGGGGGGGGGGGGGGGGGGGGGGGGGGGGGGGGGGGGGGGGGGGGGGGGGGGGGGGGGGGGGAGGGGGGGGGGGGGGGGGGGGGGGGGGGGGGGGGGGGGGGGGGGGGTGGAACAGGAGGAGCAGCCGACCGGGCGGGTCCCGCACGAGGTCTATACACAGTCCGGCAGGGCCGACGGTCGGGCCGTAGCGCCGGTCCCTGCTGGCAGCCGGCGGTGGGCGTTGAAGTCCTCTCACGAAATAAAAACCAACTGTCCCTGTCGCGGGCGGCGCGCGCCGCGACCACTTACGGCGGCGCAACGCCACAAGTAGACGGGCCAGAGACGAAGGGAGAGAGGAGAAGAGAGAGAGCGGGAGCACGCAGGGGATCGCTTCATACCACGACGGACTTCGGATTATCCCCACTGTGCGCCCGCCGTGCGGACGGCGCGCTGAGATAGAGCAGCGTTCCTCTGTCCACCAACTGTCATGTGCCGCATTCCCCAACATAGACGCGGCGTTGATGTTGTTTGGTAAGGCGGGCTCAGCACAACATTTATTCAACAAAGGGTGCCTCACTCCAACATAGGCGCGGTGTTTGTGATGTTGGGGAGGCGGGCTCGGCACAATATTTATCAACAAGGGGACCCCAAATCAGCTTTCGTTCTAGGTTTGTGCCACTTTATTAAGCCATTTCGGGACGTTCATGGCCACTTGCTTTCCCTGATTTTTGTGTGTGTGGTGGTTCTGGGCGTTTGAGGGCCTGGAAAAAGACGAATGCAGGAATTGCGGAATGTGTTAAAATACAACGTCCATTCGTTATTCTTTTTCATGCTTTGTTATTTTCATCAATCGCGTCAGTTTTACCACACGTTCGGAGTTAACACCGTTTTTGTTCCGAAACTCAGCAGGTATCATTCCGCTAGTTTTTCGCGCAGTTGGAAAATGGAAATGAATATCGAGATGAATTCAATAGAACACTTACCATTAGACGAATAATCCAAATTGTCAATCGAAGACCTTCTCCGGGTAAACCGGGACGGGTCGATGCGTGGTCGCACAAATGACTAGTTGGATGGCGTAGCAGGTTTTCTAGCTTGATTTTTGTCTATATTCCAGCAGCCAACCTCTGATCTTCAACCCAGAGATCAGCACGGAAAGCACGTCACGCGTGAAAAGAAACTACCAATGCCCCCCGCAATTCAGGGTTGCTGCGCCCAAGCCCGGCCGGCCCCCTCACCGCACCGGCGCACTCAGCTGACTGCCGCCGCCGCGCACTGCTGCCGCCGCCGCCGCCGCCGCCGCTTCC
>NW_023596545.1:31442159-31455539 GCF_011947565.3 Pollicipes pollicipes
CTAGCGGCTAAGCTGGTTTCCTCGTCCGGCGATAGACGGGAGAGCACTTGGCTCTGGCAGCGTCTGGCTAATGTCATAACCCGAAGGAACGCAGCCTCAGTGGCGTTCACTTTACCCAGCTTCGAAAAAGAAGAACTCGTGCAAGCCCATTGCAGAGACGGCATGTCACGACAGCCTGCAGCTCTGTCAAAAGAAGAGACAGCAAACGCCACGTCTCCCAAGAATGAGATTGGCGGGAGAACGCGGCCTGCGATACAGCCACCCGGCCCTGCTGGTCTCCAAACATGACCTGGTGCTGACCGAATCCCCGCAATTCGAGGAGGTTTTTCCCCGCCATGCCCGCCATAGCCGCCATACTCATACCCATCCATACTCCCGCCAGCTTATCGCCTATTACCGCCCATACTACCTAAGTTTGGTGGTGTTTCCATCACCGAATAAACTTATCTTTGTAAAAAAACTGAAAAAACTTTTTCACAATGAAACAGCGGCGCTCGCAAAGGATCTGGCTAACGATCTGCCGACATGCTTTCCAGCTGGACCTTACCCAAAACTGGACCGTTCTCTAACTTTGTCCTATGTGGATGAAGAAGCTCTGTGTATGAAGATACATTTACTTGTCAAAAAGTTTGATTTTATTATTCGTATAGCATGGCAAAGCTACAATTTTGCAAGGCAATTCAGTTTGGTCGCATTTTTCACCTCTATGCCATCCAGTTGGGCGATTTTGTAACACATGCATGCCGGGTTTCAAAGGTAAATATCTGACGTCTGGTGTGGTATATTTAATAACGTGTTTGATATTGAGAGGGAATAAAAGCGTATGGTATGCTTGTGAAGAAAAACATTCTGCTACGGCCAACAAGCACGTCCTGGCGACATAACATCTCTGAGACTTCCTTCGGTGTCCATTTTCTTTCTGCTTGCCTTGAGATGAACTATGAGATTCGACGTAATGAAAGCTTCTTCGCTGTCAAATTTTTGAAAAAAAGAACAGGCCATCCTCATCACAAAACTAATGAATCAGTCCACATACACAATCTTGCGCCCCTTCTTATAAGAAATATTTCTTCCCGGAGAATCACGTGTTCTTTATCCGCGGAAAGCTGGTGCATGTTATCCCCTGTGATTTCTTGCAATTTGTTCGGTCAAGTGTGTGCCATTTAATCACATGTGTTCTGGGAAAATGTGCTGTAAACACTGGCTGGTATCTGAAGCTTTTCTCATAAAGATTTGTTAGAAACCGTTTGCGTTTGTAATTTGGAAACTACAAAGAACAAATTACATCTGTTTCAAAAGACCAGCGCGCGTTTTAGCATCGAAGTTGAAAAACTCGATGCCGTGTGCTATTTGTCGTCGCCAATCAGCTATGTTTCCAATGCCGTGCGGGAAATACGCTCGAGCGGCTTTTAGCACCCCCATACGCCGAACGTTGACGTGATGTCAATGGGGTCTTGACACAGCGAGCGCAGCGTGCGACTCCGCATGGTGCTTATACAATATGAATATTTTGCTTGCCATTATCTTTTGGTTACAGTTGTATTGCATGCCACATTTAAGGGGAATAGCCGTCCTTTATTCTTCTTTCTTCTGTGCCGTTAAGTGTGTTACGTCGTCAGTCAGTTAACTTTGTGTTCGGAAAACTTGGCTTTACTTGCACCGCTCACACTGAGCGGGGCGATAGCGTCAATGTATCAAGTCAAGTTCAAGCGGTCAGGCTCGCCGCTCCCGCTGCTGCCGTTTCTGCCGGCACCGGTTTCTGTGCCACCCATGTGCACGTGCCCAGGCGCGCACCCACCCTGGACCTTGGTGAAGTAGAGGTGGCACTTGGTGGGTGGCACAGGGTTGGTGCGAGGCAGAGCTGCCGCCTCCCCCATCCACACACACACACCAATAGAGTAGAAAAAGTACACTCCTGGGTCCTTGGCTCATCTGAATCATTTACAAAAGTTGACACCTCTGCTTGCAGGATAACAGAAGCACTAACCAAGATGGGGCGACCTCGCGAGACGCTCCAAATTAAGCTTTGAATAGTTAGTAGCTGCTTAGCTTCAAACCTTTTTTTAATGCTGCATTCGCACCATATTTCATTACGTGCCACGGCGACAGAGCCGGCAGCGGCGGGGGCCCATGACACAGTAGGCTTCACTGACGTCATGACCCTGTCTTGGGCCGGGGGTACATTGACATACGGACCAATCTCCGGCGAGGGCAGGAACAACAGAAATTCTGGTATGGAGAGTGATAAATGCAGCAGTTTGTAGGTGACAGCAAAATAAAACGCGTTGGAAGTGCAATGAAATATACATTGAGTACCCCAACACCAAGCAATGAAGCACATTTGAGATTGTAGGTACGCGCCGGTCGCACAGTTTTAAGCAGATGTTAACAAAAGGCAGGAAATTGGCACCGCAATAATCGCTAGTGGGCCAGCGATTTAGTGAACCAGTGTTACACCAGTGTTCCGTTTGTCATGATGAGAACCTGTGGCCCTCTCACACACATGAGATTCAGGCAGCGTTAACATTCGCGGCGGTAGCAGTCCTTGTTCGGCGACGAGCTGAATGGCGTCGCATGGATGCAGTTGTGATAAGCGTAGCATACCTGCTTTGACTTGTGTGAGGAGAAACTTCAGCTAAAATGAACACATTTTATAACCTAGTAGTACTGGAACCTTAACATGACAGTGACTTGGATGAAGATGGGCCTGATCGCGGAAAGCCATCAACTTCCTATGAGTACCTTCCCGCTCCTTCAACACACTATCACTTTAGTGCCGCAAGCTTCCTTTTGAATCATATCAATGCATGTCCGATTTAAGAAAGAAAAACCGACGGGACCATAGCTCCGATCAGCATTCTTTAAGAAAATAGCATACATCGCGGTGGAATCCCAGAGCTTGCAAGGCCATTCTGCATTACACCGCGTACTGTTAAAGTAGATGACGACTTAAATTAGCCAATAACAAGCATATATGAAAGTTAGTCTGCATTCTGACGGAAAACTAAAAATATCTAAAATTGGCGACTTCCGCTGACGTATCGCCGATTTTCCAGACATAAAGCACTAACGCAGTCATTAGAGCTGCCATTTTGCAGCCCGCAGGCCCACAACGTGCGGGCTTTAATTGCCCGCAGCGGTTTTGGTTGGTATCTGACAAAATTGCGGCCAGTGGCGGGTTTTCAAAATAGAAATTATACCAAATTGTGTATTTGCGAGACTAGGTTAGAATCAGTTAGCTGTTTTCTGAGCAGAATAAATACTCATGATAAGAAAAGATTTGCGAAATATTTCATAACAGAGCAGAAGGGTGTAATGTTTAGGGTTTCCAGATTCCAAACTGATTTTTTTCAAAAATAATTCAGTCATGATACATTCAGTCACCTCATGACCAGAACAATATGGCTTAAGCCCTGTACCACTAGTGCTTGTAATCACACTATACAAAATGCATACCGAGTGGTTGATTCCCCACAGATACCAAAAGACCGAAACCCGTTGTGAACATATCAAGATGTAATGGTGGTGAGAACACACGGTACATAGCAAGGCTGATAAGTTCAAGCGCTCGGGTCTTGCTCAAACAACAGACACCAGCAAACAGGTCGTGCACCAATTGAATGAAAAAGAGTTCCATTGGAGTTAAATCGCGTGCCAATGTCCGCCAAATCCACACCTTACCACCAAACCAGGCTTCACACTATGCAATTTAGATAAAGCAATAATGTCCTCTGTTGAGTGCACGCTAAGTATTGTGGTTTGACCGACGGTTCGTTAGCCACCAGGACAGCGGCCGCACTACTCTACTGCGTCTCCAAACATGACCTGGTGCTGACCGAAACCTCGCAATTCGAGAAGGTTACGTCCCGCCATACCCGCCATAGCCGCCATACTCATATCCATCCCTATTCCCGCCCCAGCCTATCGCCTATAGTCGCCCATAGTGCCTACGCTTGTGGGTGTTTCCATGACCAATAAACTTTCCTTTGTAAACAAAAAACTGAAAAAAGCCTTTTCACAGTGGAACAGTGGTGCTCGTCAATGAAACAGTGGTCCGTAACAGTGTTGCAACATCGAGGGGCGATTGTGGCGCACGGTGGTCAGGCTCGCCAAGAGCACGGTTAATGCTGGTCGACGGTCAACTGTTAACAAAAACTTGGCCTCATCGACGCAAGGCATCGATGTAGTTTTTCTGTTGTATCGTCCATGTGAAACAACTGCATGGGAGCACGTTGGCATGTCAAATGATAGTTGTTTGTACCTGTAAGGTGCGTTTTGGGTTTGTAAATAAGCAAAGTTGAGTAAAGTTGACACGCAAAAAGATAGCAGCCGAACGCGCTCTAACTTTAATCTGACCCAACGCTTTGATATCTTGATGCATTTAAGCGACATCATCTTTTTGGTCACATGTTCTGCGACATCATAATGGGCGAACGGCGCAACGAAATAATGGCCTTCCTAAAAGTTATGCTTAGCTTAGGTTAAGTGAGAGTAATCCTTAATTTGAGACGCAATTTTTTGTCTTTATTGCGTTGAAAATTGTTTGAGACATGCTTAGTTGTCATAACATTTCTTCATTTCATAATTTTTTCGCAATTTAAAGAAAGCTACTTATGGACTAACAGCTCTTTAGCTGATCACAAAGGGTTTAGTGTAAAGTCATTTGTGGATCACTCGTCTTTCACGAAATGAATCGTTGGCGTGCGTAGTTTTGGTTTCTTGTTTCACCGGATTGCATTTTACCTGTCATCAGGCGTGAGGCTTTGCGGCTGCTGGGATTTCATGGCATCGCAGTTACCTTATGAGCGATTGATTTCGAGTATGAAATGTGTTCAGAATTGGAAACATCTTCTCCGTAAGATTTGAAGCCTAGTTACTGTACGCAAGCAAACGTTGTCAGTTATCGTTCAGGTACTGTTGGACATGCAATGGAAAATGTTGTTATTGAAATGCGTGTTTGTAGTTCAGCAATGTTTTAGTCATATGCTGCCCGTGACGCCTATCAATTTGCGATGCTGTTCTTTTTTAACTGATCTCCACACACACACACACACACACACACACACACACACACACACACACACACACACACACACACACACACACACACACACACACACGCACACGCATACGCACACGCACACGCACACGCGCACGTGCACGCGCACGCGCGCGCACACGCACACGCACACGCACACGCACACGCCCACATGCACATGCACATGCACACGCACACATGCACATGTACATGCACATGCATGTGCACATGCACATGCACATGCACATACACATACACATACACATATACATACACATACACATACACATACACATACACATATACATATACATATACATAAACACATGCACACACACACACACACACACACACACACCACACACACACACACACACACACACACACACACATATATATATATATATATATATATATATTATATATATATATATATATATATATATATATATATATATATATATATTTAATTGTACCTCAGCTCCATGCAGCTTCAAATGGCTGTGGTGTTTGCGTCTCGGTGCGGCAACAACGACGTTTACGCGGCCGTCAAACGAGGTCATATTTCCTGGTCAGCAGTCACGTTTAATCAGCCGTTCACAGACAAAGCGCTGGCGTGGAGCCACTTATGGCGCACCGGATCGCGTTTGATTTGCCATGGGGCGTGAAGCGCTGTGGTTCCTGGAATTCGATCGCGTTTCAGTTACACTCGCGGGAATTGATTGCCAGTATGAAGTGAACCTAGCTTTGGAAACATCTCAAACAGACTCGAAACATTGCTACTGTAAGCAAGCGAGCGTGGTCAGTCATCGTTTAGGCACTGCTGGCCATGCTACGTATCCAATGGAGAAGGTTATTACTGAAACGGTAGTTTGCACTTCAGCAATGTTTCAGCCATATGTCGTCAATGACGCGTATAAATTGATGAGGATGCTCGTTTTCAGTGTACATAGCATCGCTTCATTGTGAAAATGGCATTTATTTGTTTCAAATATTAACCAGCTCTGAGCTACGGATGTTCCCAGGGCTGAAAAAGTGCCTTTTTGTCACTGACGAACTTCGGAGCCGTCTTTGCTGTCACCTGGACCCAAACTTATCAGAAACCATCGCAGTACAATTTTAAATTCGATAAAAAACATAAAAGTCAAATGAAATGCAATGCGGTATAAACGTTAAGCATCTTCCTTTCGGTAGTTAATCTGCGCTTGAGTATGATTTGCTGCCCATCAAACATTGAATCTTGTCTGAGACTGAAGTACTAAAACTATTAGATAAAGGCGTAGGCGAAAAGACATACGTAATATAACCAACCCGGGCGTTTAGTGTCCAGTTCCAGTTCCAGTTCCAGTTCCAGTTCGAGGCGGAGAGATTGAGCCTCTTAGCCAGGGATGTCGTTTCCTATTGGTGTTTATTCTTTTTTATTTATCATGTTTCATTTTCAAGTTCGACAATCCTCGTCCCCCCCAAAAAAACTTTGAGACACTACGCCCATGCTCCTAGCTCTGAAAAGAACGTGCGCCAAATCTGGGGAGAACACTGTTTTAAGCTCATTTCAGAGGCAGACCCAGTTATTTTTTCTTGCGGACAGGCCTGCGCCAGTGATGCTCTGCAATCGGCACCTTACCTCAAAGCCGCTGCTCCTCTCAGTAGCACGAATGCCCAGAGGAATCCTTGACATGTGTCGCTGCAGTATCTCCGTCGACCGGTGAAGCCACAGTTCGGCTATCCACAAACAAGCCTCCTAGATCGGCGGTACTTTCTAACGCTATTTCCAGGGTGGTAGATCCTTAGAAAAGCTGCCCAGCGTCTAAAAAAAACTGACAATTGGCTGCGTTCTTCAAGCCAGTCAGCTTCCCACAGTGTGAACCCAACCAACAGCGGCCCACAGACTTGCAATGAACGCTCACTGAACCCAATTCACTGTGGCGTGACAGGCATTCGCGTCCATTTGTCTCAAATGGTCCGACACTGAAAAATGCTGCGTAGCTACCTGATCACGTTCGTAGCAAGATGTTGTGGCCACCCACGATTCTTACGACTAGTCAAAGGCCAAATCATTTAGTGTTTTATGCTGTTTAACATGTGAATTGAGTCTTGGCTAAAACAATCTGTGAAAATCACTGATCTGAGGGCACTAGAAAAACACTTTGTCACCAATGATCTGTCACGTCAACAGTGGTATAGTATAGTTTGTAGTATATTTCTGTAGCCTGCAAAAAACTGCACCCATGAAAGCTCCCATGTTTGGTAACATCTTGTGCCTCAGTCGCTCAAACGGCGAAATGTCAACGTTTTGACATGCGTTCTACACATGCGCACGCTGCAGGTGTTAAGGAGGACAGACCAATACTAAGCTTTGAGCGTCGTCTAACTGGGATAGTCTGTTGTAATATGGTGTAGCCTGCTGTAGTTTAGTTCCTGTTCAGTTCTTTTCACAATTATGGCTTTAATTTGATCGCACAAGTGTCCGTTTTCGTCACCGACCGTGTCCAGTAAATCAAAAGCGTTTTTCATCCCTGGATGCTCCATTTTGTCTGTTGAAAAGACATAAATATTCATATTATGCAGGACACAAAAGGTTTTGCAAACCAAATATGCTCTAGCAATGCTACTTAACCATAGAAACGAGTCTGTTTAAATCTCGCGCCGCTACGAATCATAATCTCATAAACAATGGTACGTAAAATTTAAAAAGTTTCAATTTTATTTTTTGGCTAGACGATGGATGTTGTTGAGGCACATACACTGTTTTTTCATGCGAGACTCTCTTTCGTAGTTTGAAAAAGAAGGGAATGGGGAGGGGGGTTGCGCTGACCTTCCTTTCCCCCCCCCCCCATCAGTTCTCGTTACGAAAAACGACAAATCAGGGATGGGGGTAAGCGCCTTTGCTTCCCAGCCCTGCGTCGGACACGCGGCCTTTCCTGTGCCTGACAAGCGGCCGGTCCTGTACCGAACATGCGCCCATCCTAGTGCCGAACAAACAGCCACTCCAGTTCCGGACACGCGGCCTCTTCTGTGCTGAGCACGCTGCCTCTCCTGTGTCGGACATGCGGCCTCTCTTGTACCGGCATGCGGCCTCTCCGTGACGGGCACACGGCCGCCCTAGTGCACGACGGCGGATCGTGCACCAGACACGCGGCTTCTCCTGAGCCAGACACGCGGCCCTCCTGTGCCGGACACGCGGCCTTTCCTGTGTGGGACACGCGGCCATCCTGTGCCGGACACGCGGCCTCTCCTGTGCCGGACACGCGACCTTTCCTGTGCCGGATGGCTGCTCCTGTCGGACACGCGGCCCCTCCTGTGCCGGACGCCGGCCCGCTCCTTTGACGGACATTCGACAGTTCCAGAATATGAATTAACGACGCCCCAGTGAGCGGCTCACCGCTGCTGCAGTAAGGTGCTGGTGCCGCACGCTCTGCTAAAGCGCGTTCGCCACATTTTTGTTTTTACCAATTATTGTTCGATCAGATGCTTCGATCGTCCGGTTTGATCGGTAATGACAGCTTTCTCGAAATTCCTCTGATAGCTTACAATTTCTATCTTAGGTGACCACTCCTGCGGCGGAAATCTCTTTGGACTCCGTGCTCACCAGCATGAAAGGAATATGATGTAGAGCATTATGATAGTACGCCATGGACTAATGCAACAAGTATTTCAAGCCTTGCTCTATCTGTCATGAATTCGAGATGTGATCGTCAGGTCCTAGGTTCACAACTGGAACATGTGATGGGCTGTAACCGAACATGCCCAAAACAGTCGTTCCACGAGTGGCGCTGCTATCAGAATTGTTGCGAAACTGCCCTTAGCGATGGGTTGTTCTAGATCACGACGTCATGCTGATCAACTCATCATAATCTCGATGATTTAAACCGGACCACCGGGACGCCATGCTAGTGAGGTTGCAATGGGCAGCACAGGCAGCCTGGGTATTTAAACAGTTATAACCTTTTCTGTTTCGATATCGCTCGCCATTGAGGGCCGATGGGGATAAGATTGGTATATGCGCTACACCGACATCTCCGATGACTCCTGGGAATCGAACTATTTCGAAGAGAGTCCTTTTGCAATATCTTCTCTCGTGGCTGGAAGTTCAAGGTGATGTGAGCAGAGTTAGGCGATTGCGTTCATGCTTTTGTAAACTTCCCTGCCTGCTGTAGTCCTGACCACGCCAACGCAGTCGCCTATAACTTTATGAAAAGTCCAAGTTCGCAAGAAGCGTAAAACAATCCGACTATGTACGGTGGGTGACACAACAGTTGGCTGCACTATTGCTATTAAGCTCCGCGATCAAATTGAACAGTTTCTGCACACACTTCTTGATCATACGTTTTTGTTTTGTGAACATACGTCGGCATCGTCACATACCAATGGGGCAGGTGTTGACCGCAGCCCGTACGGCCTCCGTACCCGATTGCCATTCTCCATACGCCTCCTTCCTGCGCCCACTATACACATCAGCAGCTCTACAGTGACTGATTGGCACTTACAAACCCGAGATTCCTGCTATGGCTTTGGACAAAAGTGTGAGCCTCCGCACGCGGACGATTGTTGCTTGGCAAACAGCCAGCTCACAGTTGTTCGTGACCGGCCTCTTAGTGTTGTCTGTTATGTAGGCATTTAAACCTTATTTGCGAAAGCTAGCGTGTAACCAAGCGTGCGTTATATGTGCGGATAGGCACCTCACCAAACTCACCGGCCATCTAAGCGCGAATACGGCGTCTTAATATGTTCACCCTGAAAGGCATGTGAACGAATAAGGCGTCTTAATATGTTCACTCTAAAAGGCATGTGCACGAATGAGGCGTCTTAATATGTTCACTCTCAAAGGCATGTGTACATCACCAGGCTAGGACGATAGTCCGAACAACTTTTCCATCCGTGATGGTGATACCTCGTCTCTATTCTCCCGTAAAACCGTAAATGAGGCTTATTCTGCCGTCCAAAGGTAAAACCTCATATGTTAATTTCTGTCCACATTGCGCTTTTTATGTCATCTGATTCGTCTTTTCGTGCTAAATTCAGATATTCAAAATAAAATTCGAAATTTGTACAAGCTTTTAGCTAAAAGAATGGGCTAAAAGATTGTGAAAGTTTGAACTTATCGTTTTAGTCACCACATTCAGCATGAGTAGATGAATCAGACAACGTAAAAACTAAAACGGCCAAAAATTAATATATGGGGCTTTACCGTTGGACGGCAGTGTTTGCGGACTTATGTACGTTATCTGAAATTACTACGGGACATTCGGGTGCAGTTATAGAGTTCCTGTTCCTCTTCCCAGTCGAGTCCGAGCGGTGCCTTATAAGCATAGGACGGGGCTGGTAGAGCACTTCACGGCTGTAGTTTTCAGGATTCGGCCCGGTGCGGCCCGGTTAGTCCAGTCCAATCCGCTCACCGATCGACTTTTTCCTCGTGTTTCAGTTCGACCCGATTCGGTCCGACTTGTCCGAAAAATGGACCAATCAAATCCATGCCAATCCACTTCCACTTAACAAATTTGTGTGATCAGCAAACTCGATTTATTCGAGTGCCTTAATTTTAGATATTGTAAATTTTCATTGACAACAAATTGCGCAATCATTTGACATCAACCAATGGGTGCTGAGATACTTAACACACCTTGCCGCCTGTTGGGAATGCGATTCCGCGCGAATATCGGAACAAACAAGGCTCGTCATAATATCAATCATATCGCAATTATTCTGGTCAGTACCTCATAAGTGTCAACCCATCGCAGGGCCAAAATTGCTTCTGGTTGAAATGATAAAAGGCATGGGGACATTACCAAACTTTTTGGCCTTCCGGTGAGGTGCAATATATCTACACATGCCGCTCGGATGCTACAGCCGAACCCAGTTCATAGGTGCCGGATGGCGCCCAGTACTTTTTCTGAACAAATAAAACGACTGTCTGACCACATATGTGATATTTGATACGTATATCCGTAATCGGGCACACTTACTGGTGAAGCAAACTCAACTGAAACAATTATTTTCTGCTTGCCTACCGGCCGCGCCACAATAATGGTCAACGCGCGCAATTATCCGCTGGTGGGTGCCTTTGGTTCCTCTGTCTCATGTCCAGGAGAATGAAAGGGTTGTGTCATTTTTGAAAAGCATTATTAAAATGTCGCATGCTACCAGATCCCCGTTTTCTCATGCTGGCAAGACCCAAAGCCAGTTTTATTTGCAACTGTGCATCGCACAGCTGCATGAATTCACATGTACGCAGTTTAAGACTACTTTTACGACACATAGTCGCTTTCTATCCGTCGAATTGCATTCAGCACGCTAAGAGCACAACAGATACTTTATGAGATGCTTTATTTGCCCTTGACAGGCATGGCCTGCGGCTGGTGGCAGCGATCGTCCTAAAGGTCAGCTGACGTCAGAGGGCAGGACGAACCTTGCTGACCATCGCGGGACGTTAAACTTTCGCCACCAAATTCTGCCGTTGCCCGGAATTGCGCGATCGGACGGCAGGGGTCAGAGCTCACACGGTAAGCACTGCTTAGAGTGAGCTCTGATCCCAGAAAACCATTCATTCAAAGGGTCAGATCAAATGTTTCAAAAAAGATGGTGCAGCGATCAAGGCGAGGCATTGTGTTTAGCGTATCACGACCCGGCAGTGCCCCAGATACAAATATTGAATCAACCCATACGTGGGGCGGGCCCTGGCGGGAAGGGCGCCATCGCGAGGAATCGAACCTCATATCTCGGGTTTCCCAGACAGCGCAACGGTAAACGCAGCCGCGCCAACCACTGGAGTATCGGCACGCTCCAATGAGCTTGCTGGCAAGATCACAAAGTGCTAATTTTTTATTATAAAATGGATAAGTAGATCGTTCCAAAATCTCACTTACCCTGGAGGAATACAAGATTCGGTTTTACATGGCAGGACATGAGTGTCCCTCATTAACATTTAGCAAAGTAATCTGCTCATGAGAAAATTTGCTTGCGGGCTATTTGGCTGAGGCTTATACTATAAGCCTGTTTGTGCATTGCTTGGAACGAAACTTTTGCATGTTGTTGGTTTACGGGGTTTTTTCTGTGTTAATATCTCCATTGATTATTTCAGGGGCTATTAGTGATTATTTTCATTCAATTTTTCATTTCGTTTAATCTGTCCGAGCTGGCAAAATTAAACATCCTGTCACCCCTAACCCGTCTTCAATCCCAGTCCTAATCCGAGGCCTGTTTTCTAAAAGACATTGCAACGCTGGCGCTAGATCAATACGGTCTGTCTCCCACCTGCAGTATCCTGGGGTGTCGGTACCGCTCCAGCTGTTTGACGCTCGCACGCAGCAGCTCAGTCACCGTTTCCCGGCGTTTAGGCTTGTGCAGCTTCTCGGCCATTTCTTCTCGAACACGAAGATGGAAACTTCCTGTAACAAATAGCAGTTGCGCCTCAGCTACTATCACTTAACGGAGCTTCCGCGAACGTCCCAGGTAAAAGACAAAGTAGCCTTCTCTCGCACGTCTGACGACCGGCACCTTAGGCGGGCTGTGAGACACGGCTGCATGAATGTCGTAGTTGCTAGGCCCACTGCTGGTGGTGGTGATCTGGTGTTTTACGGCGCGTCACCCACACTATGAGGTCATGAAAAAAGGGTCACGCATAGCAAAACGAGCTGATGTTTACTAGCGTTTATCAATTGTTACAGCTGACTGAAAATGCGGTTACAGCTCATGAGAGTTCTTTCTCGGCTGCGAAACGAATATTGAAGACGCTGACGATAGCAGAACACACTACTAGATCAACCTGGCTGCGATATGTTAAGAGCTTCCAGCATACCAACATCTTCCCTGCATTGAGTGAACGACTCACAAGTGGAATCGCCTCGTACGCACGCACTCACGCGCGCAGGCACACACATGCACGCCGCGCACGATGCATCCTGTGCCTATTTTCGTGACCTGCTGCGTAGTTAACCCCTTTCCGTGGCTGTTCCTGAAAATCTTGTCGTTCGTATGAGATACGGCTCGCTATTGATTCCAAAATATAAGGCCAACCATTGATTCCACCCTCAGCCAACTTTGGTCTCGCAGCGCCCAGAGCGATCCGATGAATGGCTGGTGCGGCGATATTGCCCACGCACGGGCGGGCTGTCCGCCGGCTCGATATAGCTCGCACGGCTCGTCGGCCGACGGACGCCCGTGTTCAAAGGCGATTGATAATGCGGACGCGGCGCGATCCCTTCTGCCGATTATTCAAAGTTTCCTCATCAGCGGGCAGAGGTTCGCGCCGCCGGCGGTGTCCAGCTATGACCGCGAGCGTCGCCGCGGACTCGAACCGCCGTCAGCGCGTCTCTCGTCCGCGCTCTCCCAGCGCGACTGAATGA
>NW_023596545.1:31456539-31546539 GCF_011947565.3 Pollicipes pollicipes
ATCATTCTACTTGCGCGAGACGTAATCGTGCCACGTCACCCTCCCTCTCCCGACAGCTTCTTCGCCACTAATGTCCGGCTTTTGCGCACCTTTGAAGGATACGGAAACGGTGATGATATTAACAATAACAAAGGACGACAACATAGCACTAATACTGCAAATCCTTCAACACATCTGTCACATTCAAAAAGGAATTTCACTCACTGTTACTTTACCGTCCTTACAACATTTATGAGGTGAGAGTGGCGGAAGAAGCACGCACATTCCCGCGTTAACAGCTGACTGCTTCAGCACAAAACTGAGTGCCGTCCGACGCGCGCCGGGCCCTAACGCCACTGTTGAGCAGGAGGGCGCACCTCTGCCTATGTGGCGCCTGACCTCACCTGAGCTGGCGGTACGAATGACGTCACTGCGCACGTGACCACCGCCGGCCGGGCCGCCATTTCTGGATGGCGTCTGGTGGCTGGGGGGCGTCACTCCACGTTGCACATCTGCGGACGGCCAGAACGGGACGTCACGCGCGGTGACAGAGCACGGCCAGAACAGGTCGCTCACGGCAACACAGCGCGGTCGGTGACATGTCACGCACGGCGACAGAGCGCGTTCAGTGACATGTCACGCACGGCGACAGAGCGCGTTCAGTGACATGCCACACACGACATCACAGAGCACGGTTAACCGATCGATTCGAAGCATTCGCGAATTGAGTGCGTGACCACGACTTGACCTGCAAATCATCTAGAGCTGGTAACCTCAAACCACCATCCATTTCAAAGCCAAAATAAATTACAAATCACCTTAGCGCATAGTTATCCGAATTCCGAAATCAAAGGAGCCATCGCCTCAAAACCTTTACGACTTGACAGAGCGCCTAGGATTGCATCAGCTGGACTGAAACCGGTGACCTCAAGTCAACGTCTTGACTTTCAGAAACCCATATAAGCCCCTTTGGACGTTGTAGTCACGTTCGCGCTCGAGAGTAAGGCTGCCCAAAGATTAGCAAAGGTTTCGAGCTAGTTAACCGTTGCCAATCTACGGCGAAAGGTTGCGAGTTGATGGGAAATCGATTCACAAAGTTTGGAAGCCACCAACGAGGCGAGTTTCCAAGCTGGACGTTGTTGCGATACCAAAAGTGTCTTATGCGGTTTATGAACATGTAAGTAGTGGTATAAGGTCGTCAGTTTCGGATTGGCCTCAAAACTGTATATCTGACTTGGGGCGCTGTTACTTTAAAGAAAATTGGTCCAGCGGCCACTCAATTTTAAGTTGGGCGCGTGGATGACGAAAATGTTATGTTCTCCCCAGCTTTCATCCCAAAGCCATCAACCCACCGAGTTAATTTTGCAGGGATTCCAGTGGATGGTGGTCACGTAAGAAGTATGACGAATACGTCATACTAAATAATACGTACTGGCCTTTGCAATCTCCGCTTTAAGAAAACATTGGGACACATTGCTCCTCAACGCAAGAGCATGGGGGGGGGGCACAATGTATTTTGTCCTAATTTGTACATAGTTCGAGGAAACAAGTCCAAAATATGGTACACTGATGGCCAATGTCAAGTCATATGCCATGACCCTGACGCAGTTCATATTACCGACAGCATTTGGCTTATCGTGGAGTGTCACGAAGTGCACAATGCAACAGGCGCGTTCATTTTTCGTTGGTAGAGTTATTCGGTAGATATGGAATGCTTGCTTCAAGAGACAACAACGTCCCGGCTTGAATGACGGACGACCAGGGTATCCCAGGTTTAAAGGCTTTTAGTTTGTCCTGGCTGCTCTGCTGACCCCACATAGTCTGCCATTCCGTGGTCACGTAATTTCACTAGCGCATAGAAGTCGCTGCTGCGCACATCGAGGTCGGTGTCAGAATCGACCCTGTGCGTGTGAGTCGGTGTCAGAATAGACCCCGTTGCGTGTCAGACGGATTCGTGGTAAACTCTGCTGAAGCCGAATCAAATTTCGAGTCTTTCATCCAATTTCTCGTACCACGGCCATCATGAAAGCCTAACAGAACATCTCTTTTTAAAACAATGCAGTTCCGTATGACCGTGTTCCAGGTTCAAGCAAAATGACGTTAGTATATTACCTCACTGTATTACAGCAGTCATCAGTGTCCCTCAAATGTCACTTAATCAGCTGACACATCTGTAGAGAAGAACACAGGCGGAGGAGGAAGGGAAGGGAGTGGAGCCAACATGCAGCATCACAAATTCATAATGTTATGGATCCAACAGTAGCAATAACCTCATTCCTCGGAGAAAAGCCAGGATAATGAAGATATGGATGCATTGATATTTCAGAAAACCAATTCACTTCTGCTTTTCGTTTCGATAAAGGCATGTTGCCAAAATATCAACGCATCTATAGGTCCATCCTCCTGGTTTTTCTCCGAGGAATAAGGCTACTACTTCTGTCTTATCTAGGTGCATAATGTTCCTCGCAAATGCACTAGCAACTGAGTAATGTTTATGGATCCAGCCGAACGTTGATGTGAAACATAACCTGGTCTGGTAATGTACGCGAGCAGCATCCAAGCGAAGGACGGGCGCAATGTCGAACAGTTGACTACCGCAGATGATGTCGGATTGATGGCTACCCACACGTACTTGCTGGAGGGCTCGTGGGTAGCATACTGGAGTGCGATGCACCATAGTCAATAGACGTCACCATATCTGCATACACTATGGCATTCACACATCTGTCATTCAGGTCGTTTGCTGCCTACCGCTACCCCTGGATAGGGCATCATGCGGCAAGTAGGAGGTAAGGGTGGAGGCAAGAAGACAGACACAATAGTACTT
This sequence comes from Pollicipes pollicipes, assembly GCF_011947565.3. Taxonomy (NCBI): domain Eukaryota; kingdom Metazoa; phylum Arthropoda; class Thecostraca; order Pollicipedomorpha; family Pollicipedidae; genus Pollicipes; species Pollicipes pollicipes. The sequence continues at coordinate 31,459,346 of NW_023596545.1, forward strand.
GGTGACGAGGTAAGTATCGAGCGAGACAGACTGCTGTAGAATGGACGTGACATATGAGAACGGGTGGCCGTCACAAGCCATGGAGAGCGACGCGACGAGCCGTCCAATCGGGATATGAGAGCATCACTGGAGAGAACGACCCGCCCAGCCGAGATAAGCTCCACTGGCTCGCTGTCGCAGACGACGGCCGAAGATGGCGGCCAGGGCGTGGGGCGTGGGGGCGCTGGGGGCGCGGGGGCGGCCGTGGGAGCGCAGGGACGGATGGGGGGGGGGGGGGGCACAGTCGCGCTGCCAGCCAAAGAGCGCCCGGAGACCCGAGACCGCGGCCACAGGCGGCCAGCGCCAGCCAGCCGACACCGCGGTCACAGGCAAGCCTTGACAGCGTCTAGCCGGGCGTCGCCACATCCGTCCGTCGCCACGGCCAGTGAGGGCCGTCCGGCGGCGTATCTCCCTCTGAACAGTGGCGACCTTGCATCCGGAGATCAAACGTCCCCGACCCAGTCATATGTGGAGGAGCAGAAGGCCCAAAAACGCCACCACTCGGGACAAATTACCCAGCATTGGAACCAGCACCATAACCAATCTAAAAACTCCAGCGTCGAAAAGAGCTAGCCCGTAAACACAATGCCTTGATCCGCGTCTGAACCAAAGGCCGCCAATATGCAAACGTCCCAGACGCGGCCCGCAAAACCCCTCCCACTGCGCGCAGCTCGCCTCTTCGAGGTGGCGCTGCGCACACGGTGACGTTCCGAAGTCGCAAATTCGCAATCGTGGCCGCAAATCCTGCTAGCGTTCCCCGGAAACCACATCGCTGTTTGGGGCCGATGAGCTCGCGGCCTTCCCTCCAGCGCCAGCGCCAGGTCCTCACTGACGCAACGCTCCGTTTTGGTGCCACACCGCATCACCGATCAATTCCCGTCGGCGCTGTCTGCCCCCCTCCCCCCCCCCCCCCCCTCCACCGACACCGCCTGTCAGACTTCACCGCCGACGCCAGCGCCCGCCGGCCGATTTGAGAGCCCCAGATCGCGAGCCGTTATCGATGATCCAGGGGCTGGGAGATGCAGGGGGGAAGGGGGGGGGACGCAGACACTGAGTGAATGACTAACGGACGGTTTCGCATGACAGTAGTGACGGAGTGAGGGGAGGCGCCGGTAGTGTAGTGCGAGGTTCGATTCCCCGCGGCACCCGCCCTTCCTGTCAGGGTGAGAGGCAAGCCTCATATAGCCATATATAGCTATAGCCATGTATATACGCCATATAGCCTCAGCAGCTGAGTGCGTCACAAAGCCCCAATGACATGAGGATGGTGGCAGGCATCCTACGATACACCCGAGAAAAGCATAACCCAAAAGCCTTTTCAAACGTGTGGCCCGGTACGGTCCAATTCCGTGACTTGCTCCGTTTTTTTCTTCTCAGCCGGACGCACTTCCGGTTTATGAAAAGGACAAACAAGCTCTTCCCTTGACCCCTGTCAAAGGTTCGCCGTGCCCGAGCGACACTGGCGGAGCGCCGGGACTCGCGGAAGGCACCCGGGCCCGCGGCGGTCCGGCACAGGCGGCCCCCGGTCCGCCGGCAGCCGCGGCGTACCGGCACAGCCAGTCAGGAGCCGGGAATACGCTGCAGCCACTTCGCGGCGTCCACTGACGACGGGCCGAGCCACTTCCGTCCGTCCGGTCATGTCAGGCTGAACCTGCACTGTCCGGTCACAGGCGGTTTAGACCGGTCCGGCCCGACCACAGCACGCAGGCGCAGTGAGCTAGGACTGAAACCGAACTGGCCAATCCTCACCCAGGCGGAAGCTGTACCTGGCGCTTTGAGCCGAATAAAAAGTGACATAACATAAACGCGGCCACGCCTGGTATGGAAAATCGGGACATCCGGCTATCGCATTGTACGAGCCAGTCTGAAAGAGGCCAAAAAGTGGACCGATGACTCCAGATGTCTTGGGCCAGTGACGACGCACCAACTCAGCACCGGCTCTGAATCAGCCCGGGAAAACTGGCGCCACCACAGGCAGCAACCATCCTGTCGCACAAGGAAACGGTGCAGTGGTCGTCCTTTGTAATTCACGATAACCGGTTATTTTGAGTTGGTAATGTAAAAAGACGCCATCGATATGCTACGTAAAAATGACCATAGGCGCTGGCATTGCCTGCCCGATGCAGCCATCCAGCACCATTTCTTTGTCACAGAACACGAAGTCTCCAGAAGAGCAAAACGGGTCAGGGGAGCGTTCAAACCGCTTTGGAACGGACGTGATGTTTCGACTCGGGCGTGTTCGTTTACCGAATTCCACGAGTGGTCATTGATGAGACTGGAACCGCGATGTCACGCCGGATGAACAGGTCCTGCCGCACCAGAGCGGTTACGTCACGTCACGTGACGGACTAATGCATCACATAATCCATGTGTGGGTGCCAGCAACTCTAACTAGAGCTCCTCACCCGTCACGAAGGAGCGCTCCCACTGCCAACTAGCATGGGACGTACCTCTCCGTGCGTGCCAGCCGAACGCCGCCGTGCGTTCAACTCCTCAGAGGTCAGGGGTGGCCTGTGTGAGCTTCTCCGGAGGTGGGGGGGGGGGGGGGGGGGGAGCTCGTTAGTATCCTGATATGAAACTGGCTCATTCGCGGCAGAGAGGCCAGATGTGAGAAGGAGGTTAACTGGAGGTGGCCGCCGCGAAACTGGCCGCGGCGGGAATCGGACCCGGTCAGGCCGGACTTGGGGCCAAACCAGACCGACCTGACCTGACTAACCGGACCAGACCAGCCGCACGTGACCTGAGCACACGCCAGTGCCAGCGCGTTGAAACGCACCAGCGAAGTCGGGCAGGCAAAGCTGGGCATGTCGGAAAAACTGGAGCTGGCGACGGGTCCGGGGGCCGTGTTCGTCACGACCGCCATCAGCCGACGGCGCAGTCAACCATGGCCCGTCTATCTGGGAGACAACGTGCCCTGTGCTGGCCCCTCCCCAAAACCTGCCTCTGACGCCCTGACGCCCCTCCCCGCCCAGTGCTGGCCCCATCCCCGACACCCGCTTCTGACGCCCTGACCCCCCCCCCCCCCCCCAATGCCCAGTGCTGGCCCCTCCCGACACCTAGCTTTGACGACCCCTTCCCTCCAGTCACCCAGTTGTAGCCACCTCACCGATACCCCAAAAAGCAAAAAACACTCAAAGGCAGAAAGGTTTGATTCAGCGTCTGGTTAGAATCGGAGTGCTGCAAGGTCGGGGGTGGTACTACATAATGGTGGCCGATGGACAGAGTAAGCCCGTTCCATCCACAACTAGCCAGAGGATGCAATTTTGCAGTCCAGATAAGGCCGCACCCTTTCATTGGGAAGGTCCGTTCGCCCGGATCATGTGCCCGAAATGTCTCCTCTGCGCTGTGGGTCAGGTTTGTTGAAGTCATATTTCCTGGAGTTTCCTAAACATCACTCGATGCGGCGTGGCTAATACAATAGCCTTCGTGGAAACATCACATCCTGTTCATGAGTCATGTCTCACTCAGCCTGTCCTGCTAGTCATATCTTCGTACTCTGTAAAGAACAAAAAAATATGACGTGGCTTTCGATAGGGCGGACAATGGAATGTTTGCGGGATGAAGAAGCCTGCAAAAGTCTGCAGAAGCGTGAAGGAATGCGTGTGAGATACCGAGGCAACGCAAGGACGGGATCGACACGTCTCCATCGGAAGACGCATCAGTGTATCGCGTCCACTCTCGTATTCTAACCAGGGCCAAATCAGGCCACTGGACACGGAACGACTGATTTATGAGCTATCCAGAAACTTGTGCCCACAGGAAACGCACCACACGTCGATTCATAAATCAAGGTCCAACAGCCCAGTGATTTCCTATGCCGTCCATTCCTGATGCACCGCATTGTTCTGCGCCTTGGTCAGCGCAGAGAATAAAAAGACATTCGTGGCGTCATTTCCAAGAGCTGGCAGGAACTCAGCAGCAGCGCGGAATTCGGTGCGATAAGATGCCGGCGCTGCGCGCACGCTGTGGTGACGCTTATCACGCGGTGGTCCGCTCGCTGGGCTCTTGCGATTTGTTGCAACCACTGCTGCCCGCTGAGCGGCGGCAACATGGGTGCCGCCCGCAGCTGCCCGCTAAGCGGCGGCAACATGGGCGCTGCCCCCAGCTGCCCGCTGAGCGGCAGCAACATGGGTGCCGCCCGCAGCTGCCTGGTGAGCGGCGGCAACGTGGGCGCTGCCCCCAGCTGCCCGCTAAACGGCGGCAACATAGGCGCTGCCACCGGCCCCAGTTACCCATTGAGCGGCGGCAACATGGGCCCCGCCCGCCGAGCGGCAACATGGGCACAGCCCGCAGCTGCCCGCTGAGCAGCGGCAACATGGGAGCCGCTGCGGAGCTCAATCGATAGGCACCGCCTACTCCGCAGCTGTCTGCCCAGCCGCAGTTATATGCTGCTTACAGCTGCCGGCAGAGCAGTCACAGAATATCTCGAGAAGTCCGCTGCATTGGGCCCCATACACGCGCACCGAGACAGAGCACGACTGTCAGTCCATTGATGAGTAATAGGCCGGGAGGACGGCTGTCTGATCTGATGATCAACTCACGAGTAAGACGCCGGCCACGGCATGTGACAAATGCACAGGGGAGCGGTATGAGAGGTGAGATTTGTGGGCTGTCATTGATAGTGATCTGGTCAGGAGGATATGGGGAGGGGGAGAGAACGGGGATTCCCGAAAGCTTAATGTCTGTGGGACGTGTTCAAAATGGTGACAAGCTTTAATACGCAGTGACTTTTTCCATAATAAAGGGCGGAAAACGGAAACACACAAACGCTACAACGGTGGCGCACCCAAGACGGACATGAAAGCCCGACCTCTCTTAGCCCGCGGAAATCCTAACGCCGTCTCGTTCGATGAAGGCACCTATATTACAGGAAGCTGAAACACCATCTTTCAGCTTCCATCTTCCACCCATTTCCAGCTTTCATCCATCAAAGATGGACGCCACTAAACCCAAGCTGAGCAGCATTCCCAAGCCCCTGGGGGCGTTCGGCCGACAGATAGTCTCGCATGATTATTCGGAATGTTGGAAAATTCTCCAGAATTGCGTTTTGCAGTGTGAACACGGATAAATACTGCTCATAATTTTCTATGCCAAGTAAGAATCTCAGAGAAATTTCACGCCGTGGCCGAGACATTTTTTTCGCTATGCCTAGCTGTGGCCGTTGGCTAGGGTGCAGCTATGCACTGTGCATGTGAGATGCAACAAACGGGTAATTTCCGGATCCGCCGCACGCGAATGGAGAATATCCGTGGACATCCGTATACCCTACGTCCAAATACGAGGCGCCATACGTTCAGACAGGTGTCGCAGGCCAATCTTGAGAGGCTTCCCCAGTTCCTTCGTCTGCAGCTTAGACAAAGGGAGTCACACGCCTAGGTAAATAATTTATAGTGATGAGATGCCTTTAAGCTCGAGTTTTAAGGTTCTTTCAGTCTAGGTGAGGAGACGCATCCAGAGTTCAAACGCAGCGGTGTCCCTAGCCTTGGTAAAGAGACGTCCAAATGCACTCAGCAACGGGGCGCCCGGACAGAAGCAGAGGGGCGCCCAAAGTCCGCGAGAGAACCCAAGCCCAAGCCCAAGCGCCTCAAGTTATCCATGCCCTAGCAGGGCTAGACCCCTGAATCTATGACATGAGATGCTCACAAACCTACATGGATGGGTAACAAAGGCATGAGTAGACGTGTACGCTGCAATCCGAGCAGAGACACCGACGCGCGTAGGTAAAGCGCACCAAGAGGATATAGCGGCGTGCCCTGAGTCCAGATAGAGGGGTACTGAAAACCTAGGTAACTGGGCACCCCAAACCAAACAAGGCCTATCCTGGTCCATTGCTGGATGACAGGCTACCTTTCGGAACTTCTCCCAAGAACCCCTTCATGTAAGACACGATATAATTTCCCAATTTAACTTGGTCCACAGCAAACTGAAGCAGATTTCTAACTGCTAGCGTGATGGACTAGAGACGGCCTGCCTCATGCTAGTCCATCTCACGTGTCAGGTTCGTGTAGATATTGTCTCTTATCCAGCACCTCACACTCACCAACGCTTACTCAACACCACAATGTCCATGTGTACAACACAAAGCAGCCTTGCGTCTTCGAGTCTATAAGAGTATGAACATGCATAGTAACAAACGCTTGGCCTTGTATACTAGCTCCAATCCGAAACGAGTCACGATTGCGTGACACAGAAATTATGTGATTAATAGCCAACGGGAAGTGAGTGAGACAATGTACGATTGGCTGCTAAACCACTAATGATCGTCCTGCGATTCCGGAACTGTACAATGCAACAAACGGCTCCTGAGGCACCGCGGATTACTTTTAAAGGGAGCGTATCTAGTCAAGTAAGGATTTTTGACTGTGCACGTACAATGGTAGGGGATTTCGATTTACAAATTTTGGTGTCATTGGTTGCTACAAATTCGCCTCCACTGAAGAGATATTGCTGCAGCCCCAAATTCTCTTCCCTTTGTATGGAAGAACCAATTTATCGGGTAGACCACAAGCAATATTCACTAATTATTACCATCTATTACCATCTATTACCATCATACCACTAATCACCATCGGCATCATTGAGAAGGCATCACTGGCTCTAGCCAAAGGCTTTTCGAAGATGTCGCTTGTCAGCACTGACAGCAGCTTGCGAACGCGGCGACATCGGTGGCCATTATGCTGACTTTTTTGTTTGCATTCAGCTCAGGCCTGCGAGTGTACGGGTTTAGACGTGTGGTAAGGCTGGTCAGCTGATACGCACCAATTCTTGTCGGCCTACTATATGCTGAGATGAGGAACAAGGATTGCGTCGTGTCAATCGGCCGCACCAGGCTCTAGGGAAATGCGATTCTTCTACGTTGTTTACCAACCACAATAATGGCCACGTCTCTAGGGCGCAGTTACTCGCCACAGACAAGCCGGTGCATTCATCCTTTCCTGCCAGCTGATTGGTTTATCTTTTAGGATTGCATTTGTTCACGCACAGCTATCGATAGGATCGATAAAAATAAGTAAATCAAAACTGCTGCAGGACCCAAATGCACATTTAGCAACCAAAATTGACTATCGATAATTGCCAAACTCCCCTTAGGAGTGTATTGAGAAAACCAAGAACATTAGACACACTCCCTTTAAAAAGAGTGTCCCATCTTTGGGGCCTATTTGAAAAACATACGCCAGTGAAACCTAAAGACTAGTTAGCATAATAATACCACTGGGTAGTGCCAGTGCAGCACCGTCAAGACATACTAAGGATATAGATTTTAATCATTTTCGAGACCAAATTACGCCGCCAACGTTTTTCAATAGCATAGCGCTTCTTCCTTGTAGTCACGACCACCGTCGTCATGACAACCACCGTGCGCACCGCCCCTGGCGTGAATAAAAGAACGTTAGTGATTGGCCCAGCGGGCACCAGCCTGTTACTGAAAAGTTGGCTGTTTGAAATTTGAAACAGTGCGTTGCATCGATCATGTGATACTCTCATTCCCAAAGCCAAAGTGCGCATCGAAAACGCCATAGCGGAGAAATCAAAGACGTGCTAGATAACGACACGCTCAATTTGCGGGGTAAAAGCTTCGTGTTCGCATGTCTTTTTGTCTACACAGAGTGTTTCAAGCTTGCGTAACATTCATTGCACACAGATTTTTACACATTATCGTGTGTCAAACATTACAGAGCGCAAACGCAAAAAAATCAAGGCGAATGAAATGCATTACTTTCATATTGATGGGCAGAGAGACAAATAAGATTGCTCCGCAGGGTTGGCTGCTTCAAATAAAAATTCTGAGCTCCTCAGGACTTCCGAGAAAAATGGCATTGCTGATCAAATCTTACGCGCCTGGTGTCACTCTAAGTGACCACTACAGAAAAGACAAAATATCGAATCGACTTACTGATGACATGCATAGTTTAGGTTCCGCCGGAACAGAAGGCATTTGGTGAATCTGTTTGCCCCATGCCTGGGCTTGAAGGGGGGGGGGGGGGCGTTTAGTGGCTGCACATATTCACCGGGCGGCTGGCTGACAGAGCGGCGCGCCGCCCGACCGAGGGTGAGTCATTCAGCCGGCGGGCCCGGCGAATACAGCCGGTTAATTCTGTGTGACTAACGGAAGGCGGCTGGCAGAGGGGCACGAAGCACACTGTTTGATGATGATTTTATTGGATTTTCATGTTTGTTACACATACAGTAGCTACACATAGAATATTTGCCACCCTCCTGGGGAACCATGACCAGTTGCTGAAGGCATGTTGGGCATGCACAATGGAAACAAACCCTGAACACGGAAGCCCCGCTTCTGAGAGTTCAACATCATGCCAGACAGAGCGCCACAATTAAACTTCAAAGCTGTACCCGATGCCGATCCCTGAACACCGCTCGCCGATCGAAAACGAAATGACTGATGACTGTGACTGCTGACTGACTGATGACTAATGACTGGTGCGATGGCATCCCGACACGAGATGTATCGATTGTTCCTGAAGAGCGCCAAGCGTGCGAGTGATCATTGGTTTAGGTATCGAATGGATACATGCGAATAAATGGTACGACCGTCCGTAGTGCTACATACATACACAATAACTTCCAACGTATTGTAGAAATCCCTGAATAATACATTCATTCCAGTCCGCCAGTTATGGATTTTGCTGATGTGAACATCAGAACTCCTCTCAACTGTGCAAACCCCGGATTATTGATAACTCGTTGGTTCGACCAACTGTATCGGAAAATTGCATAGGCGTCTGTCAAAAATGAACGTAAGAAGAAATCCACCAGTAAAAATTAACTGGGACCGACTGGAAATATGTCAAACAACACCTATTCGGCAATACATGCAATTCGCGTCTGGTCATGTATGCAAGGACTGCACAGCAGGGGGGAGGGGGGGCAGAGGGGGCAGTTGCCCTTCCTTGCCAGGAAGGGGGATAAGAGCATGCTTTTGCACCCCCAATTTTCAGGAGGCCCCTTTTTGCCCAACTAAAGGCATAGTGCCCACACTCTACTAAAATGCAAATGAAGGAGCCCCCCCCCCCCTCATAAATGAACAAGAGATTAGGGAATCCGGCTCAGAAGACCCTTTGCTGCATCAAGAGACTCGCTATCTGGGTCCTGAAGTCACTTTTATGAGTAATACCGCCGATGAACTACATCAGGAGGCCTAATGTTATGAGTAATACCGCCGATGAACTGCATGGGGAGGCCTAACGTTATGTTAAGAAGACTCATTTGCTAGATCGGAAGGCCCCCGCTACAAACTAGGCAGCCGCTGTTCTGGGTTAGGAGGCACCCTCTATATTTAGGAGACATCATTTCGTGATCAACATATCTTGTTTTGGGATAGCGAAGCCCATTGGCTAGATTTGGCTTTCGTGGATCGTAAGCATGTTGCTCTAGATGGGAAGGCTCCTCCATCCAGTATGAGGCCATTTTCGGGAACAGGAGCCCCTGTTTTGAGAAATCAAGGCCCTTCGCTGGATGACTGAATGCCCACAATCTTTCTTTTTAACTTTCGGCATTTATTCACTTGGATATGATACATGCAACAGTATAATAAGGGATACATGCTCTCGGCGCCACTCCCTGCTGAAAACGATGCTGCACAGGAGGACATCCTGTGAGTGGGCCTCATTTCGTCCAGGAGGCCCCCTGAAAAATCCTGCCCCCCAACTCAGAACACGTGGCGCCGGCCGCGCATGTTGCGCTTATGTTTTATTCATGGCCAATACTAGGTCGAGGACGGGTTTGATTGGAGATTTGCCAAGCAGGGCAGAAGATGACCCCGTTATAATCAAAACTACTGTCATTAATCGGGTTACAACCAGTAACTTAAATCATGAATCACAATAATTTCACTATTAGAAGCGCCTGCGTCGTGCTTTACACAGAGGAACCCCTCGAACATTTAGCAGCGGAAGTAAAAAAGGCACGAATTCGCAATGTCGGCTAACTTTCCGATATTTTGGAAATTTACGTGTTCCCAGTCATGTTCTCATGACCACACCGAATGCCTGAGTAGTACAGTAGAGTTACCTCTTTGCATACGTAGGGATGAATTCCATGCAAATCGAACGTCGTCTGTGTTGCCGTTAGTGATAGTTGATGTAAAAGTGCATCTTGCGGCAATTTTTGTTATCATTTCAGCAAGATTCCTCGTCAGGCAAAAAATATGTCATAGGGTAGCAACACCGAAGTTGATGCCATATCTATATATATTACACCAGACACTGGAGAGCGATGGTTGCACATTGAGGTGCTGCCAGACCCCCCCCCCCCCCCACCCGACACCCAGACAGGCACTTTTAAATGGCGCCCAAAAAAGCACATGAAATCCCCTCAAAGTTCTGCAGTCCTCTTACAAAAATTATCGTTGCGCGCCGCAATACAAACACCATCCTAACAACGGCCTTCACCATGACAACCGCTTGCGGGCCCACTTTAAGCAGTCAGAGCACGCGGTGCGGTGCGGCCGATCGCCTGTGCCTTACTTTGAGAGTTGGTCTGACCCATGACACCGATGTCCTGAGCTTCAACTTTCAAATCCTTCGACAGGCAGCCACCCATGCCGGCTCGGTCACCGGACGCCCAGACTCTGAAAAGGACGCGACATCAGTTGGCAGAACAGGCCGACCTTTGCGGCAGCCGCACCCAGACCGGAGCGAACCGGCCACAAGAGGGTCGGGGGCACTGTCTCGTCAGTCCAAACCTGTGCGCCACCGACCCAGGGCGGTGAGCTGCGGCACTGCCACGAAGCGCCGAAGGTGCGAGCGCCGCCTTCCACCGCAAGACTCACTGGTGCTGACAAGCAGCAGCACCTGTCAGCAGCCCTCAGCTACAGACAGCTTGAGCAAACTCGGAGCACCCGTCACAGACGCGGCGAGCATTTTACGTCGCTGACTGCATCATGCATGCTCGCATTCTCCGTGCACTAAGCGGAACGTCCCAGTCTTGAATTCAGTTCTGTTTATCTAGCTAGCTGTTTTGTTTGCGCAGCTGTATTCTGATGCTTCAAGACGATCCAAATTCATAGCCCGTAACTGATGCAATATTAACATCAAACGTCCGGGCGTATGCGCGTTTGGGGTGACATGAATGTGTGGGGGGCTGTCATGAGCATATGTTGATCATATGCGACCACGCTATGCAGGCAAGTGGTGCCGCTCCATTCGTGTAATCAGCTGCTGCAAGCATGACGCGGTGCCGGAAGTCCTTCCGTGTAGCGCTGCTCTGGACCCCGGGCCGCCCGGGCGGAGGAAGGCCCTGGACCCCGAGCCGCCCAGACGGAGGAAAGCTCTGGAATCCGAGCCGACCAGACGGAGGAAAGCTCTGGAATCCGTGCCGCCCGGGCGGAGGAAGGCCCTGGATCCCGAGCCGCCCAGACGGAGGAAAGGTCTGGAATCCGAGCCGCCCGGACGGAGGAAGGCCCTGGATCCCGAGCCGCCCGGACGGAGGAAGGCCCTGGACCCCGAGTCGCCCAGACGGAGGAAAGCTCTGGAATCCGAGCCGCCCAGACGGAGGAAAGCTCTGGAATCCGAGCCGCCCGGGCGGAGGAAGGCCCTGGATCCCGAGCCGCCCAGACGGAGGAAAGGTCTGGAATCCCAGCCGCCCGGAGGGAGGAAAGCTCTGGAATCCGAGCCGCCGGAAGGAGGAAGGCCCTAGAACCCGAGCCGCCCGGACGGAGGAAGATCCTGGAACCCAAGCCGCCCGGACGGTGGAAGGCCCTGGACCCCGAGCCGCCCGGACTGGAGGAAAGCTTTGGAATCCCAGCCGCCCGGAAGGGAGGAAAGCTCTGGAATCCGAGCCGCCGGAAGGAGGAAGGCCCTTGAACCCGAGCCGCCCGGACGGAGGAAGATCCTGGAATCCAAGCGGCCCGGACGGTGGAAGGCCCTGGATCCCGAGCCGCCCGAACGGGAGGAAGCGTCCCCCGCCTCCAGACGACGGGACTCCGCGTAAGACAGTCGGCCCGGCCCCGGGTGACACAGACCATGGCGGGGTGCTACGCTCCGCCTCCGGTATCAGTCAGCACCCCACTGGGCCTCCAGTCTCCCCCCCCCCTTCCCCCCCCCTTTCGCCATTGGCCCAACTATCAACGTTTCGAGAAAAACATGTGAAAACGGTGTGAAACTTTTTTTGCTTACTTCGATGTTATGCGTAACCATTTTACCCGGCCCATAACCCATTTGGCGATCGTTTACCGAAACCATACCAATGGCAAGCAGAAGATGCCTAACGAGCATGACGACCAGTTTTGAAACGTAATGGATTAGATGAGTTGGTCAAAGTCCTCGAGAAACATGATCATGACATCGACGACCGCACTGCCAACCAACCCACATACATGTGCATACATACGCACCACCAAAGTCCGCATCAGAAACGCTCTGACTGCAATGCGGAGATCAAGCCCGGAGCAAGGAACGCCGGTGCAGTGCGAGACGATTAGTGCTGCTGGCTCATGCGTTTGATCGTGGTCCAAATCACTGTCGACTCAGAACGATAGAGCGATGCCATGACGCCGTGAAATATGGTCTGATCCAGGAAGTCCAATAGGCACGCTGGCAATCGTCCACGTTAAGTCACTGCAGTGGCATTGGCTTTCGTCGATGTTAAGTCATTAAGTCATCGCCATCGGGCCTCGCGGCCGGGCCGCGGTCCTGCCATCGGGCGTCAGGACCGAACCGCGGCCCCGCCATCGGGCCTCAGGACTGAGCCGCGGCCGCGCCATCGGCTGTAGTCCCGCCCTCACGTCGGACAAGAGAGCGATGAAAACGGCACGTAACAAGCAGAAGCTGAAGTTCTTCGTCAGCGCAGGGGCCAACACAGTTGAAGAGGTCCAATGCAGGCTGGCAGATGGGAAAGAAGGCACGGAAGTAGCGAATTACCTCATGAATATAGTACATATACTATTGTGTGAAACACGTGCATATCTCCTGCCGATGCATATGTTCATGCCCATATCCATATATAGGCATGAGCATATATATGGATAACGTACCGTAAAGCAGAGCAATGTTTGATTGGTCGGTCCCATTGGCCCGTACGCTGGGCCTCTATACGTTGAACATGAGGCCAACTGCAAAACAATGGCAACCGAAATACACCCGCATTGCGCAGCCAGGAACACATTGCGTAATGGTTTCATTGATACCCTGCATTTGCCTCCGTGGGCAAATGCCCCCCCCCCCCCCCGAAAAAAATCCGCACACAAAATAACCGTAAAACAACGGTTAGGCCCTGAGATTGGTAAAATGCTTTACCCGCCCATCTGGTTACCGAACAATCTATAACAGCCTTCCCAACTCCACCACCAACCAATCCCACTAGCTGTTTATTTTGCAACGCAATGCATTCAATAATCCCATCCAATACCGGACCTGTCCACTCGACCAGCTTTATCCACTTTGCCAGCCCATCCACCCTGTCGGCACATCTGCAGCAGGTATCCACTGTGAAAACGACGAGGCCAAATATCCAACCGGCCTATCAACTCCACCGCTCCCTAAGACGACATCGTGCTGCCCTCCGAAATTCCTTCGGACGTTTTTCGTAATCACCTGTACAAAACGGTGTGAAAGCCGAAAAGTCGCTCAACAGAACACACCAGTATTGCCTCTGGAAACTCAGACATCAGCTTGCCACATCGCTGCGCTTTCGGACCGCGGCGGCCACGGGCAGGACTGTCGGGCAAACTCTCCGACTGCGGCGGCCGCGCGGCGGAACTCATCGAGCACTGTCCGACTGCGGCAGCCGCGCGGCTGCGGAACTATCGAGCACGCTCTCCGACTGCAGCGGGCCGCGCGGCGGAACTCTCTCTTCGGGGCAAAGCTCTCCACTGCGGCGGCCACGCTGCATGTACATCGGGCAAACTCTCCGACGCAGCGGCCGCGCGGCAGAAATATCGGCAAACTCTCCAACTGCGGCGGCCGCTCGGCGGAACTCTCGAGCACTCCTCCGACTTCAGTCGGCAGCCGTCTGAACTCCTCGGGCAAACTCTCCGACTGCGGCGGCCGCGCGGCCGTAACTCTCGAGCACTCTCCGACTGCAGCGGCCGCGCGGCAAACTCCTCAGTTGAAACTCTCCAACTGCGGCGGACGCGCGGCCGGAACTCTCGAGCACATCTCCAACTGCAAGCGGCCGCGCGGCGGAACTCTCGAGGCAAACTCTCCGACTGCGGCGGCCGGGAGGCGGCGGAACTCTCGAGCAAACTGTCCGACTGCGGCAGCCGCGCGGCGGAACTCTCGAGCACTCTCCGACTGCAGCGGCCGCGCGGCGGAACTCTCGGGCAAACTCTCCGACTGCGGCGGCCGCGCGGCGGAACTCTCGAGCAAACTGTCCGACTGCGGCAGCCGCGCGGCGGAACTCTCGAGCACTCTCCGACTGCAGCGGCCGCGCGGCGGAACTCTCGGGCAAACTCTCCAACTGCGGCGGCCACGCGGCAGGGCCATCGGGCAAACTCTCCGACTGCAGCGGCCGCGCGGCAGAACTCTCGGGCAAACTCTCCAACTGCGGCGGCCGCGCGGCAGAACTCTCGGACAAACCGTTCGCCAATGGTGGTCAACGAAAGCTCGTTGGCATGCCTACGTCAGAGAACGAGGAGCATCAGCAGCGTTTGAAACGGAAGTTTTTTTTTAGTGCTGCGCACGCTATGGAACTGGCGGGCGATTTCCCAAGATAGAGAACCGGACAAAAAAATTTATCCCCTAACAGGATATTCTTACCGCGGTACAGCGTGAGGCATGACCACTCTTCAGGCAAATATCACTGGTTTCACACCATTTTCTGTTAATGCTCTTGATCTATATTGAGGCCCTGCGCGAAGGTACGACATGTGTACATATTTCAAATACCATGACAACAATTAAGTCGTGTCTGAAACGTTTACCAATTTCTAGCCACCGACATATCAATTGGTCCATCCATGCGCTGTTCTTTTTTTACAAATAGCAATGCAAAAACTACCTAGTAGCCAATGGCCACCATCGCAAGCGGTGGCCACGCGCGTCACTCCCACCCATCCCCGTAATAATGGCGTCCGGCCGGCGACATGACTCAGACGGTCGCCGGCGCATATCTTTCGCAGCGCGCCTGCGTCCGTGCGGCGAGCTTTATGACGTCAGAGGGCCAGGGACGGGAGCGGCGGGCGGCGGTGGCTCGGGCTGGGCCGGCAATGCACGGGGCCGTGGCCGGGTAGCCTGTGCGGGTTCGGCCAGGGCTCGTCGGCCGGCGGGTCATGCGTCAGCCGGCCAGTGATCGGGGGCACCGGACGGAAAGCGTTCGGAGACTCCGCGGACCGTCCGGAGTCGAGGCATGACGCGGTCCAGGTTGGCGCGTACTGGTACCGCGCCTATCTCGGCTGCGAGCTAGCGCGGGCTGGCACCGCTCGTGACTCAGCTCGAGAAGGGCTAAATAAAAACGGGCTGAACTTTTATTTCTGGATACGGTTTACCGATGAAGAAGTGCGGCCCATTTTGATATACCCTGGTCTTCAACCCGCGCGGCCTCTTAACATCTATGCTAAACTTCGACAAATTCCGGTATTGCCACTGACTGCTCTCAGTTTAGAAAAAAACCATAAACATCGTACAATGATTTAGAGCCTGCTTTGTCAAGTTCATTGACTTCTATTTTCCATTTCATTGGCGTGCACGTGCGCGTGCGCACACGCACACGCACACGCACACGCACGTGTGTGCACACGCACGCCCCGCGCGTGTGCGCGCACCTGCACCGCTGGCTGCGCCGCTGCCAGCTGGTCGGGGAGACGTTCACACATTTACCAGAGGACGGCACACCCAGCGGGGTCAGCTGACAGCGGCAGCAGTAACAGCTGGTGCTGAGAGGCTACCTCCGACCCGGCGAGCCGAGGGCGAGCCGGTCGGTATGCGTGTGTGTGTGTGGTGGGGAAGGGAGTAACCGACGTTGTATGCCACCAAGCCGCGGTCAACGGAAACAGCACGACAGAGAAAGGCACCCTGTGATGTTTTGGGCGGTGCATCACCTCCTTTGTGCCATGTGCAAAGAAGAGGTAAGTTCAGGAGAGAGCGTTGAGTATGGAACACGTGTTCCAGACTAATACTATTACAGCTGGAATTCGAGTAAGCTTCTCGCCAGTGATGAAAACGTCAGCAACGCTTCAGCACAAATGCCTTCCTTCTTCGGGCATGCCATTTTAGGCAGCACTGGCTGGAACACTGATCTTTGCAACACCTGCAGCCTCTGAGAAGGTATGAAGCGAGGAGAATCCTCTCACAGCCTCTCGCTCCGACTGCTCCGGCATTCCTGGGACCACTGTGGCTGCGACCCGATGCGTCGGCTGCTGCCAGCCTGCCCCGGCACTGACGGCCGTCGGCAGCTGTCGCTCGCGACGGCGCCGGGCGGGCAGCCGGGGTGGAGCGCGAGCGGCAGCCGCCTCCACAGGCCGGCAGCTCGGCGGGGGAGGCCAGGCGGACGCACGGAGACAAAGGCGCCGGGCGGCCGGCGCACGTGGCGCCCGGCGCGGCGCCACGGCAGCGGCCAGCCCTGGTGCGCGGCGCGTGGCGCCGGCCGAGGCCCGCCGACTGGTGCGGCAGGCCGGAGGGGAGCTGCGCGAGCCGCCCGGACAGCGCCGGCCGCCAGCTGCGGCACGGTCGGCGCCATGTCCGATGCTGAGATGACGAGGCGGGAGAAGTGCATGGAAAGCGAAGTGGATGGACCCTGGATGGGACACAAGCAGGGAGGGTCGGTAGGTTTGCTCTACCCTCTTGACCCTTTCCACGTATCTACTTGTCTCCTACCCATCCGCGTAGCTTTAAGCATGTTTCACCTTCCTCTTCCTCCCATGCATTTTCATTCCTCAATCTTTTCCATCAATTGCCCCCCTTCATCAGCTCACTTTTCCCCTCTCCTCCCCACCTTCCTTACCTCTCTTCAGAGGTGACGGATCTTCTGAAGACGGAGGGGGGGAGGGGACGAATTCACTTGTTTACCCCGTTTATACACGCGTGTCTCCACAGAGTTCAAGAAATCCCTGCCGAAATGGAGGAGCCCATCCTTCGTCCCTTCCCCACTCTCACCAAAGGTCAATGCCTTTCCGCCCTCCGTCTTCCCCGCCCCTCCGTCCCATCTCGCCCCGACCCTCCCCCCTCATCTCGCCCCTCTCGCCCACCTCGTGCCAAGCTTACCCCTCTCTCTCACCTCGCCAGTGACCTCGTAGCTCCCTCCCGTCTCGTCCCTGACCTCGCGTCTCTCGGCCACCTCGCCCCTGCCCCCGGGCCTCCCCGTCCAGTGGCGGGGCGGCGGGGTAGCGGGACAGCGGCCTCCGGACGTGCCTCCCGCTGTCGGCAGGTTTCGCCAGCGTCCGGCCAGGCCACCACCCCAGCCACCGGCACCGGCAACGGGCGGCGCCATTATCGCCGCCCCGAACCGCGCGCGCCGACGCTCGCCGCCACTCTCACCGATTTCCACGGCATATGGCCTATTGAATAATGCCAGTTTTATCGGCGCGGTTGAGAGCGAAAACGTGAGGACATACATGTGCACGCGGTTGGGTGAGTGCGGTCTGGGGAGAAAATGGAGATGTGGGGAGAGCGCAGGAGCGACGGCCGGGGAGAAAAGCGGAACAGGGAAAGGTGGGATGGTTCAAGCTTTGCATGGCTACAGCTGGTCCAGATGCTGCACGGTTAGAGCTTCCCACGGCCTGACGGTATCTGTCCGCTCGTGTCCACTTCTTACTTCTTACGACTGGTGCCAGCTGCTGCCAGCTGGCCGTCCCCCGTTCGCAGATTAACAGTCGCGTGCCGTGTGGTGTCGGCCGCTGTTGTGAGCTGACGGGCTGTAGCGGGAGTAGACCGCTGTTGTAAGCTGACGGGCTGTAGCGGGAGTGGACCGCTGTCGTGAGCGGCCGACGGGTTGTAGCGGGAGTGGACCGCTGTCGTGAGCGGCCGACAGGCTGTAGCGAGAGTGGACCGCTGTTGTGAGCGACTGACGAAATGTAGATGGGCTCGACCGCTGTCGTGAGCGGCCGGCGGGTTGTAGCGGGACTGGACCGCTGTTGTGAACGGCCGGCGGGTTGTAGCGGGGCTGGACCGCTGTTGTGAGCGACTAACGAGATGTCGATGGGCTGGACCGCTGTCGTGAGCGGCCGACGGGTTGTAGCGGGACTGGACCGCTGTTGTGAGCGGCCGGCGGGTTGTAGCGGGGCTGGGCCGCTGTTGTGAGCGACTGACGAGATGTAGATGGGCTGGACCGCTGTTGTAAGCGGCCGACGGGTTGTAGCGCGGCTGGACCGCTGTTGTGAGCGACTGACGAGATGTAGATGGGCTCAACCGCTGTTGTAAGCGGCCGACGGGTTGTAGCGCGGCTGGACCGCTGTTGTAAGCGGCCGACGGGTTGTAGCGCAGCTGGACCGCTGTTGTGAGCGACTGACGAGATATAGATGGGCTCAACCGCTGTTGTGAGCGGCCGGCGGGTTGTAGCGGGGCTGGACCGCCGTTGTGAGCCGCTGACCGGCTGTGGAGGGCGGTTGGCCCGGAACAGACGGGCCGCGCAGCCGGCAGGCTCCACCGCTATGAAGGACGGGCGAAAGCGGCGGAAGAGCCGGGCGCGCCGGCCGGCTGGGCTCGGCGCTGTTTGTACGCAGGGCCGAGTGATGGATCACTCTGCCGGGCCGCCGACCGAGCACCCGCTCTCGAGCTCGCCGGCGAGATGCCGCCCGCCGTCCCCACCCGGAGCTGGCCGCGGTGGCGGCGGCGGCGCCACACCTCACATCTGTTGGACGGCTGCGGACACGGCTGCTGCAGATGCAAGATGGCACGCGGCGACAGAGCTGCTGCCAGCAGTCATCAACCACGATCGTTAGGAAAGTAAACACAATTGGCCCGCTAACACCGAAGCATGAAAGGCAGCCGACAGCGCCGCTACCGCAAAGGCAACAGCCAGCAGTGTTTATGCTCGAAAGTTACCGCTGGCTAACGCGTCGCTTTCCCTGCAATGGAAACTTTCACGCGTCACGCAGAAAGAACAGGAGCACGGACTGACGAGCACAAGGCCGGGTTTGTCCGAGTTTGTTCTAGAGTAGCACATTGAACGCTTATTGTTGTTGATGTGGCCCAACGTTCAACGGCCTCGACTCGCGGTCACTGCCTCATATCAGGCCCAACTGCTGTCACTGCCTCAGATCAGGCCCAACTGCCGTCACTATCTCAGGTCAGGCCCAAGTGCCGTCACTATTTCAGATCAGGCCCAAGTGCCGTCACTACCTCAGATTAGGCCCAACTGCCGTCACTATCTCAGATCACGCCCAAGTGCCGTCACTATCTCAGATCAGGCTCAACTGCCGTCACTGCC
The DNA here is from genome assembly GCF_011947565.3 of Pollicipes pollicipes. Lineage (NCBI taxonomy): Eukaryota > Metazoa > Arthropoda > Thecostraca > Pollicipedomorpha > Pollicipedidae > Pollicipes > Pollicipes pollicipes. Next base: position 31,478,705 of record NW_023596545.1, read on the forward strand.
TCAGATCAGGCCCAACTGCCGTCACCATCTCAGATCAGGCCCAAGTGCCGTCACTATTTCAGATCAGGCCCAAGTGCCGTCACTACCTCAGATCAGGCCCAACTGCCGTCACTATCTCAGATCACGCCCAAGTGCCGTCACTATCTCAGATCAGGCCCAACTGCCGTCACTACCTCAGACTAGGCCCAACTGCCGAGCACCGGGCCACAAATCACCACAGCCGGCGCTCGGCGAGCATACGGCAGTGAGCGATAACAGAGGAAGGCCCAGCCCACCTGGGGACATCATTACGTGCTTACAAAGCTGAGACAAAACTGTTGGTGTACGTACTCGATGCTATGCGTGCAACACAGATCACTCGGAATGTAACCCGCAGCGAATATGTTCAAGCCAGGCCCTCCTTTTGCATCTGTGATGTTTCAGCTTTACCCAACTAAGCAGGCTTTGGCATGTGGCGACAGACTGCGTGACCGACACACGTAAACAGGGAGCAGCCATGGCTCCTGGCGTCACTTGGTGGGCGCGCCGACAGGGCCTGACATTGTCGCTTGTCGTCACGGGGATCACGGCGAGTTAATCAATGTGGACACATAGCCAATTGACCATCACTCAACAGAGAGTGTGCTTGTGCCGAGAGTGGCTTCACAGTGTCATGACGCACTCGACACACAACGGTAGCAGTCACTGATCACATACACCTCCGCAATCAGGCCTTTGTCCTTTGCGATCCCTCACCTAAATTGTACGAAATTTTTGTGTCAGAAATTTCGCCTGAACTACTGAGAACCCAGCGTCGTTTTCCGGGGGAATATCAAACCCATCATTCGCGAGATACCAGGGAAGGAGGCGGAATCTCTCCTCATATTATCATGCACATTCTCCCAACATACGACCTCTCGCACCGAGCAGGGTTAATGATTGCTGCGATCTTTCCAGCGAGCGAGAGGCTTTCTCCAGCCATGCCGCCATCCGACGCCGGCACCCACGGGCCCGAGTGACGAGGGTGAGGAATCCTAGAGGGGACGGTGCAGGGGGGCCATGGGGGCCTGCGACGGGACGGGAGCCACGCAGCCGAGCGCCCATAAGACCGTCAGTAGAGGGTGCAGCAGGGCGCAGCGATCGGGCAGCAAATACTGCAGCGGGCCATCAGCGGAGGAGCCGCCGCCCCTTCCCCGCCGTCGGCGCCGGCGGCAGCCGCAGTGCGACGCCGACCGGCAGCGGTCCGAGGCCGACTCCCAGCGTCCGGAAGCGGCCGCCAGTTCGCTGCCGAATAATCGATCGGGCCGCGGGCGCCGGGCGGGGGACGCCGGCCACGAGCGTGTCTGACTCACAGCCGGTAGCGCCGCGCCGCCGCCGGACCGGCACAGCGAGGCGCGCACTGCCGTCGGCGGGACACGGGGAGACCTGAGCCGCGGCCAGCCGGGCCGGAAATGCCCTGACCCGGGGCGGGCAGCGGCGCGACCGCCGCCGCACTTGCCCTCCCGGTGAGAGGGGGCGGAGTCTCCGCCCGCACAGGGCCGGCGGCCGATGTCGCCGCCGCTCGCTCAAACAGAGCAGTGTCGACTTGGGACCAGCGCTGAGGGTGGTGGGGCAAATGACGTTGAGTGGAGCTAGGGCATGAAGAAAAGCTGCCTCACAAAACAGCGTCGGCTGCCCTGATTCCGCGCACTGTTGCAGGGGGTTGAGTCAGACGAGAACGGGTACGCCCGTGACGCAATACGCTCCCGCCATGCCAGGCAGATCACTCTCAAGAGTGTGCCGGCGCTGACAGCAGTTCAGTGGAAGCCTTGGGCACATGCCTGCCATACGGCAGACGAACACATCAACCCCGTCACCATACGGTCGTCCCCGGCGAAACTAGCGTTCCGCGATACTCCGTGGGATTGTGTCGTAACCTGTCGTACCTTTGCCCTGGCGACGCCCACCGGAGTGGGACGCCCCCCCCCCTCCCCCCTCCTGGCCATTGGCTGGCGTCAGCACCTGGCAGCCGTGTAGGACGAAAGTTCGCCAGTTCCTGGTGGCGTCACCCAGACCGGACGAGATGGGCGTCAGCAGCGAAAACAGCCGCATGGGTGGTCCAATCGCCAGCGGTCCAGAAAGTCGGGGGCGGTGCTCCAGAGAGCCGCACCGCAGATCTTCGACTGGCTCATGTCCGAGCCAGGGCAGCGCCGCCAGCCCAGACCGGAGCCAGGGCAGCGCCGCCAGCCCGGACCTGAGCCAAGGGAGCGCCGCCAGCCCGGACCGGAGCCAGGGCAGCGCCGCTAGCCCAGACCGGAGCCAGGGCAGCGCCGCCAGCCCAGACCGGAGCCAGGTGAACGCCGCCAGGTCAGACCGGAGCCAGGGCAGCGCCGCCAGCCCGGACCGGAGCCAGGGCAGCGCCGCCAGCCCAGACCGGAGCCAGGGCAGCGCCGCCAGCCCAGACCGGAGTCATGGCAGTGCCGCCAGCCCAGACCGAAGCCAGGGCAGCGCCGCCAGCCCGGACCTGAGCCAAGGGAGCGCCGCCAGCCCGGACCGGAGCCAGGGCAGCGCCGCCAGCCCGGACCGGAGCCAGGGCAGCGCCGCCAGCCCAGACCGGAGCCAGGGCAGCGCCGCCAGCCCAGACCGGGGTCATGGCAGCGCCGCCAGCCCAAAGCGAAGCCAGGGGAGTACCGTCAGCCCAGACCGAAGCCAGGGGAGTGCCGCCAGGACGTTGCAGCGTCCGAGCTCGCCCTCTCAGCCAGTGCTGCCGTCCCACCAGCGCATACGCAGCTGGCGGGACGGCAGCAGGCCAGACCGCGAGACAAGAGCCATCGTCTACTGACCAAGCCGAATCGCCGGGGGAGAGCGTCCGCTCTGACTGAGCCGCGTCGCGGAGGCGGCAGTGGCGATAAGGCTGCGGTGAGGCGCGCAGGGAGCGGCCCGGCACCAACTGTCCAGTCAGCGACGAGCTGCCGGTCGGTCACGCGCCTCGCCGCCGGCCCGTGACGCACACGGCGCGGCTCGGGGCGTGACGTCACGACGTGTCACGCCCTCGTGACCCACTGATCAGCGGCCCGCGCTTCAGACACGGCACGGCGACGGTCAGCGACGAGCGGCGCTGCCGTGCGCGCTGGAGTCCAGCGCTAGAAATAGGGCGGCGCAAGGCTGCGGTTTTGATCGGACGCCATCGGGAGGCGGCGAGGGGAGACTCAGGGCCAAACCGTGTCACCAGCAGGGCTTCAGTCCCCACCCAGGCACCGACGCCCTCGATTACGTGAGCCGGACAGACGGCGCGGCCAGCGCTGGAAGGCCCACGGAAGTGGCGGCGTCTGGAAGTCCGGCTCTGGCGGCGCGGCCCGCCGGGTGACGCCAGTGGGCGACGGCGGCGGACATCCGGGCCTCAGCCTCTCAGCCCCGGCCAGACAGCCGAGCCCGGCTGCACCGGCCAGCCGGCACGTACCCGTAGCGCACAGTGCACCGAGTCACAGCCGGCGGCCTACCACGGGCGTGGCCGCACGTGTCCAGCATAGCCCATACAGCTTAGTCCCACATCCGGCGTGCAGTGCACAAGGTTCAAACAGGCGTGTTTGAACGCAATGGTTCACTGCGTATCTGTACGGGACGGCGCTCTGCCAGCACCGTCGCGTGTTAGGTGACTGCACTCAGTCCTTTCAAGAGCCGGTGGGGCAGCGGGCAAAGGATCGCGTTAGGTCACTGCACTCCGTCTTTTCAAGGCCCGGTGGGCCGGTGGAACACAGCACAAGCCGCGTAAGGTCGCTGCACTCCGTCTTTTCAAGGCCCGGTGGGCCGGTGGAACACAGCACAAGCCGCGTAAGGTCGCTGCACTCCGTCTTTTCAAGGCCCGGTGGGCCGGTGGAACACAGCACAAGCCGCGTAAGGTCACTGCACTCCGTCTTTTCAAGGCCCGGTGGGCCGGTGGAACACAGCACAAGCCGCGTAAGGTCGCTGCACTCCGTCTTTTCAAGGCCCGGTGGGCCGGTGGAACACAGCACAAGCCGCGTAAGGTCGCTGCACTCCGTCTTTTCAAGGCCCGGTGGGCCGGTGGAACACAGCACAAGCCGCGTAAGGTCGCTGCACTCCGTCTTTTCAAGGCCCGGTGGGCCGGTGGAACACAGCACAAGCCGCGTAAGGCCGCTGCGCCCCGTCTTTTCAAGGCCCGGTGGGCCGGTGGAACACAGCACAAGCCGCGTAAGGTCACTGCACTCCGTCTTTTCAAGGCCCGGTGGGCCGGTGGAACACAGCACAAGCCGCGTAAGGTCGCTGCACTCCGTCTTTTCAAGGCCCGGTGGGCCGGTGGAACACAGCACAAGCCGCGTAAGGCCGCTGCGCCCCGTCCTTTGAAAAGTCGCTGGGGCGGCGAGTAAAGGATCGTGTTAGGTCACTCCACATGACATTTGTAGACATTCAGTAGGTTGCTTGCTTAATGCTGGAGTGGACACGAGCTAGTTGTCAGCAACGAAACCATCATTATAGTTAAAACGGCCACCACGGATTTACATAAAACGTGAAAGGTACTGAAATTGCCACAATTTCTTTACAGCATAACGCGACAGAAAATCCTACACAATTACGGAGCGGAAGAAGTGAGGATTCAGGAAGACACACGAGGGCGCCTCTACTTAAAACCTCACGCCATGGGCCGGCACTGCCTGCTGCAGAATCTGACATGACCTGTTGGACACCTCATCGCACGGGGGAGGGGGGCGGGGGGCGGCACGATTCGCGCAGCTCCGAGGAGAGTTCGCCGTCGTCGGCAGCACGCGCCACACCGCAGTTCGCAGCAGGGGCCCGCCTGCCCGTCTGGTGACGGCCGGCGCACGGGGGAGGGACGGCGAGCCCCTCGAGCTCCGGCCGGCTCGGCCAGGGCGGGCACCGCTGGTCGGACGGAAGCGGCGCGGGCCGCTGCAGGATACGCGCGGGCCGCCGCTGCGCCACCGAGCGCAGGTCGGCCGCCACAAGACACGGCTGACACCGTGGCACCCAGCGGGGCTGACATAGCGGCGCCGGGCAGAGACGACGCTGTGGCGCAGGCACAAGTGACGCAGTGGAGCGGGGCAGGGGTAACACTGCGGTCAACGGCGAGACGACACGCAGGGAGCAGCTGTCGGGCAAAACAAAGGTTAGGGCGGAGCGACGTGGAGGCCGGCTAGCCTCCGCCTCGGGGCCGTTGTTAGCGCTGGGATGGAGCCGACCGGTCCCTCGTTTCCACCTCATTACAATAAGGCGATTTACGGGCCGGGTTATTACAGGGCGCCGCAGCAAACGGCGGGGCGTTTGGAAGGCGGTGGGCACGACGCCGACCGCCTTCAGAGGGGTGCGCCGAGGCCGCCCTCGACAGCCCTGCCCTGGAACGAGGCGCGAGCTGTACTCCCGGGGGCAACCCTCGTCAGCCATGCCCAGGAACGAGGCGCGAGCCATCCTCCGCGGGTGCAGTCATCTTCCCCATGGAGAAAGGCGCATACTCCTTCCAGCTCTTCGGCAGTGCTTCAATTTTTACGACATCGTCGCTGGCTTTCGCATGAACCGTGGCCGGAAAACTGAAACGCGACCGATCGTAGAAGATCGCAGACAAGCTTGCCGTCATGGGTTCGTAGACCCAGAACTGTGATACAAACTGACCCGTCCCCTCGTTGTCCCCGTGCAGCTGGCGCAGGAAGAAGGGACGAGGAGAGGAAAAGGCGCTGGTGCTTTCAGACCAGACACAATCCCCTACGGAAAACTCCGCGCGACCCAAACACGCCGCGTACTCCAACTGCGCCACACCAGCAGCGGCGCGTCATCACCAGCGGACGTGTTAATCACAGACGCCGATGTGCTGTCCATACCCGGAGGCTACGCAGGTGCTCCATGGCGGCGCCCATTCGCAGAACCACTTTCACAGGCCGTGCTCAGGGGCTTTTGACGCATTTCCGACCACATTTGACGACCCTGAGATCCGTCCGCTCCCTCCCTCCCCAGCTCACTTGGCGGATGCTCCGGCCTCCGACATCCTGCAGTCCACGGCGCCAGGCCTCACCCAACGAGAGCAGCCCGCGGCGCCAGTGGCGCGGGTGCGGCTTCCGCCGAGTCCAGCCGAGCGCCGTCCTGCCCGCCCGCCCAGCGTCCGCCCGCCAAAACAGCGCGGCATCCGCCTCTCGAGCCGGCGCCGCGTCCCCCGACCGCAAACCTCCAGCTCTCAGCGCGTCGTCGGTCGCACGACTGGGATGACCCGGTTCTGTGCTGGGGCGGGGTGGTGGTGGGGGTGGGGGTGGGGGTGGCGGTAGGTGGGTGGGCCATCTGGGATGCCCGTCTGGGTTGGTCTGTCCGTGAGCCGGGCATGAGTGTCGGCTTCCGCCGGCGGTATTGGCGAGCACAGACCGCTGTGGAGCCCATCAGTCGACACACCCGTCCCGACACGCCACGATAGTACATATCCGCGGCCGTCAGAGGGCCCGCCCTGGCGGAGGGGACGGACGCTGGCCGGCCCCGGCCGTGGCGGCGCGGCGAGAGGGCGGCCGTCGACCATTTCTTGGCGAGCGTGACCTTGGCAGGGTAGCTCGGCCCGGTACCGGGGCTGGCGACCACACAGGGCGGCAGAGGAGAGCCCTCTTGCCCTCAGACGGTCGGGGAGAATGCAGGGGAGACCCTGTCCGGCCTCAGACCTCCGCAGCGGACGCAGGGGAGACCCGGTCCGGCCCCAGACCTCCGCAGAGGACGCAGGGGAGACGCCGTCCAGCCATGAACGTACCACAGGAGAGGCAGGAGGCCCCGCCAGGCTCCAGACTCACCACAGAGGAGACCTCGAGGAGGCCCGGCAAGGAGCCAGATGATTCAGAGAACATCACAACACGTAACCGTGACAAATGTTGCAGCTGATCAACCGGTGAGGGGGAGAGAGTTGTGAGCCGGTGACCGGCAGCCAGCGAAAGGGAGAGGAGGAAAGGGAAGGGACGATCTGGCACCGCGATGTCTCAGAACTGGTGCAGCCAGCTGGAGGCTACGGGGGCGGGGGGGGGGGGGCGCGGGGACACCAGCAGCGGCTAGTCTATGGCGACCTGACTGAACAGCGCGCACTCCCAGCGTGGCGTCTCCAGTCTGTGGCGACCTGACTGAACGGCGCGCACTCCCAGCGTGGCGTCTCCAGAGGCCGGCACATGGGTCGGCCTGATCAGCCGGCGCCTGTCATCGCTGGCCGCCATCGGCGGCGGATATGACGGCGGGGTGCTGCATCCCAGGCCAGCGCCGGCCCGTTAGCGCGGCCAAACCGGTCCACCGGGCCAGTCAGGTGCAAGGTGGGGTGACGTCACCCCAATGAACCGGTCCTGGAGCCGTCACCAGACCGCACTCCTGCACCAGGCCGAACCAGGCCGGGCGGCGAGGAATTGAACCAGACGTCAGGTGATCAGGCTGGGTGTCGTGTGACTAGACCGGACGTCCAGTAATGAGGACGGTCGTAAAACGGCCGTGTGCAAATAACCAGAACAGTGTAAAATGATCTGTCCGGGCGTAAGGCGATGAGACCACTACAGTATGCCAACTCGTAAAAAGCTTAGAAATGCATTTTTCTATCCAGCTCGAGCCCCCCCCCCCCCGTCCCACCGAACATTGAGAGGGAAGTGGCCAGATCCGGGGGCAAGCATTGCTAAGAAGAAACACATTTTTGGGGGGGGGGGGGTGTTTTGGAGTGGGCTTTGATATTTTCTCTTCCTCAGCCCACCACCCGTTCCCAACTTAATTTGCTGCAAATGTGTTCGGCAAATATCCGACGGAGACAGAAATCAGCGGAAAATGTAATCTAGCGATACATAGGAGACCAAAATTACGAAAAGAGCCCAAAACTGAGAGTCCGAAATCGTGCGCAAAATGCGTCATGTTCCCTTAAAATATTACATTTTGACACTCTGGGCCGGTGTTCAGTGCTTAAACCCGTCGGCAGCCAACCATCAGATGTGCGAAGTGACCAGCACGGAAGTGGAGTAATGACAAAGCGTAAAGTGATCAGAACGGGCATCAAATTACGCCAGGTGTGCAGTGGTGACACCAGCGTTAAATGATTGGACCTGGCGTAGGGTAATCAGAATTCGCGCCAAGGACAAATGTCCGTGCGACCAATGGCAAAGTATGATTTAGAGAACACGCACTAGGCTATCTGTCTGTTTGTGGTTTTGTGTTCTAGAACATCTGGCGCTGCATCGGCGATGGCGGTTTGGCCCCATGGCCGATGGGCCAGACGAAAACGCCCATAGCCCCTGTATCGGCCATGGCTGGTTTGGCCAAACCGACCCCCAGTCACACACTAGGAAAGGTGGCAAGACTAACAAAGCTGGCCATGGTTACTGATTGCACCATCATTAATTCTCACTACAGATCTGGCTAATGCTAGACGTCAGTCCGCTGAAATCACGACACCTGTATCATCATGCAAGGCCCCTTCGGAGAGCCAGCCTTTCGGGGCGGCTTAGTTTCCAGCTACTTTGCTTGCATGAGTTCATGAGGATGCAGCGATGACAGCCTCCCCTTCCAACACGGCCGAATGCTGGCGTTCAGTGGAATTCCGTTCCATGAAAGCAATTCGCATCGCCGAGGTCTCACATCTCCACATAATCCAAATCGTGTCGGACAGGCCGGCCCGCGGTACCTGCCCCCACTGCGTGCCAAACAGGCTGGGCAGCGGACAGATTCTGGCATTCGCTCAGCCCAGTGACGTCAGTTCCCTTCAAAACACCGTCCCCGAGCGTCATAGTGGCAGCAGCAGTGGGAGGCGAGGCAGCGGCGACGGCAGCAGTGGGAGGCGAGGCAGCAGCGACGGCAGCGGTGGCAGAGGCGATGACAGTTGGGGTCTACCACAAACAATGAGGCCGGCAGCAGGAGAACAGACGGCAGCGGGGGCAGTGGCGGCGGGGCTTCAGCTTGCGATCCACCCAGGTACCGGCCGCTGCCGCTGCCGCTGCCACCGCCGCCTCTGCCTCCTCACGCGGTCGGGTCACACGCCGCCCGGCCGCTGGCCGACGCGCCTATAGTTAGTCCGCTAATACGACAGCCGCCAAGAGAGGCGTCTTATTTTTGGCAGCGACGCGTCGCCGTGTGCGAGCGAGTGCCTCACGCGCGGCCGGCCTGATTCGACCGCAGACTAAACAGCGGTCGGGGCGGGGCGCGGCAGGGCCGCCGGACAGCTGGCCCTGCCGCGCGGTCAACACCTGAGGGGAAGGTCAGGGCATGTGGCCGCCTCTGGCAGGTGTGAAGGGACTCACAGACACCATCTGTTGCGCTGAACACCAGTGAGTCACCGGTTCACGGCAGGTCATGGCGGACCCAGTTGTCCAGACAGGGTTAGCAGTGGGTTATAGCGGGGCCGGGTGTCCAGACAGGGTTAGCAGTGGGTTGTGCCGGGGTCAGATGCCCGGACAGGGTTAGCAGTGCATTTTGGCTTACCCAGTTGTCCAGACAGGGTTAGCAGGGGATTGTGGCGGGGTCAGATGTCCAGACATGGCTAGTAGTGGATTATGGCGAGGTCGGGTGTCCCAGACAGTGTTAGCAGTGCACTATGGCTTACCCAGCTGTCCAGACAGCGTTAGCAGGGGATTATGGCGGGGCCGAGTGTCCAGACAGGGTTAGCAGTGGATTGTGGCGAGGTCAAATGCCCAGACAGGGTTAGCAGTGGATTGTGACGGGGTCAGATGCCTAGATAGGGTTAGCGGCAAACTATGGCGGGGCCAGTTGTCCAGATAGGGTTAGCAGTGGATCATGGCAGGATCAGGTGTCCAGACAGGGTTAGCAGTGGATTATGACAGCGTCAGGTGTTCAGACAGGGTTTACAGGCGGATCACAGCGGTAACCGGCACCCGGACAGAGTTAATAGATGGGTCAAAGCGCGACCCTATGTCCACGAGGCACATTCCACACAGCCGGGGAGCGGCAGACGGTGGTGACCGGCTGGTGGAGAGGGGGGGGGGGAACAGGAGGAGCAGCCGACCGAGCGGTCCCGCACGAGGGTCTATAACACAGTCCGGCAGGGCCCGACGGTCGGGCCGTAGCGCCGGTCCCTGCTGGCAGCCGGCGGTGGGCGTTGAAGTCCTCTCACAGAAATAGAAAACCAACTGTCCTGGCGCGGCCGCGCGCCGCGACCACTTACGGCGCCAACGCCACAAGTAGACGGGCCAGAGACGAAGGGAGAGAGGGAGAGAGAGAGAGAGCGGGGAGCACGCAGGGGATCGCTTCATACCACGACGGACATTCGGATTATCCCCACTGTGCGCCGCCGTGCGGACGGCGCGCTGAGATAGAGCAGCGTTCCTCCTGTCCACCAACTGTCATGCCGCATTCCCCAACATAGACGGCGGCGTTGAGTTGTTGGGAAGGCGGGCTCAGCACAACATTTATCAACAAAGGGTGCCTCACTCCAACATAGGCAGCGGTGTTGTGATGTTGGGGAGGCGGGCTCGGCACAATATTTATCAACAAAGGGGACCCCAAATGCAGCTTTCGTTCTAGGTTTGTGCCACTTTATTAAGCCATTTCGGGACAGTTCATGGCCACTGCTTTCCCTGATTTTTGTGTGTGTGTGGTTCTGGCGTTTGAGGGCCTGGAAAAGACGGAATGCAGGAATTGCGGAATGTGTTAAAATACAACGTCCATTCGTTATTCTTTTTCATGCTTTGTTATTTTCATCGCGTCAGTTTTTACCAACACGTTCGGAGTTAACACCGTTTTGTTCCGAAACTCAGCAGGTATCATTCCGCTAGTTTTCGCGCAGTTGGAAAATGGAAATGAATATCGAGATGAATTCAATAGAACACTTACCATTAGACGAATAATCCAAATTGTCAATCGAAGACCTTCTCCGGGTAAACCGGGACGGGTCGATGCGTGGTCGCACAAATGACTAGTTGGATGGCGTAGCAGGTTTCTAGCTTGAATTTTTGTCTATATTCCAGCAGCCAACCTCTGATCTTCAACCCAGAGATCAGCACGGAAAGCACGTCACGCGTGAAAAGAAACTACCAATGCCCCGCCGCAATTCAGGGTTGCTGCGCCCACAAGCCCGGCCGGCCCCCGCACCGCACCGGCGCACTCAGCTGACTGCCGCCGCCGCCGCAGCTGCTGCCGCCGCCGCCGCCGCCGCCGCTTCCAAGGCTGTTCACGTCCCGGTCAACGTTTTACGGGCACGTAGCGCCACCTATGCATAGGAAGATAAGCTGAAGTACAGGATAGGGAACACAGACGCTATAGGACATCTCATAATCGATGCAAACTCGCGCTCTGAGGAATGATTGATGGCTTGAATGAATGGGCTTCATACAAACGTCATGAGAAGCGTGGGAAAGGCAAAACCTCTGATATATATATATATATATATATATATATATATATATATATATATGTGTGTGTGTGTATATGTGTGTATGTATGTATGTATGTATGTATGTATGTATGTATGTATGTGTGTATGTATGTATGTGTGTATGTATGTATGCATGTATGTATGTATATATAGCATACGCTTACTACCAGTTTTTACAACCACGGCGCGTCGGCACAGCAATCAAATAGCGAAGCCTGGCAGTTTGCATCCGCTTCATATAAATGCACTTCTTTTGAGAAGCTGAAGCCGATAGCACTAATATGCCGATAGCACTCAGGGGCCGTGCCGAAGTTTTTCGGGGTCTTACAGAGACATCGTGGGCGTAAATGATAAACGAGGGTACATTGCAGATAAAAGTGAGGTCGCAAATTTGTATTGACGTGGTCAACCCATGTTCGTCTGGGAATTTTTATTCCTTGGTTGAATCGAGCAGTGGAAGAATTGCAAAACATGGTTTTGACCACACATGCAAATGTTCAGCCAAAACCCCGCTGCCAGGCGTTTCAGTCTCCGGAGGCCGCGCGACGTTGGCCGCGTAGTTTCAGATCAGGCGGAAGCTAGCGGACCGGCGAAAACGATATCGTTTCTGAAGAAGTATCTTAGGAGGATTTAGCACGCTAATTCATGCACTTAGGAGGTAGTTCTGAAGCACGTTCGGCCTGTGAAATTTGCATATGTTCTTATAGGAATGGATTAACATTCACAACGCCGCGAACCGGTGCTGGAATTTAGTGGAGAAACTACGCAAGTAAAGAAACATCTCTAGTTTCGTGCTGCCGTTGCTGGTTATCTTTTTAGAGGAAGACCTAAAATCACACAGGTAAAATAACGTCCTGTGTCCAATGTTATATAAAAAAGAACGTCACCGAATGTTATAAACCGTCCGACAAAAAAAGTACGCCACAGAAAATGCGTCGCGAAAAAACAGACAACGAAGCTGTTTGAATGTTATAAAACTCTGTCTGGGACAACTAATAGCGCCTAGTGCGCCACAGATGCAAAGAGACGTAGAATCTTGCGTCTGAAAAAAGCATCGCCCACCCTTGACGTTTTTTTTTCTTGACGGGTGATTTTTAGTCATACGATGGCTTATTTGGCCATGGCGGGGCTTATCCTCCATGAAGGTGACATCCTTCAAAGTGATGGACAAGCAGCGAGACGGTTGAGAAGGCGGCGAGATTTCGCCGTCAAACCACATGGAGTGGCCGTTGGAGGAGCTATTTAGGTGAGTCATTCGGAATGTCTGCAAGCGCATCCGGTCGTGCCTTCAGCGCAGTATGTGATGTGTGTGAGCGCCTAGCTGAGTAATGCTAACAGTCATACAAGGCTACATCAGTGCTGCCAGCTGACCGATATGGGCAGCTGTTAAGGTAACGCTGTTGGCCATATGCTCCAGTGGACGCAGAGTTACAATTTGTCGCACTCTTGCACGTTCTTAGTCGGTGCGCTCCTTGTCGAGTAGCGCCAGCAGTCGGGAAGCGCCGGTTTAGAATGGCGACGGTTACGGCGACATACTTTGCACTCATTGGTACGTTCTTGATGGCCGTGGGCAGCAAGCATGACTGGTTAGTACTCTTAACCAAAAACAAATTGGAATATATGACAAAATTATCAAAAATGATTGAAATGCAAAACATTACAATTTTAGATAAACAAGTCTTAATTAGCCCCCTATTATTCAAGGTACTATTGTTCTAGAATGTGCGCCAGCGTGACAGCTGTCTGCTTTTTGGGTTAAAAAATAACGTCAACCGGAGAAAACGACAGATTTTACGTCGCGTCTTCTTTTTTATAACATTGGTGAGAGTGCCGTTCATTTTTCGGTGCCGTGATTTTTTGCAGAAAGTGGCGTTCTTTTTTATAACATTGGCCTGAAGTCTATTTTTGAGCGGTACGAATCGATTTTGAAAGACCACCTGAATCATTATTTCACGACGGCTGTTGTCACGCGCCACGCGCCCGCCGCCGGGTATTAGCTGTAGCGGACAACGCTGCTCAGTTTTGTGAGAACTACAACATCGGCCATTGATGATATTGTTCCTAATATTGCAAGTACGCGGACTCAAACTTTTTTTTGTTCGTTTCGCATCTCGGTTCTGCAAGCCTTGCTACGCAGTTTGTTCCACATCTCAATTTGTAAACTTGTTACGCAGTTTGTTTCGCTCTGTCATCCTGAACAAGGATGGACGCCCTCCTTGGTGCTGCTTTTTTCATTGTGACCCTATCTGGATCCACCTTATTGAACACTAACGAAGCCCTTACCATTTCCGGGTAGGACGCTCGGTGGGTAGAACACTAGGGGACAGATTATAGTTTCCGATCAAGGGCTAAAGGTCATTTCGTTACAGCGCGAGGTGCCTGCCGGCTGCCATGCCGGCGACGCAGGGGCGGTGTACCAGGTCGATACAAAACCCCTTAGAGGGGTCGGTCGGTCATATGGCCATACACTGGTCGTCTACCTGACAACGGAGACCCCGTGACCCAGGAAATTGACCCTGATAGCCGCAAGGGCCCTCATTGATGCAAAAAATCCTTGATCGCCGCAGTTGTTCAATAATTGGCACAAGTACTCCTGTTTGTGATACGGGCTGATGGCTGAAATGGGATCGAGAGCACCCATTTCGCTGCTGGGTCCCTGGCTGACATAGGACCTTCCATCGTCTCATTGTTGACGCCCATCGTAAACTCTCATTCACTTTTGTTGTCGGAGGGCCCGACCAACACAAAAGGCCTTCCGACATTGGGGGTCCCACTTCCGTCCCAGCTCAGCAAATGTTACCTGGGCTGACTCGGCGCCTGTTGTCGACACATGACACTGTGGTAGGTACTGTGGGCTGGTCAACTATGCAGGGGCCCTCGTTGTTTCAGGGGTCCTGAACAATACAGGTCCCTTATTAGGCGCCACGGCCCCCTGACCAACACGAGGGACCCGCACTAACTCAGGAGTCCCGTCCAGTGTACATCGCGCGCCCCGACCTGGTCCCTGGTCGGGGAATTGGTCCTCAGCCCCAGAACTAACGCTGGAGTGATCTGGTGGCGAATCCGTCGCGTGTCACGGTCGTTAAGCCTCCACCACAGTGGTGTAGCTTCGCAAAATACATCGGTCGCCCTAATACACAAGAACACAGATTTCTTTCCGGATCTGACCCACTTTCATCTATGGTTGTGGGGTTTGAGCCCCCCCCCCCCTCCCCAATTAAATAGGAAACTACACCCCTGCTATTACACGTTTCTTCGCTGTGGCTCCGCGGAAGATGTTGTCATTGAGCATGATTAACATTTTATGTGACGTCGATCGCCGAAACCAAGCTTCGATAATCAACAAAGTGTCGACGATTTGTGGTTTCAGCTATTGTTGGGCGTGGAGTAAAGAGTGTAAGCTGATGTGTGCGATTCCTAAAGGGCGCCACGTAAACTAGGCAGCCGCACGGAGGGGTGCAGGCTGCAACGCGGCACTTGCTTTAGACGTGTTCGACACGGCTAGTGTTGTTTTCGTGTTCCTTGTTGGACACTTGCCGCTATCGGATAAGACGGCTGGTGTCGATCGCCATGTTTGTGTAACTGTTCCATCAAATACTCAGCCGGAAAGGTCAGTGCCTTCAGGCGTTCCCTCAAACGTATGCGGCTTGTTAACCTTGTTAGGTTTTTAACCTTGTTAGGTTTTATAATATTGTTAGGTTTTTGGGCGCCAATATTTGTCAATATAATAATGCCGAAAACTCTCAGACAGCAGTACAACACTAAACCATAGTCAACAAAGCATATGAAATGTGCAATAAACAACACACAGCATGCAGAAAAAACAGAAAATACTCAAGTAAACATGGTATGAGCGCGGGGCTTTTAAAACGTTGCTAGCTGCAGTCAGCTGCACTCAATTGAACGTAACATCGCATTTTTCATCTTTTATGGTCCTTGCTTCCCTGGCACAAGTTGCAGAACCCTACATAAATTCATATTAATGTTTTCCTCCCATGTTTAATGTCCTGGTTATCCTTAGGCGTCAGAAGGCTGAGGGGGGAGACAAACTCACTCTCGATGAGGGGGCAAATTGGACATTGGGGGTAGACAGTCGACCACCCAAAATAATTCAAATTGACACTCCTGCCGTGGGGGACGTGGGGGTCTGGGGGACGCGTTCCCACAACCTTCAGAACGTGGGCCCCACTACCTCAGGGAAACCCGTAATTTTCGAACGCATGTAAATGCGTTCTGGCGAGGCGAGCTAAAGAACAAAATCTTGCACAGCACGCTTTACGCGCTTGACGTGACTTTTACAGCCATACTGGAGACCCTGTGGAGGGCGGGAGGGCGGGGGTCTGGCCACCCGGGCTCCGGAGCACCAGAAATCTGGGCGTTTGGAGGTCCAAGTGTCCTTTGAGAGGATCCTATTCGGCTCGCGCAGCTGGAAGAAATTGAGCGTACGCGACGAAAAAAGCTCCAAAAAGAGTTTCTTTGGCAGAATATATGTCAATACAGTACTAAACTGTTCCTTCTTTTTGTTCAGCAGACTCCATGTGGCTGTTTCGGGCCGCTCTGGCCATTCGCTGGGCTCTTTTTGGCCACCAGGGGCACACTGCCTACAGCTACTTAGGGCACACAGTCTGGATAGGTACTTTGGGCATGTTTTTCTAGCTGCTTAGGACCCTTTGGCGTTCAAGAGTCTCTTGAAACACCAAGGAGCCTTGGAACTATCCAAGGGCTATTTGGCTGCTTAGGGGTCGCCTAATGCCAGGTGAGTTGCAAGTAATTTTCTCAGTCAGTGCCTGTGCACGGTGCGCTTGGTTGTTTAATTGCGTTAATTTAAGGGCACCGCCTCCACTAAAGTAATCAAGATGTCTTAACTTGCACATTTTAATCCCAATTCTCAGCCAAAATGTGTGAGATGCGGGGAAAACTCACTGGTTTTGCTGAATAATGCACAACCAGTAATTTGCGTCGAAGGTCTGGAGGTGACCACTGCGGCACGAGCGAGAGGTGATAAAAAGGAATAAAAAAACAGTGACTGCCAGTGACCTTGTGTTCAGTGACCTTGAAACTCGCCTACCTGCCTCAATACGCGGTTTTCAGCTTCTATAGCCACATGCAGATACCCCCTGAGTGGGCCGAGGAGCCGGCGCCGCTTCTCGCCATGCTCTCGCGGCGGTCGTCGGGCGGCGGCGAGGTCGCCGCGTCGCCGGGCGACGACCGCTGTCTCTCGTCGTCCGAGCCGGCCCTGTCGCTGCAAGGCTTCACCATGTCACTAGCGGATCACTTCTTGCCGCGCTCACGCGGGGCGTCCGTCCCGCGACAACAGGATTACCAGCGCCGGGCGTCTCGCACCACCCCGGACATTTATCCCTCACCATCACACCGGGCTGCGGGCTTGGCGCACCTCGCGCCGAGGCAGTGATTGGTCGCTGCATTCACAATGGGCCGAAGCCCGCCCACGAACGCGGTGAGGCTCGTCGCTAATTGGGTCCTGCGGCCACACCCGGTCAACTGGTGGAACGTTCCGCGGCTCGGACGCATCCACAGATTGCGGTTTGTCCACGGTCAAACTGAGTGAGATCAGAAATGTCCACCAAAACGCGAATTAGGACCAGAATGGATTTAAAAAAACTTAGGACCTCATATGGACTGCAGGGATCGAAAGCTGACTTGAGAATATATTTAGGAAGGAACTTCAATGCGTGATCGGGTGGCCGGTTGAATACCAAACACTCAGGTGGGGAGGGGCGCAATTTGCCACCCCCATGAGATCTCAAAAAGTGAGAGAGCAAGACATCAAATTTATTTTGGAATAGGTGGGCCTGCATGTCAACTCCATTCTGCCAGCATTTGAGATTCTTAGGGCACGACCTACGGGTCAAAAGAGGTCGAACAAGATAACTTAAAAATTGGTGTCCAAAGTGCCGTTAGACCCCCTATGCAACCGCTTTGGACCTAGATGTCTGTTTTAAGCGGAAGACCACTGGCGTCAATTTTAGGTGAGTGATCTTGCTTGACATTAAGCACGACATGGTAAATAAAATCCTACGAGATCGTTTTGATTTTTTATTTGAAGAAGCGTCAATGATTGTCTTAGGCGGTATGCTCTTGGAGAGCAAAAGTTCGATGTGAGCGATTTTAAGTCAGTGACCTAATAACCTACTCTGAACTCTACAAAATCCGTGGAAGATGTCTGTCGTGGTCCCTGAAGTCAAGATACTTGAAATTAGCATCAGAAGCTACCCCATAAAGAAATCTAACCATCACATAAGCAGATTGGTTTGACCTCGTTTTGACCTTCATGGCTTACACAAATTCAAAGAAATTTATTTCAGTCATAAATTCAATTGTTTAGTTGCCTGGATAGACTGGCTGAGAGATGTACGGCTTCATCTAACACTCCGATGTCGCATCAATTGAACGACTCCCTTGGAATTGCCTTCGCTGACAGCCACGGCTTGATTTTGTTCGGCCATTACTCAGCGATCTTACAAGGTACGTCTAATTTTCAACACAAAAGTCCATTATGCAATAGCAGACAACAAACGCAAGCCGCCGTGCATTCCGGAAATTATTCTTGAAAAATCTGCGAGGCCAATTTGTCTCCCCATTTGGACGAGGATCAAATCGAAGAATGTCATTGGGTTCACTACAGAGCTTTGCCACAGGCTACAGAACTCATCCACATGTTCTTCATAATCATTTTATGACGACAGGATAGCACTGACATATACCTAAGAACTAGCAACACGTTTAGGTGCATGTTTAGAAAACGCAGCTTTTAATTTCTGTGAAAAAACTAAAATGCCAACAAAACATCAGATTGATGCAGCATAACTACCATCCACTCTGATGTCGAGGAATCCATTTAACCCAAGTGGATGTTATTACAGTCCAAATAAGCAAAAATGCACCATGAGGACAGATCTATCACCATGACATTTTGAGATTTAGTTCCAGTTCCAGCACCAGTTTCAGATCCGATGTGTCATCTTGCCTTGCCTTTTGGCTTTTTTATTACCGGCCAAGCCTGTGATCTCCACCTGCCCCAACTCACCTGGTTGGATTTGCGCACCTGGTGAGGCATGTCATGGGAGAGCTGGTCATTGCCAAAGCGGTTATCAAACTGGCATCCTTATTTAACATTCGTACCCGAGACTGGAGTTTCGGGTACGACTTTTTTCGAACTTTTTCGATTTTTTCGGGTACGAAAAAATTCATCATTCGCAACTGGCAGAACACCTTCGGATACCGCCTTGCGAATGTAACTGACCGACGCGCTCCCGCCATCTTTCTGGTGATTTATGTCATGTTTTCCGTCATCACTGCGTGGTACATATTTACCTGGTAAGGACTTATCACCTGCGATTCTCATAGTTGCTTCTCGGCTTCTCCAACTATATAACTGGCTTTTTGGAGCCGTTTATTTTTTACCAGGTTATCATTCCTAACTTGGCTTGATATTTGTAGAGGGGTGTAATGGCCGAGCGATTGGCGCCCCGGGCTCCCACTAGAGAGCTCGGGTTCGAATTCCAGCTGCGCCATGCCACATTGCGGTAATATCGCCCTTGTAGTCGTTAGCGTCCCATAAATGAGTGCACAGTGACATGCGTTTCCTTAACAAGAAGAAGGAAAAGGCATTTGTAGCAAACGTAGGCAAGGTGGGCGGTGTGGTTTAACGCACGGCCGGATGGCCGGTTGAATACCACATGCTCTGTTGGAAATCATTTGACGCCCCCCCCCCCCCCCGGATCTCTGAAGTAAAAAACCGAAAAGCGCCCAATTCACAGGATAGGCTGGTCTGTACGTGAGCACACTTCAATCAAAATTCGACATTGGGCATGACTTTTGGGTCAAATGTGGTCAAAAAAGTTAAACTACAGATTGGTGTCCAAGTGCTCCAGAACTCATGCAACCGATTTGAACCTAGATGCCTGTTCTAAGTAAAAGTGCACTGGTTTTTATTTCAGGTCATTCATCTTGTTTCACCTTTAGCACCTAATAGTGATCAAAATCCTACGATGCTGCTTTGATTTTTGCAGTTGATTGAGCGAAGAGGATAAGGATGGGTGGTGTCCTCTGAAATAACAAAAGGGTGGGTGATCTGATCTTCTGGGCAATTTAAGTCATTGATATACTCAGACCTCTAAGAAGTTCATGGAATATGTCTGTCATGGTCCCTGTTGTCAAGAAATTCGAAACGAGCATTGTAAACTACCCTATCAAGAAAATTATCCGGTAAAAACGAGTTAATTTCTACCTTGGTGTGATCTTTACATCTGGCCAGAGATCAATGTAATTTGATGTAAGCTTAAATTAAGTTGTCTTATGGTGCAAAAAAAAAACTAACTCGGAGATTTGTAGCTTCGTTTAGCGCTCTGTGTTCACATCAGATTGAAAGATTTCCTAAAAGTTATGGTTTCGTTTAACACTCTGTTGTCACATCTGATTGAAAGGTTTCCTAAAAAAATTCCTTCGCTGACAGCTACGGACTCACTTTGACATCAGATCTGCCATAGCTCAGCTGCCTGAACAGGTACATTTAAATTTTGTGCCGAGGATCCGCTATTCAGTTACCTACAGTTACAAAAAATTTGGCGCAGATACGCTGCCCCTTACGGAAATTATTCTCGAAAAAAACTTTCAAAGGGTTAAATTAACCTCCACCTGAGCGCGTGTTACAACGCACTTGGAAATTTTTCTAAAAAGCCTTCGGTTGAATGTCAGTTTGCTCCCTCCCCCCCCCCGAGTGCGTGTCTTGAATAAGTTTCAAAGGGTGCGGGGTAACCGCGCCGAGCTTTGCACAGCTGCAGGCAATTTAATACTGAATCTTTTGGTATTAAACTTGGATGTACCTTATAAATCCACCGGCCTATGACAAGTTAATTTACGCCCGACCAGAGGCCGAGGACATCGCCGCTCGACTTCCCTCTCCCCTGGCATCTCCAACCTCCAAATGTCGTACGAGAAAACAAAGATGCCGTTATGAAGGCCTCGTCAAATTTTGAGGAACGCATCCAAAATCCCTTACCGCGGGTCGAATATGATGTCACCATAGGTCACGAAAGGCAAAAAAGTTAATGTGATAGATGCAGTCAAATACATGTTAACACTAAGACGGATATTGAGGACACAAAAGCAAGCGTCAAGACTGGGCAGTCCATTCCGACCATGTCTGTTTCTCCGCAAGGGTCCGGTCAGATCAGGTCACCGTTCAAACTTAGTCTACTAGTAGCCTGCAAGAACGATGTCTTTTTGCTGTCTTTTATAATTTGCGCCTGACTGAGGTTATTTTATTAGGAAGACAAAAGTCTCTTGGACACAAAAATACCATTTTGGGCTCACCTCGAGGTCAGCTGAGGTCAACTGAGGTCAAATTCATAAGCCATCTAACTAAAAAATTTAAAGTGCTAACTGGGCTGAAGTGTAAAAGTTGGAAAGATATAATGCTTTCATGCGATCAGAAATAGTGTGTGCTTACATCCATGGGTACTCAATACCGCATAGTTCTCAGATTCATAATACATATTTCCTTCGACACTTGGCGATATGCTTGTAGCAAACTGAGGACAGATACGTTGGTACATGAAATTACACGCCGTCACTTTTACAAACACGATGTAGAAGTAGTCACACTCGTTAAACTCGTTCATCTAGCCCCTCCACTATTGACAACCGAGGTCATTGATCTTGAATAACATTATATGACCTTGGAGGTCCTTATATTACCTGTTGTAACCTCATCCTGCATTAGAATGAAACCACAACATGTTTCCAGTGTAAAGTGTCAATGCTTCGCCCAAAGTTACCTATACAGCTGCCTATTTTGAGCTCAGAATGTGTTTGGCTGAAGCCACTCATAGAGGTAGGTCACGACCTAAGCCCATACCATGTGCTCTCTGGTCATATGATGGTTTTGACGTGGGTTGATGCTATTTTCCTCACATAAAAACAAAAACTACACAAAAAGGCACAAATCTGTATTATTTATAAAGATAGCAAAAACTAACCCACCTCTGGCTTGACCTTTTTATAAAAATCTGACAGACACCCACCATGGTACTTTCATGTTCTATTACTATAGCAAGTTTGAGCAACAGCAACCAGCGATGGAAAGGTTATGCGTGGTCAATTTTTACGGAGAAGTTGACCTGTTTAACCTAATCTAGGTCGCTGACCGGCAGATCAATACTTTACGTTTATACAAAGGATATCGAACTGACAGATACCAATATCCTAAAAATTTGATGCTGCTGCAAGCGTTTGTTTTTGAGGTGTGCCCCAAAAAACCTTAGGGGAGGTCAATTTTGTCCCGGCCGGGCGCGGGTTGAGGTCAGACTGTAGCTGTCAGCGAAGGCAATTTCCAAGATATCCTTCAATCTGATGCGACAACGGGGTGTCAGACGAAACCATATATCTACGAAATGGTTTCGTAAGACAGCTAAATTGATTAATACTTATATATATATATATATATATATATATATATATATGCATACATATATAAATATAACTAAATTTGTGACTAACAGTAAGACAGTTAAATTGATGAATACGAGTTATATTGACCTTGGGTCACGTATGAAGGTTACACCCTGGCCAAAACCTAGCTGATATTTTACTGTGGACCCAGCGTTATGGGGCAGGTTCTGACGTTTCATTCAAATTTCTTGACAGCAGGGTCCACGACAGAGATCTGTCATAATTTTCCTAAAGATCGGGTCATTTAGGTCGCTGACCAAAATTGGCCCAGATTATGATTTTGTTCAGGAACATGCCGAGTATGGCAATCTTACATGTCCGTTTAAATACAAAAATAAAATAAAATCATAGACGTTTGTTTACCACGACCTTCTCGAGGTACAGCAAGGTCATTGATCTAGAATAAACACCAGTGATGTTTTGCGTAGAGCATGTATTTAGTTTCAAGGCGGTTGCAGGGGAGGCCTGTGGGTCTTTTGAACACCGATCTGGAGTTTGACCTTGTTTTTCCATATTTGACGCGAAGGTTTTGACCTAGGAATGTCA
Source organism: Pollicipes pollicipes (assembly GCF_011947565.3). Taxonomy (NCBI): domain Eukaryota; kingdom Metazoa; phylum Arthropoda; class Thecostraca; order Pollicipedomorpha; family Pollicipedidae; genus Pollicipes; species Pollicipes pollicipes. The sequence goes on from NW_023596545.1 coordinate 31,501,023, forward strand.
AATTTTGACACAAGTGATGTAATATACAGACCAACCTTTCATCACGATGTCGTTTTCCTAGCTATCTTTATTTTTGAAACATTGGGGTGTCAAGTTGACCCTCCACCGGAGCGTATGGCATTCAGCCGGCCACTCGGGCCCGTGCTAAAGGGCGCCAGTCAGAGGTTACATTTTCTCCTCACTGTAAGTAATTACCCCCGACACGGGACGCACGAGCCTCCAACACGCTGCAGGTGTATAAGGGGGGGCGGCTCTATGAGAGGGGGGGGGGGGCGGCTCAGCCGGTATAGCGCTCATTTCGTGATCGTGAGGCGTGAGTGAGAAGAGGCGGGGTTTGAGGCAGGCTCCCGGCATGCAGCTTCCCAATCCCCTCGCCAATCCGCATGAAATGTGTCGATTCGACGTGAGCTTAGATGTTGAACGCCTCGTTGAACTGGAGTGATGCTTATAAGCCCCGCCGCGATCCGTATTGACGTTCGGAGTGGCTTAGCTTGGGCCGTTGCCGCCCAATGCGCCGCTCCCGTGCCGTGCTGCGCTTTTGCGTCAGGGACTCGCTTCCGCTCGATTTGGCATTAGCGTCGTTAGTGCCATACCATGTGATGACCTCGATCAGCCGGCTTGGTGCTGCGACCTCGCACGGCGGTTCAAGGTAAAAGCGCTTTATCATCTGACTGTAATCCATGTTATCAATGACTGCATGCTGCGTCCTTATTTTACACCTGGAGTTATTTCCTGGGTCCTCTTTAGCCGCACGCAAATGATTCCACCGTGATAAATGTCGTCATTGGTAAGTAAGGCTACGCTCAGCAGCTGCTTTACTAGAAACAGGCGACAATTTGACAATTCGACCTTGGTTGGCGTGCAACATACCTTTCCGCAACGCTGAGAGGCTCTTTTCCGTTTGTCTGTTAATGTGATTATTCAAATAAAACACACACATGCTGATTTGATGCTTCTCAAGCGGATCTAAGCGCAACGTCCACGAAATGTAAAATGGATACAAATTATGGAAGCTACTTTCCGATTGAAATGACGGCAGAGTAGCAGAGTATGCGTCAAGGTCCGCTGTAAGACACGCGGAATGTAGCTTCTGGCCTGATTTGACGAAGACAGAAATGATCCAGGGCAGTGGAGGATCCAGATGGGGACCACGGGGTCATGGTCCCTCCCCTTGGGCCCACGAAGGGGCCAAAGGCTCCGAAGGGGCCCATGTTTCATAGCCGTCCGAACAGACGCAATTTTTAGCACAAAGCGTAACAAAATTGAACGTTTTTGGGCCTCCAGGCGACCGAGAACAGCCGCAAGCGTAAATGAGGGGCCACCAACAGACACAAATAGTATTTCCTCATTAAAAGAAAAGTGATCGAGAAGATTGTAAGGTTCATTACACTATCTTGAGGCCCTCCGCTATGGCCGGGTGTTTCATATGTCCACTGACAGGGTCAATCCAACTGCTAGGAAGCCTTTCACGTTGCCCATATTTATTTGCATTTGTTCGGAGGTCCTTGCGCTGCTGTCAGGGGTCCTATCTGATCGCATGCCGGAGTACTCTTGTCGATCCGGGGCCCACCACGGACTTTTCCCATTCGCCCGAAAGGCAATTTGCGCTATAGCCGGGACCCCACATGTTGACCTGCCGGGGTACTGTCGGTTGCCCAGGGTCATACACATTGGTCTCGGTTAGCTACCGACACACTCGCAATATGCTTATGAGCCCTCTGCATTTATATAGGGCTCTTTCGATTTCCTGTGACTTGCGGAGGGCCGTCAGGAAACCATCCGTTAACCTGCTTGGACGCACTCGATTGTTCACGGGGACTGCACACCGGGTCTTGGGTAATTCTTTTTTTAATGGAGGGCCCTACGCTCTTGTCGTGGTCCCCACCTGTTACATTCTCGGGCGGAATTCATCGTTCGGAAGCCTCTACATTGTGTCTTAGGTACTTCTAATTTCTTTGGAGGGCCCTTCGCTCTTATTAACGTCTGTTAATCTGCCCGGACCAGTAGCTGATCCAGAGGAGGGGCTAAAGAGCATATCTCCTTCCCGCTACCTTGAAGTCGGAAGGGACCCATAACCTGCTAAACGGATGCAATTTTTTACAGAAAGAACGGCAAAATTCGGCGTTTTGGGGCCTCCAGACAAACACCAGTCGCAAGCGGATGTAGAGGGCCCCTCAGCAGCCAAACATAGTTCTTCGCTGATTGAGAGAGCGGTGATTCGGAAGATTTTGAGATTCATTTCGCTGCCCAGAGGTCCTGCGATGTTATCGGGGGCCCTGTATGATCACTTGCTGGGTCAATATGATCGCTAAGGAGCCTTCTTTGCTACCCTTGATCTCTGCATTTTTTTCGTGGGGCCCTACGCTGCTGTTAGGGGATTATCTGTTAACATGCCGAGCACCGTTGATTGATCAGGAGTCGTCCATGGATTCCTCCCATGTGTCCGAAAGGCTCTATGTGTTCTTGCCGAGGCTCCATATGTCAACCCGCCGAGTTCTCGGTTGCTCAAGGGCCATTCACATTGGTCTCGAGTTTTTCCTCTTGCTCAGAGCGACCTGCGCTGCTGCTGGGGCCCATACAAGTTGATGCACTGAAGCACTTAATGCTCATGGGCCTTTTAAGTTGATACAGAGCCTTTCACTTTTATCTCATTCGCGGAGAACCCTTCACTCTTGCCAGGGCCGTCTCTGTTAACCTGTTCGGGCACAGTTAGTCGCACAGTGGCGCGCTAAAATGGTCTCGGGCATTTCATATTTACTCGAAGAACCCTAAGCCCTTGTCCGAGGCCCTGCACGTTCATCTGCTGAGTGCTCTCGATTGCTCAAGAGTATTACTTGATGTACACTGCTCTTGGGCTTTCCCGTTTTTTGCTTTTCTTAGAGGGCACTGAGCTCGGGCCGGTGCTCTTCATGTTAACCTACCGGGGAGCTCCCGATCGTTCAGGGCCCACCATATTAGTCTATTATAGCTATCGTTTGCTCTAAAGGCCCCAAACTATTGACGGGAGCCACTTTGTTGCCGTGCCGCGGCACCCTCGATCGCTCAGGTGCCGTCTCTATTGGTCTCAGGCTTTCCCATTTTTTTCGGAGGGCTTACGCCGTTGGCAGGGATCTAAATGTCGATCGGCCTCCACCTTGGCCGTGGGCTCTTCCGGTGAAGTTTTTTTTTACTTTTAGGAGGATTTTTCTCTGTTGCCGGCGTTTCGCCTGCTCGTGTTCAGGGGCGTAGTTAAATAACTTTTTGTATACGAGTCCGAGGTATACACGACAACGATTTCCATTGGTTCCTTAACCTTAGCGCAACAGCCGGATATGCGCCAATGGCTTGTTACGCGCAACGTGATAGCACGCATGAGTTCGAATAGTACATACGAGTATACCAGAACATAACAGTGCACGCCGCGGACGTTGTACATGTCATTTTCGTTGGTTACTACCCCTGTAACTTTAGTACACTTTGTCATATCTTCTCCGAAATACTTGTCATCAAAGTGCCAGGAGCCACCATGATCTGGAGAAAATGGAAGCGCTGCTTGTGTGTGTCTACGTAGCACGCCTAACTGTCCTGGGCTGCGCATAGCCAGATGAGTTCCCGCATGGAAAGTAACAGTCATAAGAATATTTAACTTGAATATCCAGAATAGCATGTGTTTGAGGGGGCCCCGAACTCAAGCGGGCACCACAATGCCGCTTGCGTTTCCCTCGCCCCCCCCCCCCTTCTTGACGAAATTCCGAATTGGCCTCTGATCCAGGTTCACCGAAATTGCGCACATAGAAGGCTTCTCGTGTTCTCCCAGCTCTCTTGCACACTGGGTGCTTCTGACATGGCAGTTCCAGAAATAGAACGGGCTGCATAATATCACTCTTCCAAGGTGAATAATTGCCACAGGCCCACTAGTGCGTGTATTATATCGCAAGCATTCGTGTGCAGATGACTTTAAACAGGATTTTTAAGCATGGATGGCTTTTAGTCCTCGTTTCCTCGTCAATATGTATAAAGCATTCGTTAAATTTCTACTTTGACTGCCGACACTGATACGGAGCGACGCGATGAGCAATTTTCCCGTCTGCGAGACACTGCCTAGCCGACAAGAGGGATACGAGAAAGAAAACGAACCAAAAATAATATAATTTCTTCTCTCCTGAATGTGCAAAAGCAGCGAAAGACCTAGACGACGGTTTTTGGACTCAGACCAACGCAGAACAATAGGAACCTTGCAACGCATGCAGTGAGACGTTCAGCCTATTGCGCCTCCACACTGTGTAGTGAATCCTGTACCGCGGTGCTAGCATACGCATGCCCGCTCGTTTGCTCCCTGTTCCCGTGGGGGCCCATGTTGAAGTAAGGCGGTGTAAATGCTCAAGCTGTTTAAGGACGAACGAGCTGAGACAGAGGTAGAATTGGAAGCGGCTGGCAAACTTAAAATAGCACATGAACAAGGAGATGCGGCACCTTCTGCGCACTTTGTTCCTTGGTTTATAACAAGGCCTCTTAGTTAATGGCAGGGACCTCCCTGTTCGTAAAGGTGGCCTCCTATTTGATGACGGGAGCCTCTTAATTCATCATAAGGCATCTGTCTCCAAAACAGGGGCCTCCTAGTATGTAACAAAGTCCTTTTGGTTCATTGCGCGGCCTCCCAGTTCATAAAGAGAGCCTCGTAGCTCATCATTGTGACCTTTTAGCCTAAAATTGGTGCATTCTATTCTGTAATCGGTACCTTCTAATTTATAACGAGGGTCCCTGAGTGCATAACGGGGTCTCCTAGCTCATGACGGGCCTACTAGTTGAAAAGGGGCCCCTTGCTCAAAACGGGAGCCTCCTCGTTCACAACGGAGGCCTCCCGGCCCACAACGAGACGTTCTACTTTATCATGGGGGTCTCCTAGTACAAACGAATGCCTCCCGAGCCAGTAAAATGCCTCCTTAACACAAAATTAGGCCTCCTGATCTAGACTGTGGGCTCCCTTATTCATAACGGCGTGCTCACCATTCATAAAACAGGCCTCTTGATAAAGAAAAGAGTCTTTTGAGCCCGATTCAGCACTCTCTAGCTTAGCCATGGGGGCCTCTGCGATCGGCGTTTTGGTAATCCACGTGAGTCTTTACTTGTACAAAATTGGCCTGCTCAAATTTTGTTTCAGGGGGAGGGGCAAAGACATACTCTTGCGCCCCCTGTCTGCAGCCAAGGGGGCAACTCTGCGCTGGAGTGTGGGGGAGGGGCAACCTCTGCCTCCCCCTGCTGCGCCGCCCCTGGCATGCTGGCCGTGTCTGCTGTAAAGTAGCTGGTGTTTCCAACTTCTCGGTGTGGTGGCGCCGGCCGCACCTGTGGTGACGTCACTGACGGATCTGTCGTCCACCAGGCGCACCTATGGTGACATGACTGCCGTATCTGACGCCCAGTGGCCGTGCTTGCTGTGACGTCACTGACGGATCTGTCGTCCACCAGGCGCACCTACGGTGACGTGACTGACGTATCTGACGCCCAGTGGCTGTGCTTGCGGTGACGTCACTGACGGATCTGTCGTCCACCAGGCGCACCTATGGTGGCATGACTGACGTATCTGACGCCCAGTGGCCGTACTTGCGGTGACGTCACTGACGGATCTGTCGTCCACCAGGCGCACATATGGTGGCATGACTGACGTATCTGACGCCCAGTGGCCGTGCTTGCGGTGACGCGGCTGACGTCTGGTGCCGATCGAAGCGACCCGTGCAGCGAGGCGCCGGCGCCGACCGCGCGCTTCAGGTGAGCGCGCGCCGCTCCCCAGTCGGCCGTGGCGGCGGACCTGTTGCGCACGGCGTGGCGGTGGCGCGCGATACGGCGCGCCCCATGCCCAACCCGGCCATGTTCAAGCTGGGCAGCAGCCGCACGGACGGAAATCCCATCCACAACATGTACGAGATGGGCAAGCAGGTGGCCACGGCCGGGCCCGAGATGGTCTGGCGCATCCACGAGGGCCACCGCAAGACGGACGGCAAGGTAAGAGGGCGCGGACCGCCATCCGGCCATCGCACGCACGTCAGGGTCGGCTCGGCACGACCCGACCCCGGCCTACCCGGCACGCTGACGCCGCTGGTGCCCCAGCCGGGCCGCTGCGTGGTCAGCAGGGCTGGCTCCAGCCTGGCCAAGCCAGGTGTGCGGAGATTACCATCATGGCCATGCCGAGAGAAAGGGAATTAATTGCTCGGGGGCAGTACGGGTAACCAGTATCGGTCCCGATCGACAACACCATACGATCCTGGCGATTGTGTCGATATACTTTTTTATTTGGAAGTATTTGCGTATGTGTGGACTGCCATGGAACTATTTGTGTGGCCCGGTCTGTTTCTCGCGGACTGCCTGGCGATGCGCAGTTTTGCAGCGATTGCAGGGCACGATTTCGTCGACGCAGCTGTACCCAACACCTAAATTGGCTTGGTCCAAGTGGACAGCCCCGACTTCGGAAGACTAATCAGTGCTGCGTGCATCAGCGAATCTTCTCGCCCGCTGCCCGCGCTTGGCGTCGTCCGCGAGGCGGCGAGCCAGACCTGGCCAGGACAAACTACCCGGAACTTTCCAGGGCATCTCGGGTCGGGTAACTGACACGATCGGAATACGAAGCAGTGTAAGCGCTCCCCACAGGCTGGGTGGTGTGGAACATTGAACAGTTTCAGCTCTTCCAGGGCTCGATGAAGCAGGAAATTGAACCGCTTCAGTTAAACCTATGTCAGAAACGCCAGGAAATTAAGCGGCCTCCAAGCAATCTGGTTTTCTCAGATGCTTAATGTCACAGAGGCACGCCGTTTTGCAGATGCGTCAGCCAGCGGGGCGTGAACGTCGATTTCGGCTATGTGCCAGAGACCCAATGTTGACTCCGGTTTGGTTCTGGAAACGTTGATGCTGATCATGATGGACTCGCGAAGAATTCGCACTAGCCCTGATGGACTGCTGGAGCCTTCAATACTGACTCTGATTAGTTTTCTGAGACAGCGATGCATGTTACGGCGCGTTTCCTGAGCGTTCAGTGCTGGATCTGACGTGGCTCTGGAAAAGGGGACGTCGACTTGGGCGCGGGATACGAGCCTTCACGTCGGTGGGGTAGCCGAGTCCCCCTGGGACCCGTGCCGCTGATGCCGCGCCGTAGGTGCAGCTGCTGCACGCGCGTGACCGTTTTATTGTATGCGTTTGGTGGCACTTGGCTTTGTGGTGCACCTTTACAGCATACCAAGCGACCTAATTTTGGTATGGAACATGAGTGAAACTACCCGAAACGTGGGGGAGGGAAAGGCAGATGTCGCCCTTCCCTAATGTTTAGCTGCAGCACGGTTATTGCTCATCATTTTTTTTTGTTGCTGAAAATTCAATACGCGCAATAATCACTATCAGAAGGTACTATCTGTGGTGTGGATGACGACTGGCAAGTCTAAAACGGTTTGGACAATGCGAATGGCAAAAGCTTTCTGGGTGATGAACCGTCTGTCTAGCATAAAAAGTTGGATGTTTTGGCATGGCGATATCTTAATGGAGATATCCGATCCTTTTGTTTTTTCTTCTCACTAATATGCCCGGGTTTTGTTCAGGTTTTTCAACAAAAGTATATGTTTCACGAGTGGATCGAGCTCAACGTCTTTGTCCTGCAATATGACAGCGCATATTTCTCACGACCCCTGTACCATTGCCCTCTTGTTGAAAGCCCTCTTTAAACCGGGATCTGTTGCTAGAGAGAAACCGCAGCATTTAGGACCGTTGCAGTAGATGTGCATTGAAAACGCATTAATTTCAATTCCGACGCTTTAATCATCTCTTCAACTTTTCGCGCGATTAAGAACAGTCTGGAAGTATAGGAACTCACTATTAATTTTCAGTCTGAGAAAAGGTCAGAAGCAACAGAATTACACATCAAACATGAAAGTTGCTCAACTAGGGCCAGTCTGGCTGAAGGATAGGCTGCTTCCTCTATTCCGAAGTATTGTTAACGGCGTTAAATGATGTGGGGCAACTTATAGAGACCAGGGACTTGTCCCGTTGACAAATGGAGAATTCATGCTGCAGCGGACGAATGCATGGTTGCCCTTTGACATTTGTACTACTCACCTAACAAACATCAACATCCCATCCCTAACAAACATCAACATCCCATCCCTAACAAACATCAACATCCTACCCTACTCATTTGTACACCTAACATCCTTGATCTATATTGTCTCTTCACCGAACGGTAACATAACAAACACAAATGTGAATGTCAAACGCCCCAATCCACCGACGCACACCCGGTGCCGAGTAAACGTGACATGTGTTCTGGCGGAATGGGAGTAAAGTGTGTATCCGTCAACACACGTGTTCGCATCATCCTTCGCTTCATCAGCAGCCGTTTGGAGCATAATGACCGAGTGGTTAGTGCCTTCGGTTCACATGTGAGGGCCTGGGTTTTTATCTCGCTTGCAGCATGGCCCCAGCGCGCTACTATCACGCACACATTCCCTTTAAAAAAATCAGCATCGCCTCGGGACAACCATGGGAGAAGTCTGTGATACAAATAATCAAACCTAGTCAAGTCTACCCAAAACTGCCACAGTTCCAGATATTTTAAACTAAATGGCGCAATCATTATCTATGTTGGCAAAACTGCGATCATCTGTTTGAAATATGTCGGATTTAGCAACAACACTCAACAACTGTCTCTTGTTAGGGGCAATATGTATTCGCACATGTGCAAAACACATTATGCGCAGCCTCGCCTTTCAGAATTGTAATTGTGTGGATGTAAAGTGCTCATGTGCTCAGCAGCGTCTGTCGCGGCGTTGGTTGCATCCGTGACAGCCCAACTTCTCGCAGCGAGCGCAGCGACTACAAAACGTTCGCTCATCGCTGGCAATGTCGTGCGAATTCACTGAGAACTGTTACGGCCCACTCCCCGCAGACCATCAGGTCCGAGATATTAGAGCGTCGTCTGACTACTCGGTATTCACTGTGCCTCCCGCGTCGGAGGCGGAGGCCGGGAGGGGGCGGCTTCCGGTGCTCCAATCTTCCGCAGATCGGCGGCGCCCCGTGAGGACGGTGCGGCCGCCGCGACGCCGGCAGGTAATGGCCGGCAGATGGGACCCGCCGCGCGATGACGCGCCACTGAACCGCGGCGCCCCACCCGACTGCCAATGAGAGCGGTGCCCGGAGAGCCTGCCACCGCGCGCCGTGCCGCGGCAACAGCGGCGACAGCAGCGACGACAGGCAGCCCCTGCAGCCGACCCGCGCGCTTGGCGGAGTCATAATTCCGAGGGGATGACGTCGAATACACCATTGTGAGCCATTTACCGTTGGAATGTGTCGCACCGGTTGCCGGAGGGAGCGTCAAAACTGTAGTTGAAGCTTAAACGGGTGTCCTAATGGACGTGGCGGTAGACGAATGCATTATCAGCTGAGCTGAAAGCAAAGGAGCGTCGTGACACACGCTAGTTATGACAGCGTAGGAAGGCTTCAAGACCATGATGTGACTATTAAGTACAGAAGAATGCTTGCATAATGACATCATGCGTGCGAGCATGTACGTGTAAAATAATGTGTTCATATTTATGATTTTAGGTACTGTGTTGATGGTCTGGAATTTCGTGGCATCCGTCTTTATGGATATACCAATAAAGGGCAAGATGCTAACAACTGGAACACCCAAGGATAATTTGTGTCACATGAAATGGGTATAGGGCAAAAACAACGCGGTTGAGACGCAAGTTCTTTACATCAATGCTCAGGAGTTGCAAACTTACGATCAAAACCATACTCGCGGTTTTGCATGACGAGGAAATGTGAGAAGCGAATTGCCTGCAGTGCCTCTTTACACATACTTTAAAGCATTTATTGCCGACTTTCAAGGCATGCTCATGTCTAGAATTACTTTCGTTTTACTGGCGGTAAAACACAGCCACATGAAAATATGACTTGTGTTGCGGTGAGCGCAATAGATATTCTATGCATGAACTGTTTTCATGAGAAATCAAACAATCGGTTAGCGCGCTCTACAGCCGCAGACTGCTCTTATTTCATCCCAAACTTCACACCCTGATTGGTATTTTGTAAAAAACGTATTGTGTGGGTGGGGTATTTATGAAGGCAACCATGAGGTTGCCTCAATAAACATAAGGCAACTCGTTTATATGTGTGGGAAGATAAGCGTGATCGCTGACATACTTCCACAGACATGTGTAGCATTCATTCATTGGTTCAGGCACGGAACGTCTTCTTATTCAAACCATTTATGTGCGAAATTTTAATCGGTAGTTGCCATTACATTTGTCACAATAAGATGCTGCTATGGTTTCAATAGTTCCTACTAAGTTTATCATTCACCTGCAGTTAGACGACAGGCCGTGGACTGAGTGAGCTTGCCAGCATATTGTCGGTGGCTATTTTAAGGCACCCGAAAATTGTGCACACACGATAAATGTATGCGTTTCGGCCGTTTGCTCCAGCTGTAGCCTTTCTCATAAAAAATTGTTACAACCCGTTTGTAGTTTGTTATTTGTATTTTAGAGTCACCAAAGTACAAATTACAACTGTCTCATAAAACTAGCGCGCGTTGTACAATCGAAGTGGTAAAACTCGACGCCGTGTGTAATTTGTCGCCGTCGATCACCGGCATTGCCAGGGACGTATAAATACGCCCGACCGGCTTTTAAGCACCCCATACGCCCAACGTTGACGTGACGTCACTGAAGTCTTGGCACAGCGAGGGCAGACCGCAGCCCCGCACAATGCGGTCTGGATATTTACGTTATTACGATTGTTACGGATATTATTTAAACGGATATTACGATATTACGATTCAACGGATATTACGGTCTGGATATTTGCATTTCCGTTGGTTAAAGCTGCATTGGATGTCAGATTTGCTGGGAAAAGCTACCCTTTCTACCTTCCGTGCCTATAAATACGTTACGTTATCAAACACTTAGTTTGGTGTAAATTCGGTAAACCAAACCTAAATTGCATCGCCCATACTGAGCGTTGGTGCCAATGCATGCAATCAGGCTCACGCAGTCGGGCTCACTGTTCTCGCTGTCCCCGCTTCTTCCGACGCCGGTTTCTGTGTCACCCATGTGCACGTGCCCAGAGTCGCACCCAGAACCTTACTGGAGCAAAAGTGGCACAGGGCTTTATGAAAGGCTCCTGGTAAAAGTCCCTAAGTTTTGAGCGGGTCCCAAAGTTTCTTTTCCTTTTGTTTCTTTTTATCCTGTTATTCCGACAGACTTCTTCATGAAGGGACCATGGAATGGACACTGACACCACTTACTAGTTTCGCTCAGGCGGCGGCGTCAGTGAAACACTGGGGGGCACAGAATACTTGTGGTGCTACGTTCTGGTAACGTGGGCGCCGAGCCTCATGATCGATTCAGAGGCCCTTTGAGGTCACATTGGTCTCCTTTATGACACCGACCGTCGTCTGACGGGAGCAGTTAGTGCGACTCGAGTAGAGATATTCAGTGACGCACAATGATTTCTCACACAGGCCCCTGAACAAAACAGAGCAAGGTCGTTTGTTGGTTATTGGGCCCACTGTCCGACGCATTACCATGCCATCGTCTCAATCAATGCAGGCCCTTTTATTACCCTATTTCCTATCTCCCTCTATTGTCGGGGGAGGGGGGGCGAACAATGAAAGAGTGCGGCTGACATTCCAGGTCCCGTCACTGTCCCTTTCTAGCAAACGGGCCCGTTGCCGACTCGGGTTCCCTTGCTGACACAGGATCCTTTGTCATGCACTGTGGCTCCATGATAAAGCACAGTGGCTCTTTTTCATCTGTGCTTAGACAGCTTCCGCGCCCACTTGCCGCAAGTTCTTACCAACAGCAGGGGCGCAATCAATATTTTTTAAGAGGGTGGGGCCAGGCCTCGGCGAGAACGCATCACGCCCATTTCTAATTTTCTTTTAAGAGCGCTATGGTAAAAATGAAGACCTGTGGGCCGGATGGGGCGTCCCTTGACTGTGCTTCTACATAGTCACTAAACAGCAGCGGTAGCAGAGTTTGAAGACCACGACCTTGTAGACAGGGGTCGGTTTGTTCCCGCTGAGAGGACCCTCGTGTGGCACCCGCCCACCATACTTCGTTGCCCCCTCACAAACCTTCTGACCCCAGTGCTGCAAAATCTTGGGAAAATATAAATATCACAGGGACCTTCTTCAGACGTTACCTGCGGTTGGTTACCGTGCTACTAAAATAAAGGGCTATTCCGTTCTACCAACTTGAAAAACTACAGTACATCAAGATAAAGTGGCCTAAGAGGCGGCGAGAAACGCATTTAGGGCGAGGTTGGGTTCACAGGTCCTCACAAGGGCGTCATGTCACCGAATAATTTGTTGGGGGGGGGGGGGAATGGCTCACCCTACCACAAAATATTGATTTCATCTAGCTATTGGGCTAATCCCCAATCATTTCGAAAAGTTGACGCCCCTGCCTGCAGGGTAATACAAACACTAACCGAACCAATACGACTTCGTTTGATGCTTCCAATCAAACTTTGAATGGCTATTAATTGCCTTGCTTCCAATCACTTTGAATGCTGCATCTACCCTACGCTTCCGCTACGCCACGGCGCTGGAGCCACCAGCGGCGGGGCCAATAACATACCGAGGCACCAATGACGTCATTACCCTGTGCTGAGTCGCATGGGATTCCAACAATAGGAAATCCAATGATGCCTCCTCCCCCTCCGGTGTTTCACCCGCCAGCTGACATTGCCAATGTCCAACGAGCGCAGGAAAAACAGAAATTATGCTATGCATCATCATAAATACCGCAGTTTGTACACAGAAACAAAGGAAAATGCATCGGAAGTGTCAAGGAACAGAACATTAGGTTCCCCAATAACAGCAATTAAGTACATCTGTCATTGTTTTCACTGTGGGTCTTACAGTTTTAAGCAGAAGTAAACAAACAGAATGTTGGCACTGTTTTGGCAACCAGCGAAACAGTGACTCGGTGGACTAGCATAACACTTGGGTTCTATTACCATGATAAGCATACACATATTCATACATAGGAAAGCATGACACATATATTCTACTCACAGTCATGGGATTCATGCATCGTTCACGCCTGGCGATAGCTGTCCTTGTTTGGCGTCAAGATGAATGTCGTCGCATGCGCGCAGTTTGATTGGATGAGCATACTTGCTTTCACGTGTATGAGTGGAAACTACATTTAAAATTAAGACGTTTCATGACCTATTAACACAGCCATTTCATGCTGGCAGTGACTTGAATGCCAGTGGGCCTAATCACAGAAAATGATCACCTTGGGATCAGTATTCCCCCCCCCCCCCCCCAACACGCGAGCACAAGACAACGCAGGATTTGGATGGGATCGGTGCGGCTGCAAAGGTCACTTTTAGTGATGCGTAATAACTGAAAGGAATACATTCGCTGCACGCTTGGTTGCACGGGCCATGCGCGGAATTAGAGATGATTAAATCCATCAATACCGTCATTGGGTTGCTTCCTCTGAGCGTTGTATTCTGCGAGCTTGTTAATCTTTCCACTACCTCTAAGAGCTTGCTTATTTTGCCAAGGGAGATTCTTGCAAACCTCCTTCTTCTGCAAGCTTCGTGTCCGCAATCCATTTTCGCTACTGGCATTACCTTAAACTTACAATCACCTTTTCTACAACGGGATAGGCCATCGTTGATTTATAATGGTGATATGTACTTCAAATCTTTCAAATGCACCTCGGCTGGAAAATCAGCGGACGTTTATGAAGCATACCAAGGTACGGTTGTAGAAATTCTCGAGAAATTTGTACACTTTGTCTGTGGTATTGTAGACTTGTAATTTGTAGTTGTTGTTTGTGGGTTTCTGCTTTAAGAAACGCAGTTTTACAAATACACTTGAAAGTTTACAAACTACAATGCAAATCTACAACAAACTGCCTTTATGAGAAAGGCTACTGGTTGCTCTCGCCGCATGATCGGATAGTGATGCTGCTCCACCCTCATCGTTTCACTGCCCGCTTGTTGCCTGCTGTACGTGTAACCATACATTACGTTATTCTGACGGTCATTTCTGGATGTAGTCCCAACGTCCCATACACCTTGCATCTTATCCAGACATTGTCTACAGCTGGCATCACACAATTACCGATGAAGTTGTGTGCATGAAGTTGAGGTCGGTAGGAATGATAACATGCTTTTCTGATGCATTAACATGCTAACAGTGATGTGAACACACTTTTTCCTCCATCTCTGCCTGCTTTTCCTTACCCTTGCAGATGAAGAACTACGAATGCATAACTCATAGTACAATATGGCGTGAGTTATGCTTAACGTCTTAAACATCAACACATGACCATTCTATTTCAGCCAAAACGGGTGATCGATACAGAAAAACACGTCAGATGGAGTGTTACCATCGCCACCTTTAGATCTGTGCACACGCATTTCTCAATGGTTCAAACGACGTGCAAATTTTCAGGAAATATGAAGCTGTCTGTCTGGTGGTGGTGGTGATGTCTGTTGTAGGTATGTCTATTGTAGGTGGTGTAAACTCCTGTAATATCCCATGCATGACGACTCTACATGAACACTATCACAGAGACGTGGCGGCAATGAACCCAATAAGAAACTAGCAAAGCGTTTGGTAACAGGTAAAAGGCAACCAGCGTCACCAGCAGTAATAAGTGTCCGTGCAACCACTGCAAGCAAAGTTAGATTGCCTTGAGTGTCTTTGTACACAGGTTTTAAGCTTGGCACTCGTGCACGATTCATCTGGTGTGGAAACCCTGGAACAGATATGGAAGAGACCTCATTGTAAGTTCTCTCAATCTCGATCAGTCTCTCTCACTCTGTCTAAAAATGAACTTCATTGGCATCACATAGTCCGCCCGCTGGCAGGTCACAGAGATCACACAATGTGAGTTAGAGAGATACTATTGCAGTGCAGACAGATAAACTTAAGTGTTTAAAGCGTCCAACAACATCCAGGGCATTGACTGACCAAAGCCGTCCAAAATTGACCAACATGTGTGATCTGTATAATCAATTCACTCCATTCTAGGAAGCGTGGCGCCAAAGTGCGTTAGCTGTTCACCATTGTTTGACAATATTACGACCATATTTTCGAAATAAAAAAGTCTACATGACTTAAGGGAACAACAACTTTAAGACCCACCCCACCAAAAGTAGTAACAAAAATGACCTTCATTGGCATTACAGTCAGCTGGCAGAAACTCGACAAACCTGCATGTGAGGTGAACTGGGGAAAGAGCATGAACAAAAAATACAGCTGTGCTAGTGCCCAGGGAGTTGAACTAATGCGCAAGTACTATTCAAAAAAGTTTAGTGATTTGATCCACAAAAGCTGTGATGTCTCTATGAAAGGTTAATTGAATCCCAAGACACATGATGCTCGCATCCCATACCTTATTCCCTACATTTAAGATTTCTGCCATCCTTTCGCGGTGCAAATGGGTACATGACTTTATGGGCAGCACCTTTGAGGCATAGCATAACAGTAGTCATCATAAATGCACCTGCATAAGCATTACACAGTCATCTGGCAGAAGCACGACAACCTAGTAGTTGTCATGAAATGAAATTGATTAGCACGCGCCCGGGTGGCCAGGCTAGACGCGCTTCGCTCGGAGCGGGAAGGGGGGAGGTTCAATTTGAACCCCCTGAGATTTCGGGAAATAAGAAAGCTAGAGATACTTAATTTACAGGGTGTGTTGACCTGTACGTGAACTCACTTAGGTGAAAGTTTGAGGTTCCTAGGTCATGACCTTCGGGTCAGATAAGTTCAAACAAGACGGTCAAATTCCAGGTTGGTCTCCAAAGTGCCCCCAGAACCTAGATAACTGTTTCTAAGCCAACGATCACATGGTCATTTGAGGTCAGTGACCTTGTTTGACCTTTTGAAGGTCACAGTGACCAAAATCATACAATACTGCTTTGAGTTTTGCATTTGAATAAGCGACAAAGATTACGCTAGGCAGTATGTTTCCAAAACAAAATGCTGTCCTGGGTCATTTTAGGTCAATGACCTATTCTGATCTCTAATGTGTCCATGGAGGATGCATAATGCGGTTCCTGCTACCAATAAATTCGAAATGAGCACCAGAAACTATCCCAAACAGCAAGCCCTAGAATAATAAGACAGATTGGCTTTGACCTTCGTCTGACCTTTATACCTAGCCTCAGGTCAACGTAGTCTGCTCATTCAATATTTGTACTGCCTAAGAAAGCACCTCAAAGATGTATGGCCTCGTCTAACGGTCCGTTGTCGCATCAGATTGAAAGATTCCTTAGAAATTGACTTCGATGAAGTCATGGCTTGATTTTGGCCAGCCATAGGTCAGCGACCGTACGATGTACATATACATTTGTGATACCAAACGATCCGCTATTCAATTGTCTACCGCTATGCAAAATTTGGCGCGGCTGCGCCGCACCGATTGGGAACCACTCTGGAAAAACCTTTGAGGGGGAGGGGGTAATTCGACACCCCACCCGGGGCGTGTTAAAACATCAGCAATTTATATATATATATATATATATATATATATATATATATATATATATATATGCTAGTACTCTAGAATGATAGTATCTACATGCTAGCACACAAGCGTTCAAAAATATCTGGTGCGTTGCCTGATATAAAACTGCGGTCTCAGGTCTGTATAAAGCATTCATTCTGTCCCGAGAGGTGTGACTCCCTCATATCATGCCTGTTCACCCACATTTGACATCGCTAACACCCTTTAAGAATACAAATACACACACGACTTTATGGGGCGAACATTGAGGGCGCACTAAATTAAAATATCATAAAATGGCCTTCATTACCATTGCAAAGTCAGATGATATACACAACAGATGTAAGATAACGTATGTTGGGGATGTCCCGAGCATGGAGAGAGGCTTCTTAAATGGCATTTCACGCCTGGATGGGTGTAAAGCGACGCTGCGAGACTCACCCGACGGTCAGCGAGAGGGAGGCAGCCCTCCTTTCGGCGAAGACACCGACGCGTCCAGGTCCGGACGGGTTTGCATGACCGTTTCATAAAACGTTTCGGGAAAGCCTGAACGAACTACCTGCATGTGCGCAGCGTTGCTTGAAATATGTAGCCTAGGCGCCATGGCAAGCTTATGCAAGACCAGCATAACAATTCTGATGCAAAAGAAGCGTAAAGCTAAAATGGTACTCATAGCAGCCCTTTACCTCTTAAATGTTTGTTCAAAATATTTTTAAAAACCTGGTCCGTAGATCTAGGTCAAGTGTTGCATTAAACCATAAATGAGGAACAGACGGGCTTTCGAAAGAGCAGATTTGGCGGGAAAAACATTCGCTTAATCATTGACGTGATGGAGCGCCTGAAGGCGTTCGGCATTCTTCGACTGAACCTGTTCTGCGATTGGCGGGAAGCGATGCTCCTGTGAATGGGGGGTGCTTGAAAATGGCTGTTTGAGTGGCGGGTTTCGGTCCTGGCGTTCAAAAATGTGTCACATCATGTGGATCAAACGGGGGTGATCCAGAACAGTGCACGAGTCCACATAAATAGACATTTGCTGGAGTCATATAAAATCAATAAAGGTCTCCGCCGTTGTTGGCCGTCCAGCTGCCTGCCCTCTCTGATTTCGAATGAACCACTGACACACAAAATCCACTCCAATCCTAATATCACGGGACTTGTCTTTGACATCGTTGAAGTAAGAATATCTGCATACGCGGATGATACCGCAATCATCATGGACGGGTCGGCGCAGCGATTTTCAGAATGTTTTTGATGTCTCGACCAATACGGAGATTTATCGGGCTTGACGCTGAGCAGAAAAAAAAAACACGTGGGCTTTGGATAGGCGACAGTCGCAATCAAGTCGATATAATCTGTCCAGAAACAATCGTATCATGAGAGCGTGGCTCAGTGGGGCACCTGGAAATAGAGTTCAGACCCACAATTGGCATTCTAGAAAACCTTAATTATCCGAAGAGAATTACAACGTTGCGGGATGAACTGAATCTGTGGTTGGGCCCCTAAAAGCCTGTTGGAGGGTTCGTGTCGGTAAGTCAGAGGCTTTTCTTGCAGTTTACACAATTAATGGGTGTGTTAGAGATTCTAAACCAGACAGGCTTAACATGCGCCCGGGTGGCCGGTTGAATACCTTTCGCTCAGGTGGAGTGTCTACTGGCCCCCGGAGATCTCAGAAACAAAGAGAGCTATAGGCAATATATTCACAGGATTGGTCGACCTGTATGTGAACTCATTTTGTCACAATATGACGTTCGCATGTTATGAACCTTGGGTCAGGTCAAACAATGTCAAACTCATACGTGGTATACAAGGTGCCCCCATATCTCTTGATGCAACCGCTTTGAACCTACATACCTGTTCTAAGCAGGAGGTAGCTGGTGCACATTACAGTCCACTGACGTTGTTTAACCTTAAGAAGGTGATGGTGAGCGAAAGCGAGCAAGATTGCATTGATTTTGGAATTCCAATAAACGTCAGAGATTGCGCTAGGTGGTATGTTCCCCAAAACTCAAGGTTGATCTCGGTCATCTTAGGTGAGTGGATTTCTCCAACTTTTAGGAAAACGATGGAGTATGTCTCTTGCGGTCCCCGTTATTAACCAATTTAAATGAGCATCAGCAATGTTCTCATGAAGCAGACTTTGCAGTAAAATGGCAGGCTGGTTTTAACCTCGGTGTGGCCTTTATTCCTAACCCAAGGTTAATGAGATTGGTCGTAATCCTAAATTTAGCTGTCTTAATGGCTTAGAAACCATCCTAGCGATGTACGGCTTCTTCCAACACTCTGCTGATACATCACGTTGGATGAGTCCCTAGAAATTGCCTCCACTGACAGCCGTGGCCTGACTTCAACCTGTCATAGATCAGCGACCTTGCAAGGTACACCTAATTTCTCTGGCCAACGAATTCGCTGTTGAATTGCCTACAGCTATCAAAAATTCGGCGCGGCTACGACGCGAGGTTGGGAATTTATTCTAGCAGAATTTTTGGGGAGGGGAAGGTCGAATTGCCCTCCCCCTGTACCGAGTGGGTCTTCAAGAAAATGAAAAGATCATATGCCAGTCTATATGAAGCAGATCAACGAATGAAATTAAACGGACTGTGACGAGAAGCCGTCAGAATATGAATATATATATATATATATATATATATATATATATATATGGCTCTCCATTTTTAGATTATATATATATATCCTCATATATATATATATATATATATATATATATATATATATATATATATATATATATATATATATATATATATATATATATATATATATATGAGGCTAGTAATCCCTGTCCAAGCCGACAGCCTAAAAAATTGGTGGGTAAGGAAATTTATTAATCCAGAGGATAAAGCTAAGTGGAGGAAAGTTAGGCGACACATTGTCATGATCAAGAGCAAAATATAATTTCGTCGCTGCGATATTGGCCCGAAATAGTGCTGGAGCATGGTCGGGCGGGAATAATGCCTGGATGGGTGTGGTCCAATCAAATCAATCTAAGTCATCGGGAGTCAACATATTAGCCAAAGTAATTTGGAATAATGCCGTGATGGGCCTCGACAAGAACCGAACAGTAGATACCAATCAGTGTATTTACCGATTTGTAGTGCAAACCATCGACGTTTATAACGTCATAGGTCGGGAACTTCTTAACGCGAACGACCTGCAAATGATGTCTGGATATGATAATTTCATGACATGGCGATGAATACTGCACGCCATCTTGGACGGAGGTCCTCACCCCCCCCCCCCAAAAAAAAGCCTGCTGATGTGATTTTTTCTGACGCTTTTGGGCTGATTAACCAGTGTATGGGAACAACAAAATTTGACTATGATGCACCGTTGCCCGCTACACGTATTTCACAGCTTGTTAAATCTCAAAGGAAATGGGAGCATATACTGCGAATGACGGACCAAGATCAGTATCCCGAACTATATATTTCGTTGTATGTCACAACAGCTATTTCAAATTGAGACAGTCCAGGCTGCAGTTTAGACTTCCGAACAGGCTTTTATCGACAAATGGCCTGCACCACCTCTATGAACCGAACAGCGGCAGCGTCGCGGGAGTTACACAGAGGGTATTTCGCACGCCTTCTGGTTTTGTTCTCAGTCCATGGAATCCTGGTCGAACTTGAGCGTGCGGTTCCGCCTATCGCAGCCGCTTACACTGCACCGGATAATCACCAACATGTTCACCGCCGTTGACGGTGACGAGGCCCTTCCTGTGTCTACTATTTACTTGTGCAAGATGCTAGGGAAACATTTAATTTGACGGTATTGCGGTACAGAATTTGACCCGTCCACTACAGATTTTTGTGCTTTTGTGAACAAGCACTACGAAGGTGGACGGTGTGTGGTAATCAATGAGGAAGCTAGCTAAATTCACTCAAACGCAGCCGCCCATTTTGGACAAGCTGGTGTGGGGATGACCCCGCGTTCATAGGAATCGGCACACGAATATGGAAATAGGGAAATCACAGTAGTCAGCTGTATCGTGTGAAATGTAGTCGAATGTTGCATGCAATGAGGCACAATAAAAAGAGGTGAATTGAGGACAATCGAGTTGATTAAGGCCTTGCAAAGCCATTGGACCTTATCCGAGTCGGGATGAGTCAACACGCGCTGGAATGGGGTTTGGGGGTAAAATTGACCTCCGAAAGTTTTCTAATATGATTTCCAAACGGCGCAGCCTAGCCCTGCCAAACTTTGATAGCTGTAGAGAATTGAATGACGGATCTTTTGATGCAAAAATGCGTTTACCTTATAAGGTGGATGACCTATGGCAGATCAAAGACAGACCATGACTGTCAGCGAAGGGCATCTCTAAAGATTCGTACAATATAAAGCAACAATGGAGTGTTGTGACGAAGGCATGCATATTTTAAATATCTTCTTAGGCAGTAAACCAATTGAATTCATAATAAAAACGAATTTCATTGACCTAGGGTTAGGTGTGATGGTCAGAGTGAGGTTAAAACTAGCCCGCTGTTTTACTCGAGAGCTTGGCTTATGGGGTGGTTTCTGATGCTCATTTCGGATCTTTTAACGATTTTTTCACATGTTCCATGGGTCAGAGTAGGTCACTGACGTAAAATAACCCGGATCAACATTTTGTTTTTTGAACATACCGCCTAAAGTCATCCCTCACTCTTGTTCGAATGACGAAATGGGGGCAGCCTCGTGGGTATTTGCTCACCTCGAAGTTATGAATGTCAAATAGGGTCACTGACCTCAGTCAGCATTTGTTTAGAACATGTATCTAACTTTATGGCAATCGCACGAGGAGGTCTGGGCACTTCAGACACTAATCTGGAGTTTAGCCTTGTTTGACCTATTTTGACCACAAGGTCACGGCCAAGGAGCCTAAAGTTCCGACCCAAGTGAGATCACATAAGGTAAACCTACCCGGTGAATTTGCTGTCTCCAGCTATCTTAGTTTTTGACATCTCATGACGTGAAATTGGCCCCCACCCCCACTCGAGCGAAGAGTATTCAACCGGCCACCCGGACACATACAAAGGGCGCATAGGGCGGTGTATTGGACATTTGGTTTTCCAAAAAAACTGTTGGTTTTTTACTTTGATCTGGCTTAAAAGACCCAACTTTAAGGTCATAAGTTGCAATACATTTATATTTTTTGTGCCTCAACCGTCATGTCAAAATTGCATAACTTCGTCAAACACTTCGTTGTCACACCAGCTTAAATGATTCCTCAACCATTACCTTCGCTGACAACCACGACGTGACTTGGACCTGATGCAAGAGGAAGACATAACGAGGGATAGTTAATTTCTACATAAAACGACTGGGTATTCAATAGACTAGGGTCATGCAAAATTTGTCGGTGCTACGCTGCACCATCCTGAAGCAATTTTGGAAAATCTTATGGTTCTCATCCTTATGTTCATCATCCTAAGATCGCATAGACATTCTGTCATCCTAAGTCTGTGCTTTGTTTTTTTTTGGCAATTTTCCGCCTGACTTCTGGCTATTTTCGTTCAATCGTTCGCTTTTTCTGAAGCGTCATTGGGCACCGTTATCTTTCATTTTCTTGCGTCCTTTGCGATTTTTTTCTGAGTTCGCCTAGGTCGGCAGAAGGCAGCACACATTTGCATGTGCAGTTGATTGGACCCGATGCTTCTGATAAATAACATCCATCTCAGCGCGCACGGCTTCTCGTCTGCATGTCGGGCTCTTCTGCGAATCAGCGCTCGCCGAATCAGCGTAGCACCTGCCTCCGGATCAAATCTCGTTCATGGATCGGTGTTTGTCACCCTAGAACCGACGCTAGTCTGCGGACTAGAGATCGTTCATGGATCGGCGCTCGTCGTCCGCGAACCGCCGATAGTCTGCGGATCAAAGCTCGGTCATGGATCGGCGCTCGTCATCCGCGAACCGGCGCTAGTCTGCAGATCAAAGCTCGGTTATGGATCGGTGCTCGTCGTCCGCGAACCGCCGCTAGTCTGCGGTTCAGGGCTCGTTCATGGATCGACGCTCGTCGTCCACGAACTGACGCTAGTCTGCGGATTAGGGCTCGGTCATGGATCGGCGCCCGTCGTCCACGAACTGACGCTAGTCTGCGCATTAGAGCTCGTTCATGGATCGACGCTGGTCGTCCGCGAACTGGCGATAGCCTGCGGATTAGAGCTCGTTCATGGATCAGCGCTCGTCGCCCGCGAACGGCCGCCAGTCTGCGGATCAAAGCTCGTTCATGGATCGACGCTCGTCGTCCGCGAACGGCCGCTAGTCTGCGGATCAAAGCTCGTTCATGGATCGGCGCTCGTCGTCCGCGAACCGGCGCTGGTGTACGGATCAGAGTTCGTTCGTGGATCGGCGCTCGTCGTCCGCGAACCGGCGCTGGTGTACGGATCAGAGCTCGTTCGTGGATCGGCGTCACATCCCGATGGGACTCGTGGGAGTGCTTTTTTAGATTCTCATCTACATGCAGATGAGATTCGTGATATTCAAGCAGCAGTAGCACCGGCTTTGATGAGTTGGCCTGCTCACATCGATGAAATATCGCATAAAAGCTGAGACAGAGCACCCAGTCGCCCAGCCTCAGCAATTGGCACAAGCGACACATCCCCGAATGCGATTTTCGTTGACGTTCTCCCATGATGAAGTCATCTTGAAGCCATCTTGAAGATTATTCGGTGCAATTCACAGCCCTACCCTTCTCAAGAACTAAAACACTTGTAGGTTCTGTGCTACATTCCCGCAAACATGCACAGGCAATGTCCGGAGACTATCTGAAGATCACCCAGGTATTCATGACGACATAATAAAGGCATTGAAATCCTGCCACTCCATTAGCCCTGCCGCAATCGAGGTCAATACACAAATGATTGCTGCGTCTTTCATATCTGGCGTTCGTGAGCACGATTGCCAGATATAACGGCCGCCAACTGGCTCTCATCAAATGTTGTACAAGGCACGATGATCAAGCGATCAATGATGTATTGAGGAGCATATTTACTTAACAGAGGGATTGTGTTGTATAGAGCTATCCTTTCTGCTTGAAACTATACCAACAATTATAAGGGTGCTTATTTCGCCACATCTGATGCTTGCGTCGATGTTTCCAAATCTGGAACATGCCCTTTGAAGGGGAAAGGCTGCATAAGACAACACAATTTCTCTGTTTAGTAAATAGGCTCCTTATGACGTCATTGTTTTTTTACTTCATCGCAAATTGTACAATATTGATTTAGACACAATCGCGACCATTGTATTTGGAAATCGTGCTCACGAAGGCCAGATAGAAACGAATTCAAAATTACATTTTTCTAAATTTTTAGCGCCGAATGACCACTGAAATGGCAGGATTTGGACGACGCTATTATGGCGTCATTGATGCTTGGGTGACCTTGAAATAGCCTCCTTGACAAACTGTTTATCTCCGCGGGCGTGTTGTCCAGAAACTAGAAGGGTTTGGGTCTTAAAAAAAGACAGGGCTGTTAACTGAGCCGAATGATCTTCAAGATGCTTATTTCAGTTCAAGGCCCATACAAATGTAGAACACTCCCTTAACTGCAATGCCTTTTGGTACATTGATACGCAATAATACAACCTTGCTTGGGAATGATCCTGAAAGATTTAGCCGCATCCTCATTCAGCTAACTTTCAATCATATAGTCGTTAAAGTAGTGATCCGCATCTGAGTGGGGTTTTGAACTTAAGTGGGTCGTTTTGAAGGCCACTCGGTGCAGCTCATAGCCTGCCCTTCTTAAGACCTAAAACCCTTTAGTTTCTGAACTACACGAACGCAATGATATGCAGGCTTTTTTGCTTAGACTATTTCAATGTCATTCAGGCATGCATGACGCCATTGCAACGCCATTCAAATACTGCCACCTCATATGTCATTCGGCGCTCAAGCTCAGAAAGAATGTTATTGTCGAGCCGTTCACATGTGCCCGTGAGCACGATTCTCAAATAAAGTGGACGTCCATTGTCTGACAAGCAATGTTGACCAAGCTGTGCAAGTTTCGATCACGGTTTGCATATTTGCTTATTTGGATAAGAGCCTTTCGACCAGTAATAATCATTCCAGGGATATGATGTGAAAGAATGAACAACGGTGGGGCAGGACCACGGGCACCTGAGCGGCCAACCGCTAAGCCTTAACCCGCGCAGGGACCCCTCTGCGGTGTGTGCACCGGGCGCCCGGTCGGGGTACCCCTGCAGGGGACTCACGGCCCACTCGTGGCTGGCGCAAGAGGCCTGCTCCGAGCAAGCGCAGGATGTAGCATGAAGCAAGAGATGGGATGGGATACAGGGAGTCGGATGACTCTATGACGATGGTTTTTGGTTTTTGGATTAGAGCCCTTTCGACCAGAAATGATCATTTCAGGGCTATGGGATGAAGGAAAATGGTTAACGATGGGACAGACGTGCACGCGCCTGGGGGGCCAACCGCCGAGCTTTAACCCGCGCATGCGTGGGTACCCGGTCGGGGTCCCCCTTCCCACGGGGCTCTCGGCCCACTCGTGGCTGACGCGCGCAGCCCGCCCCGGACAAGCGGGGTATCACGCGGATGCAGGATGAAGCAAGATGGAGGATAAGAGGGACGGATCGGTTCTATGACGAATCACGTTTTGTGCTACATGGCATAAGAAGCTGAACATGATTGCTAGTTTTGCGGAAACAAGACCCGTAATCGATGACCCAAATAAAAGCGCCAAAGCCGATATGTGAATACAAGTAAGCCTATTAAACACACTGCTGAATACGCAAGGAAACTACGTGAAAGGACCAACACACGAGCAACTGAAGGCATTTGGCTCGGCAAACGCTTCCTGCTCCGCCACTACCATCTCTCGACGAGTTTGAAAAGCTTCGGATGCTATGGTGGCGATTTGGCGCGGCTAGTTTGGCAGCATCTTAACGTCATACAAACGTTCCATGACGCCATCAATGAACAGCTGTTGAGAAGCATGATTTAATAGGGTAAGCGCGCTGTCTAGAAAAACCTTTTTCACTTAACAGTACATCATAGGTTATAAGTGGATTTATTTTATCATTTTTTTCTTTTTCGTTTCTTATTCGTTCTGTTCTTATTCGAAAAGGATACAGACAGGGTAAACAAAATGAGAAGAAATGTGTGAATGGGAGCACAGTGTGCCGGTCCGGTGGTCCACACTCGCTAGCTTTTTCTTGAAATCAGAGGAATAAATTGCCTAACTAATTTAAGCTATAAAACTAAAAATAATATTACTTCATGCCACAGGCGCCCAATAGCGGTAGACGGCTTGGCCTGCAAGTAGATACGGCCTAAGTCACGCGCTGACAAACGCTTGTGGCCTGAGAGAGTTATGTGCGTTGTTGAGAATACATCCAAAAGGTGGGATTTTCATGGTCATGAAAAAACAATCGACAAACAATCTGTTTCGTAAACTCATACACCAGTTGAACAATGCGAATGTTGGACTTGAATGCATCGAAGAGTTTGTGCAAACGGTCATCGACGGTTGCAAACCAAAATGTTGTTCTCGAGAACCCGCTGCAGTGAGTCCAGAGTCGACCATAATAAAAAAAACCATGTCTATCTTCAGTTTTCACGTTTGGACAGCGTGCGACGCGTACGAAGCGTACGCACGCATGACGTTTTGCATTTACGGCGTCTGCAGCGATAAATAATGTTTTATTCCAGGTTTTTGGTGGGTTGGGGTTGATTGGAACGCGATGTGAGCGTACTGTGAGCCGAGCGGTTTGACTTTGATCATGGAACACTAGCTAGGTATGCACTGTAACCTGGGGTGACATACGGTACTCAGTTTGTGATCTTGAATACAGGTTTCCGTCCTAGAGGTGGAGAGGTGGAGGATGTGGGCGGCGACCATCAAATCGCCTACATGGCCCAAAGCAACAACCGACGTGAGATGTGATGACACCAACGACGTGTTCATCTCAAACGTGCGCTGCCAGTAATTCCAGAGCTTGTTACTCGCTCTGCATCAGCAGCAGCATTCCTGTGTAGAGCTGACCATGCTATTATTCTCTACCGAGGTACTTGGTATCTTGGTCCCAGCTCTGAGGTAGCTGGGTACAGCGCATTTTCTCATTAGTTGGCACCTGGGGCACTGGAGCCTCCGCGCGGAGTTCACTTCCCTGCAAGAGCCTGGGCACTGTCAACTGCAGTATTGAGGATCCTAGGTACGGTTTACGCTCCCGTTGGCCCCATCACTGGCCACAGCCCTGGTGTTTCTGGACACATCCACGCTGCTCCATTTGGAAACCCAAATGCATCTGTCCTCAACAATAAGAGGTCCTGTCTAGTTACAACTGACGCTCCCATTTCCCAGCTGGCCCCTGAGCACCGGAGACCACACCACTGAGGTTCCCGGGTACGACCTGACCTTTCCCGTCGAAGACCCTGGGCGCTGCTGATGGTCGGCTGGAGTTACCGGGGGCGGCTGGACCCAGCACCCCCAGAGTGTGACACTCCGACAGCGCGATGGACGGGTCGGCGTACCCGGCGCCGCTGGGGGCCGGCAGCCGACAGGCCGGCGCGGCGCTGTCGGGCGCCGCTCACTGGCAGCCGCCGGATATTGCCAGACCATTACGAGGGGGGGAGGGGCACTGGTCATCCGCGCCGCTGCAGTATCTATTATACCTGCACTCAGTGACCGGAATGTGGGCATGCGGCGCCACCCAAGGCTTCCGACCGAGGGCTCGCGCCGCCGGCCCGCCCGTCGTCGAATGGTGGCCGAGCCTCAGTCCACCATGCCGAGCCTCAGTCCACCACGCCGAGCCTCAGTCCACCACGCCGAGCCTCAGTCCACCACGCCGAGCCTCAGCCCACCACGCCGAGCCTCAGTCTTCCACGCCGAGCCTCAGTCTTCCACGCCGAGCCTCAGTCCACCACGCCGAACCTCAGCCCACCACGCCGAGCCTCAGTCCACCACGCCGAGCCTCAGCCCACCACGCCGAGCCTCAGTCTTCCACGCCGAGCCTCAGTCCACCACGCCGAGCCTCAGTCCACCACGCCGAACCTCAGCCCACCACGCCGAGCCTCAGCCCATCACGCCGAGCCTCAGTCCACCACGCCGAGCCTCAGCCCATCACGTGCTCATCTCGTGATCGCCGAACTGCAACGCTCCACTGACAGCATGTGCGGAAATAAAATGCGATGTACTGTGCAACAAGCAACGCTATAGCGGTTCAAGAGAAAACCACGCAGATGCTGACGCACCTTGCGCAGTTTGCCCCGTGGCCGACCTCCGGTCAAAGCCCTTGATCGGCCGCCCATCAAAAGCTCCTGGTTCATTCAGTCGCGCTGGGAGAGCGCGGACGAGAGACGCGCTGACGTCGGTTCGAGTCCGCGGCGACGCTCGCGGTCATAGCTGGACACCGCCGGCGGCGCGAACCTCTGCCCGCTGATGAGGAAACTTTGAATAATCGGCAGAAGGGATCGCGCCGCGTCCGCATTATCAATCGCCTTTGAACACGGGCGTCCGTCGGCCGACGAGCCGTGCGAGCTATATCGAGCCGGCGGACAGCCCGCCCGTGCGTGGGCAATATCGCCGCACCAGCCATTCATCGGATCGCTCTGGGCGCTGCGAGACCAAAGTTGGCTGAGGGTGGAATCAATGGTTGGCCTTATATTTTGGAATCAATAGCGAGCCGTATCTCATACGAACGACAAGATTTTCAGGAACAGCCACGGAAAGGGGTTAACTGCGCAGCAGGTCACGAAAATAGGCACAGGATGCATCGTGCGCGGCGTGCATGTGTGTGCGTGTGCGCGTGCACGTGAGTGCGTGCGTACGAGGCGATTCCACTTGTGAGTCGTTCACTCAATGCAGGGAAGATGTTGGTATGCTGGAAGCTCTTAACATATCGCAGCCAGGTTGATCTAGTAGTGTGTTCTGCTATCGTCAGCGTCTTCAATATTCGTTTCGCAGCCGAGAAAGAACTCTCATGAGCTGTATCCGCATTTTCAGTCAGCTGTAACAATTGATAAACGCTAGTAAACATCAGCTCGTTTTGCTATGCGTGACCCTTTTTTCATGACCTCATAGTGTGGGTGACGCGCCGTAAAACACCAGATCACCACTACCAGCAGTGGGCCTAGCAACTACGACATTCATGCAGCCGTGTCTCACAGCCCGCCTAAGGTGCCGGTCGTCAGACGTGCGAGAGAAGGCTACTTTGTCTTTTACCTGGGACGTTCGCGGAAGCTCCGTTAAGTGATAGTAGCTGAGGCGCAACTGCTATTTGTTACAGGAAGTTTCCATCTTCGTGTTCGAGAAGAAATGCGCCGAGAAGCTGCACAAGCCTAAACGCCGGGAAACGGTGACTGAGCTGCTGCGTGCGAGCGTCAAACAGCTGGAGCGGTACCGACACCCCAGGATACTGCAGGTGGGAGACAGACCGTATTGATCTAGCGCCAGCGTTGCGATGTCTTTTAGAAAACAGGCCTCGGATTAGGACTGGGATTGAAGACGGGTTAGGGGCGACAGGATGTTTAATTTTGCCAGCTCGGACAGATTAAACGAAATGAAAAATTGAATGAAAATAATCACTAATAGTCCCTGAAATAATCAATGGAGATATTAACTCAGAAAACCCCGTAAACCAACAACATGCAAAAGTTTTCGTTCCAAGCAATGCACAAACAGGCTTTATAGTATACAGCTCAGCCAAATAGCCCGCAAACAAATTTTCTCATGAGCAGATTACTTTGCTAAATGTTAATGATGGACACTCATGTCCTGCCATGTAAAACCGAATCTTGTATTCCTTCCAGGGTAAGTGAGATTTTGACGATCTACTTATCCATTTTATAATAAAAAATTAGCACTTTTGTGATCTTGCCAGCAAGCTCATTGGAGCGTGCCGATACTCCAGTGGTTGGCGCGGCTGCGTTTACCGTTGCGCTGTCTGGGAAACCCGAGATATGAGGTTCGATTCCTCGCGATGGCGCCCTTCCCGCCAGGGCCCGCCCCACGTATGGGTTGATTCAATATTTGTATCTGAGGCACTGCCGGGTCGTGATACGCTAAACACAATGCCTCGCCTTGATCGCCGCACCATCTTTTTTGAAACATTTGATCTGACCCTTTGAATGAATGGTTTTCTGGGATCAGAGCTCACGCTAAGCAGTGCTTACCGTGTGAGCTCTGACCCCTGCCGTCCGATCGCGCAATTCCGGGCAACGGCAGAATTTGGTGGCGAAAGTTTAACGTCCCGCGATGGTCAGCAAGGTTCGTCCTGCCCTCTGACGTCAGCTGGCCTTTAGGACAATCGCTGCCACCAGCCGCAGGCCATGCCTGTCAAGGGCAAATAAAGCATCTCATAAAGTATCTGTTGTGCTCCTAGCGTGCTGAATGCAATTTGACGGATAGAAAGCGACTATGTGTCGTAAAAGTAGTCTTAAACTGCGTACATGTGAATTCATGCAGCTGTGCGATGCACAGTTGCAAATAAAACTGGCTTCGGGTCTTGCCAGCATGAGAAAACGGGGAGATCTGGTAGCATGCGACATTTTAATAATGCTTTTCAAAAATGACACAACCCTTTCATTCTCCTGGACATGAGACAGAGGAACCAAAGGCACCCACCAGCGGATAATCGCGCGCGTTGACCATTATTGTGGCGCGGCCGGTAGGCAAGCAGAAAATAATTGTTTCAGTTGAGTTTGCTTCACCAGTAAGTGTGCCCGATTACGGATATACGCATCAAATATCATATATGTGGTCAGACAGTCGTTTTATTTGTTCAGAAAAAGTACTGGGCGCCATCCGGCACCTATGAACTGGGTTCCGCTGTAGCATCCGAGCGGCATGTGTAGATATATTGCACCTCACCGGGAGGCCAAAAAGTTTGGTAATGTCCCCATGCATTTTATCATTTCAACCAGAAGCAATTTTGGCCCTGCGATGGGTTGACACTTATGAGGTACTGACCAGAATAATTGCGATATGATTGATATTATGACGAGCCTTGTTAATTCCGATATTCGCGCGGAATCGCATTCCCAACAGGCGGCAAGGTGTGTTAAGTATCTCAGCACCCATTGGTTGATGTCAAATGATTGCGCAATTTGTTGCCAATGAAAATTTACAATATCTAAAATTAAGGCACTCGAATAAATCGAGTTTGCTGATCACACAAATTTGTTAAGTGGAAGTGGATTGGCATGGATTTGATTGGTCCATTTTTCGGACAAGTCGGACCGAATCGGGTCGAACTGAAACACGAGGAAAAAGTCGATCGGTGAGCGGATTGGACTGGACTAACCGGACCGGACCGGGCCGAATCCTGAAAACTACAGCCGTGAAGTGCTCTACCAGCCCCGTCCTATGCTTATAAGGCACCGCTCGGACTCGACTGGGAAGAGGAACAGGAACTCTATAACTGCACCCGAATGTCCCGTGGTAATTTCAGATAACGTACATAAGTCCGCAAACACTGCCGTCCAACGGTAAAACCCCATATATTAATTTTTGGCCGTTTTAGTTTTTACGTTGTCTGATTCATCTACTCATGCTGAATGTGGTGACTAAAACGATAAGTTCAAACTTTCACAATCTTTTAGCCCATTCTTTTAGCCAAAAGCTTGTACAAATTTCGAATTTTAGTTTGAATATCTGAATTTAGCACGAAAAGGCGAATCAAATGACATAAAAAGCGCAATGTGGACAGAAATTAACATAGGAGGTTTTACCTTTGGACGGCAGAATAAGCCTCATTTACGGTTTTACGGGAGAATAGAGACGAGGTATCACCATCACGGATGGAAAAATTGTTCGGACTATCGTCCTAGCCTGGTGATGTGCACATGCCTTTGAGAGTGAACATATTAAGACGCCTCATTCGTGCACATGCCTTTTAGAGTGAACATATTAAGACGCCTTATTCGTACACACGCCTTTTAGAGTGAACATATTAAGACGCCTTATTCGTACACATGCCTTTCAGGGTGAACATATTAAGACGCCGTATTCGCGCCTAGATGGCCGGTGAGTTTGGTGAGGTGCCTATCCGCACATATAACGCACGCTTGGTTACACGCTAGCTTTCGCAAATAAGGTTTAAATGCCTACATAACAGACAACACTAAGAGGCCGGTCACGAACAACTGTGAGCTGGCTGTTTGCCAAGCAACAATCGTCCGCGTGCGGAGGCTCACACTTTTGTCCAAAGCCATAGCAGGAATCTCGGGTTCGTAAGTGCCAATCAGTCACTGTAGAGCTGCTGATGTGTATAGTGGGCGCAGGAAGGAGGCGTATGGAGAATGGCAATCGGGTACGGAGGCCGTACGGGCTGCGGTCAACACCTGCCCCATTGGTATGTGACGATGCCGACGTATGTTCGCAAAACAAAAACCTATGATCAAGAAGTGTGTGCAGAAACTGTTCAATTTGATCGCGGAGCTTAATAGCAATAGTGCAGCCAACTGTTTTGTCACCCACCGTACATAGTCGGATTGTTTTACGCTTCTTGCGAACTTGGACTTTTCATAAAGTTATAGGCGACTGCGTTGGCGTGGTCAGGACTACAGCAGGCAGGGAAGTTTACAAATGCATGAACGCAATCGCCTAACTCTGCTCACATCACCTTGAACTTCCAGCCACGAGAGAAGATATTGCAAAAGGACTCTCTTCGAAATAGTTCGATTCCCAGGAGTCATCGGAGATGTCGGTGTAGCGCATATACCAATCTTATCCCCATCGGCCCTCAATGGCGAGCGATATCGAAACAGAAAAGGTTATAACTGTTTAAATACCCAGGCTGCCTGTGCTGTCCATTGCAACCTCACCAGCATAGCGTCCCGATGGTCCGGTTTAAATCATCGAGATTATGATGAGTTGATCACCATGACGTCGTGATCTAGAACAACCCATCGCTAAGGGCAGTTTCGCAACAATTCTGATAGCAGCGCCACTCGTGGAACGACTGTTTTGGGTATGTTCGGTTACAGCTCATCACATGTTCCAGTTGTGAACCTAGGACCTGACGATCACATCTCGAATTCATGACAGATAGAGCAAGGCTTGAAATACTTGTTGCATTAGTCCATGGCGTACTATCATAATGCTCTACATCATATTCCTTTCATGCTGGTGAGCACGGAGTCCAAAGAGATTTCCGCCGCAGGAGTGGTCACCTAAGATAGAAATTGTAAGCTATCAGAGAAATTTCGAGAAAGCTGTCATTACCGATCAAATCGGACGATCGAAGCATCTGATCGAACAATAATTGGTAAAAACAAAAATGTGGCGAACGCGCTTTAGCAGAGCGTGCGGCACCAGCACCTTACTGCGGCAGCGGTGAGCCGCTCACTGGGGCGTCGTTAATTCATATTCTGGAACTGTCGAATGTCCGTCAAAGGAGCGGGCCGGCGTCCGGCACAGGAGGGGCCGCGTGTCCGACAGGAGCAGCCATCCGGCACAGGAAAGGTCGCGTGTCCGGCACAGGAGAGGCCGCGTGTCCGGCACAGGATGGCCGCGTGTCTCACACAGGAAAGGCCGCGTGTCCGGCATAGGAGGGCCGCGTGTCTGGCTCAGGAGAGGCCGCGTGTCTGGTGCACGAGCCGCCGTCGTGCACTAGGGCGGCCGTGTGCCCGTCACGGAGAGGCCGCATGCCGGTACAAGAGAGGCCGCATGTCCGACACAGGAGAGGCAGCGTGCTCAGCACAGAAGAGGCCGCGTGTCCGGAACTGGAGTGGCTGTTTGTTCGGCACTAGGATGGGCGCATGTTCGGTACAGGACCGGCCGCTTGTCAGGCACAGGAAAGGCCGCGTGTCCGACGCAGGGCTGGGAAGCAAAGGCGCTTACCCCCGTCCCTGATTTGTCGTTTTTCGTAACGAGAACTGATGGGGGGAAAGGAAGGTCAGCGCAACCCCTCTCCCCATTCCCTTCTTTTTCAAACTACGAAAGAGAGTCTCGCATAAAAAAACAGTGGATGTGCCTCAACAACATCCATCGTCTAGCCAAAAAATAAAATTGAAACTTTTTAAATTTTACGTACCATTGTTTATGAGATTATGATTTCTAGCGGCGCGAGATTTAAGCAGACTCGTTTCTATGGTTAAGTAGCATTGCTAGAGCATATTTGGTTTGCAAAACCTTTTGTGTCCTGCATAATATGAATATTTATGTCTTTTCAACAGACAAAATGGAGCATCCAGGGATGAAAAAGGCTTTTGATTTACTGGACACGGTCGGTGACGAAAACGGACACTTGTGCGATCAAATTAAAGACATAATTGTGAAAAGAACTGAACAGGAACTAAACTACAGCAGGCTAGACCATATTACAACAGACTATCCCAGTTAGACGACGCTCAAAGCTTAGTATTGGTCTGTCCTCCTTAACACCTGCAGCGTGCGCATGTGTAGAACGCATGTCAAAACGTTGACATTTCGCCGTTTGAGCGACTGAGGCACAAGATGTTACCAAACATGGGAGCTTTCATGGGTGCAGTTTTTTGCAGGCTACAGAAATATACTACAAACTATACTATACCACTGTTGACGTGACAGATCATTGGTGACAAAGTGTTTTTCTAGTGCCCTCAGATCAGTAATTTTCACAGATTGTTTTAGCCAAGATTCACTTCACATGTTAAACAGCATAAAACACTAAATGATTTGGCCTTTGACTAGTCGTAAGAATCGTGGCTGGCCACAACATCTTGCTACGAACGTGATCAGGTAGCTACGCAGCATTTTTCAGTGTCGGGCCATTTGAGACAAATGGACGCGAATGCCTGTCACGCCACAGTGAATTGGGTTCAGTGAGCGTTCAGTGCAAGTCTGTGGGCCGCTGTTGGTTGGGTTCACACTGTGGGAAGCTGACTGGCTTGAAGAACGCAGCCAATTGTCAGTTTTTTTTTAGACGCTGGGCAGCTTTTCTAAGGATCTAACACCCTGGAAATAGCGTTAGAAAGTACCGCCGATCTAGGAGGCTTGTTTGTGGATAGCCGAACTGTGGCTTCACCGGTCGACGGAGATACTGCAGCGACACATGTCAAGGATTCCTCTGGGCATTCGTGCTGCTGAGAGGAGCAGCGGCTTTGAGGTAAGGTGCCGATTGCAGAGCATCACTGGCGCAGGCCTGTCCGCAAGAAAAAATAACTGGGTCTGCCTCTGAAATGAGCTTAAAACAGTGTTCTCCCCAGATTTGGCGCACGTTCTTTTCAGAGCTAGGAGCATGGGCGTAGTGTCTCAAAGTTTTTTTTGGGGGGGGACGAGGATTGCCGAACCTGAAAATGAAACATGATAAAAAAAGGGATAAACACCAATAGGAAACGACATCCCTGGCTAAGAGGCTCAATCTCTCCGCCTCGAACTGGAACTGGAACTGGAACTGGAACTGGACACTAAACGCCCGGGCTGGTTATATTACGTATGTCTTTTCGCCTACGCCTTTATCTAATAGTTTGAGTACTTCAGTCTCAGACAAGATTCAATGTTTGATGGGCAGCAAATCATACTCAAGCGCAGATTAACTACCGAAAGGAAGATGCTTAACGTTTATACCGCATTGCATTTCATTTGACTTTTATGTTTTTTATCGAATTTAAAATTGTACTGCGATGGTTTCTGATAAGTTTGGGTCCAGGTGACAGCAAAGTCGGCTCCGAAGTTCGTCAGTGACAAAAAGGCACTTTTTCAGCCCTGGGAACATCCGTAGCTCAGAGCTGGTTAATATTTGAAACAAATAAATGCCATTTTCACAAAGAAGCGATGCTATGTACACTGAAAACGAGCATCCTCATCAATTTATACGCGTCATTGACGACATATGGCTGAAACATTGCTGAAGTGCAAACTGCCGTTTCAGTAATAACCTTCTCCATTGGATACGTAGCATGGCCAGCAGTGCCTAAACGATGACTGACTACGCTCGCTTGCTTACAGTAGCAATGTTTCGAGTCTGTTTGAGATGTTTCCAAAGCTAAGTTCACTTCATACTGGCAATCGATTCCCGCGAGTGTAACTGGAACGCGATCGAATTCCAGAAACCACAGCGCTTCACGCCCCATGGCAAATCAAACGCGATCCGGTGCGCCATAAGTGGCTCCACGCCAGCGCTTTGTCTGTGAACGGCTGATTAAACGTGACTGCTGACCAGGAAATATGACCTCGTTTGACGGCCGCGTAAACGTCGTTGTTGCCGCACCGAGACGCAAACACCACAGCCATTTGAAGCTGCATGGAGCTGAGGTACAATGAAATATATATATATATATATAATATATATATATATATATATATATATATATATATATATATATATATATATGTGTGTGTGTGTGTGTGTGTGTGTGTGTGTGTGTGTGTGTGTGTGTGTGTGTGTGTGTGTGTGCATGTGGTTTATGTATATGTATATGTATATGTGTATGTGTATGTGTATGTGTATGTGTATGTATATGTGTATGTGTATGTGTATGTGGCATGTGCATGTGCATGTGCACATGCATGTGCATGTACATGTGCATGTATGTGCGTGTGCATGTGCATGTGCATGTGGGCGTGTGCGTGTGCGTGTGCGTGTGCGTGTGCGCGCGCGTGCGCGTGCACGTGCGCGTGTGCGTGTGCGTGTGCGTATGGCGTGTGCGTGTGTGTGTGTGTGTGTGTGGTGTGTGTGTGTGTGTGGTGTGTGTGGTGTGTGTGTGTGTGTGTGTGTGTGTGTGTGTGTGTGTGGAGATCAGTTAAAAAAGAACAGCATCGCAAATTGATAGGCGTCACGGGCAGCATATGACTAAAACATTGCTGAACTACAAACACGCATTTCAATAACAACATTTTCCATTGCATGTCCAACAGTACCTGAACGATAACTGACAACGTTTGCTTGCGTACAGTAACTAGGCTTCAAATCTTACGGAGAAGATGTTTCCAATTCTGAACACATTTCATACTCGAAATCAATCGCTCATAAGGTAACTGCGATGCCATGAAATCCCAGCAGCCGCAAAGCCTCACGCCTGATGACAGGTAAAATGCAATCCGGTGAAACAAGAAACCAAAACTACGCACGCCAACGATTCATTTCGTGAAAGACGAGTGATCCACAAATGACTTTACACTAAACCCTTTGTGATCAGCTAAAGAGCTGTTAGTCCATAAAGTAGCTTTCTTTAAATTGCGAAAAATTATGAAATGAAGAAATGTTATGACAACTAAGCATGTCTCAAACAATTTTCAACGCAATAAAGACAAAAAATTGCGTCTCAAATTAAGGATTACTCTCACTTAACCTAAGCTAAGCATAACTTTTAGGAAGGCCATTATTTCGTTGCGCCGTTCGCCCATTATGATGTCGCAGAACATGTGACCAAAAAGATGATGTCGCTTAAATGCATCAAGATATCAAAGCGTTGGGTCAGATTAAAGTTAGAGCGCGTTCGGCTGCTATCTTTTTGCGTGTCAACTTTACTCAACTTTGCTTATTTACAAACCCAAAACGCACCTTACAGGTACAAACAACTATCATTTGACATGCCAACGTGCTCCCATGCAGTTGTTTCACATGGACGATACAACAGAAAAACTACATCGATGCCTTGCGTCGATGAGGCCAAGTTTTGTTAACAGTTGACGTCGACCAGCATTAACCGTGCTCTTGGCGAGCCTGACCACCGTGCGCCACAATCGCCCCTCGATGTTGCAACACTGTTACGGACCACTGTTTCATTGACGAGCACCACTGTTCCACTGTGAAAAGGCTTTTTCAGTTTTTTGTTTACAAAGGAAAGTTTATTTGGTCATGGAAACACCCACAAGCGTAGGCACTATGGGCGACTATAGGCGATAGGCTGGCGGGAATAGGGATGGATATGAGTATGGCGGCTATGGCGGGTATGGCGGGACGTAAACCTTCTCAAATTGCGAGGTTTCGGTCAGCACCAGGTCATGTTTGGAGACGCAGTAGAGCAGTGCGCCGCTGTCCTGGTGGCTAAACGAACCGTCGGTCAAACCACAATACTTATCGTGCACTCAACAGAGGACATTATTGCTTTATCTAAATTGCATAGTGTGAAGCCTGGTTTGGTGGTAAGGTGTGGATTTGGCGGACATTGGCACGCGATTTAACTCCAATGGAACTCTTTTTCATTCAGTTGGTGCACGACCTGTTTGCTGGTGTCTGTTGTTTGAGCATGACCCCAGCGCTTGAACTTATCAGCCTTGCTATGTACCGTGTGTTCTCACCACCATTACATCTTGATATGTTCACAACGGGTTTCAGTCTTTTGGTATCTGTGGGGAATCAACCACTCGGTATGCATTTTGTATAGTGTGATTACAAGCACTAGTGGTACAGGGCTTAAGCCATATTGTTCTGGTCATGAGGTGACTGAATGTATCATGACTGAATTATTTTTGAAAAAATCAGTTTGGAATCTGGAAACCCCAAACATTACACCCTTCTGCTCTGTTATGAGATATTTTGCAAATCATTTCTTATCATGAGTATTTATTCTGCTCAGAAAACAGCTAACTGATTCTAACCTAGTCTCGCAAATACACAATTTGGTATAATTTCTGTTTTGAAAACCCGCCATTGGCCGCAATTTTGTCAGATACCAACCAAAACCACTGCGGGCAATTAAAGCCCGCACGTTGTGGGCCTGCGGGCTGCAAAATGGCAGCTCTAATGACTGCGTTAGTGCTTTATGTCTGGAAAATCGGCGATACGTCAGCGGAAGTCGCCAATTTGAGATATTTTTAGTTTTCCGTCAGAATGCAGACTAACTTTCATATATGCTTGTTATTGGCCAATTTAAGTCGTCATCTACTTTAACAGTACGCGGTGTAATGCAGAATGGCCTTGCAAGCTCTGGGATTCCACCGCGATGTATGCTATTTTCTTAAAGAATGCTGATCGGAGCTATGGTCCCGTCGGTTTTTCTTTCTTAAATCGGACATGCATTGATATGATTCAAAAGGAAGCTTGCGGCACTAAAGTGATTGTGTGTTGAAGGAGCGGGAAGGTACTCATAGGAAGTTGATGGCTTTCCGCGATTAGGCCCATCTTCATCCAAGTCACTGTCATGTTAAGGTTCCAGTACTACTAGGTTATAAAATGTGTTCATTTTAGCTGAAGTTTCTCCTCACACAAGTCAAAGCAGGTATGCTACGCTTATCACAACTGCATCCATGCGACGCCATTCAGCTCGTCGCCGAACAAGGACTGCTACCGCCGAATGTTAACGCTGCCTGAATCTTATGTGTGTGAGAGGGCCACAGGTTCTCATCATGACAACGGAACACTGGTGTAACACTGGTTCACTAAATCGCTGGCCCACTAGCGATTATTGCGGTGCCAATTTCCTGCCTTTTTGTTAACATCTGCTTAAAACTGTGCGACCGGCGCGTACCTACAATCTCAAATGTGCTTCATTGCTGGTGTTGGGGTACTCAATGTTATATTTCATTGCACTTCCAACGCGTTTTATTTTGCTGTCACCTACAAACTGCTGCATTTATCACTCTCCATACCAGAATTTCTGTTGTTCCTGCCCTCGCCGGAGATTGGTCCGTATGTCAATGTACCCCCGGCCCAAGACAGGGTCATGACGTCAGTGAAGCCCTACTGTGTCATGGGCCCCGCCGCTGCCGGCTCTGTCGCCGTGGCACGTATGAAATATGGTGCGAATGCAGCATTAAAAAAGGTTTGAAGCTAAGCAGCTACTAACTATTCAAAGCTTAATTTGGAGCGTCTCGCGAGGTCGCCCCATCTTGGTTAGTGCTTCTGTTATCCTGCAAGCAGAGGTGTCAACTTTTGTAAATGATTCAGATGAGCCAAGGACCCAGGAGTGTACTTTTTCTACTCCATTGGTGTGTGTGTGTGGATGGGGGAGGCGGCAGCTCTGCCTCGTGCCAACCCTGTGCCACCCACCAAGTGCCACCTCTACTTCACCAAGGTCCAGGGTGGGTGCGCGCCTGGGCACGTGCACATGGGTGGCACAGAAACCGGTGCCGGCAGAAACGGCAGCGGCGGGAGCGGAGAGCCTGGCCGCTTGAACTTGACTTGATACATTGACACTATCGCCCCGCTCAGTGTGAGCGGTGCAAGTAAAGCCAAGTTTTCCGAACACAAAGTTAACTGACTGACGACGTAACACACTTAACGGCACAGAAGAAAGAAGAATAAAGGACGGCTATTCCCCTTAAATGTGGCATGCAATACAACTGTAACCAAAAGATAATGGCAAGCAAAATATTCCTATTGTATAAGCACCATGCGGAGTCGCACGCTGCGCTCGCTGTGTCAAGACCCCATTGACATCACGTCGACGTTCGGCGTATGGGGGTGCTAAAAGCCGGTCGAGCGTATTTCCCGCACGGCATTGGAAACATAGCTGATTGGCGACGACAGATAGCACACGGCATCGAGTTTTTCAACTTCGATGCTAAAACGCGCGCTGGTCTTTTGAAACAGATGTAATTTGTTCTTTGTAGTTTCCAAATTACAAACGCAAACGGTTTCTAACAAATCTTTATGAGAAAAGCTTCAGATACCAGCCAGTGTTTACAGCACATTTTCCCAGAACACATGTGATTAAATGGCACACACTTGACCGAACAAATTGCAAGAAATCACAGGGGATAACATGCACCAGCTTTCCGCGGATAAAGAACACGTGATTCTCCGGGAAGAAATATTTCTTATAAGAAGGGGCGCAAGATTGTGTATGTGGACTGATTCATTAGTTTTGTGATGAGGATGGCCTGTTCTTTTTTTCAAAAATTTGACAGCGAAGAAGCTTTCATTACGTCGAATCTCATAGTTCATCTCAAGGCAAGCAGAAAGAAAATGGACACCGAAGGAAGTCTCAGAGATTGTTATGTCGCCAGGACGTGCTTGTTGGCCGTAGCAGAATGTTTTTCTTCACAAGCATACCATACGCTTTTATTCCCTCTCAATATCAAACACGTTATTAAATATACCACACCAGACGTCAGATATTTACCTTTGAAACACGGCATGCATGTGTTACAAAATCGCCCAACTGGATGGCATAGAGGTGAAAAATGCGACCAAACTGAATTGCCTTGCAAAGAATTGTAGCTTTGCCATGCTATACGAATAATAAAATCAAACTTTTTGACAAGTAAATGTATCTTCATACACAGAGCTTCATCCACATAGGACAAAGTTAGAGGACGGTCCAGTTTTGGGTAAGGTCCAGCTGGAAAGCATGTCGGCAGATCGTTAGCCAGATCCTTTGCGAGCGCCGCTGTTTCATTGTGAAAAAGTTTTTTCAGTTTTTTTACAAAGATAAGTTTATTCGGTGATGGAAACACCACCAAACTTAGGTAGTATGGGCGGTAATAGGCGATAAGCTGGCGGGAGTATGGATGGGTATGAGTATGGCGGCTATGGCGGGCATGGCGGGGAAAAAACCTCCTCGAATTGCGGGGATTCGGTCAGCACCAGGTCATGTTTGGAGACCAGCAGGGCCGGGTGGCTGTATCGCAGGCCGCGTTCTCCCGCCAATCTCATTCTTGGGAGACGTGGCGTTTGCTGTCTCTTCTTTTGACAGAGCTGCAGGCTGTCGTGACATGCCGTCTCTGCAATGGGCTTGCACGAGTTCTTCTTTTTCGAAGCTGGGTAAAGTGAACGCCACTGAGGCTGCGTTCCTTCGGGTTATGACATTAGCCAGACGCTGCCAGAGCCAAGTGCTCTCCCGTCTATCGCCGGACGAGGAAACCAGCTTAGCCGCTAGCATTTTGAGAAATTTTTCGTCTATGGGTCAAAGGCCCCGCCGGCTTCAAAGACGACTGGTTGAAACTGAAATCGTTGAGTGAGGCTCGATTATTCTGTTTTTTTTCTACATGCGGCCCATTCGGCTGCGTGCGGCAAAGGATCCCCATGCCTGGCACACTCGACGTTTAACGCAGCGCCTGATCAGGTAACCCCAAGGTGGTCTGTTGCCGCCGCCTCTCGCAGATCATTCCTTAGACGCGGTCCAAGCGTGCGGATGACGCCATCTTTCAAAGTCAGCCGGTCTCATCCGGGCCGACTGCCCGCCCTCGTCGGAAACAATCGCTCCATTCGGCCGGGCCGCGACCGAATGGAGCCACCGCCGCGTCCAGGGATCGGCGACAGATGGCTCGAATTACGGGCCGAACAGCGGCGCACTGCGGCCGACCGACAGTAACTGGCCGACGGACGGTTACTGTAGCCAACCTGCGACGACTGCGGCCGACCGACGGTAACTGGCCGACGGACGGTTACCGTGGCCGACCGGCGACGACTACGGCCGACCGACGATAACTGGCCGACGGACGGTTACTGTAGCCGACCGGCGACGACTGCAGCCGACCGACGGTAACTGGCCGACGGACGGTTACTATAGCCGACCTGCGACGACTACGGCCGACCGACGGCAACTGGCCGACGGACGGTTACTGTAGCCGACCGGCGACGACTGCGGCCGACCGACGGTAACTGGCCGACGGACGGTTACTGCAGCCAACCTGCGACGACTGCGGCCGACCGACGGTAACTGGCCGACGGACGGTTACTGCAGCCAACCTGCGACGACTGCGGCCGACCGA
Source organism: Pollicipes pollicipes (assembly GCF_011947565.3). Lineage (NCBI taxonomy): Eukaryota > Metazoa > Arthropoda > Thecostraca > Pollicipedomorpha > Pollicipedidae > Pollicipes > Pollicipes pollicipes. The sequence goes on from NW_023596545.1 coordinate 31,543,054, forward strand.
CGGTAACTGGCCGACGGACGGTTACTGTAGCCGACCGGCGACGACTGCGACCGACCGACGGTAACTGACCGACGGACGGCCATCGTGGCCGACCTGCGACGACTGCGGCCGACCGACGGTAACTGGCCGACGGACGGTTACTGTAGCCGACCGGCGACGACTGCAGCCGACCGACGGTAACTGGCCGACAGACGGCTACCGTGGCCGACCGGCGACAACTGAGGCCGACCGGCGGCGCACTTAGGCCTGCCGACGGCGAGTGTGGTCAGCCGGCAAGTAACTGTGGCCGACCGGCGACGACTGCGGCCGACAGACGATAACTGGCCGACGGACGGCTACCGTGGCCGACCTGCGACAACTGCGGTCAACCGGGGGCGCACTAAGGCCTGCCGACAGCGAGTGTGGTCAGCCGGCAGTAACTGTGGCCGACCGGCAGCACACGCCAACCGGCGACTACTGTGGCCAATCGGCGACGCACTGAAGCCGGGCGACGAAGACTGTGGTCGACCGTCAGTGACTTGTTGCCGACCGGCAACGCACTGCGACCGATCAAAGGCAATTGAGGTCGGCCGATGGTACCTGTGACCAACCGACGGTGACTGTGGCCAGCCAGCGACGCACTGAGGCCGTCAGTGGTATCTCTGTCCAACCAGCAGCGGTGCCTGTGACCGATCAACAGTAACTGTGGCCGACCAGCGGCGCACTGACACTGACTGACGGTACCTGGCCAGCCGGCAACGACTGCGGCTGACCGACAACGCACTGCTTAACCGGCTGACCGACAACGCACTGCCTGACCGGCCGACCGGCGGAAACTATGGCTGACCGTTGACGACGCTGGCCGGTCGCCAACGTCAAGCAACGATACTGGCCAACATTGCTCCTCTGCTCAAACTGAGCTTCAGGAAACCGGGAAGACTGTGTGCTTAGCGGCGGGCCCAGAAACTGTCAGCAGTGACGTGACGGGCCTGGGTGACGTGACGTGACGAGCAGGGGTGACGTGACGTGACGGGCCGGGGCAACGTGACGTGACGAGCCGGGGTGACGTGACGTGACGAGCTGGGGTGACGTGACGTGACGGGCCGGGCGACGTGACGTGACGAGCCGGGGCGACATGACGTGACGAGCTGGGGTGACGTGACGTGACGGGCCGGGGCGACGTGACGTGACGAACCAGGGTGACGTGACATGACGAGCTGGAGTGACGTGACGTGACGAGCTGGGGTGACGTGAGATGACGGGCCGGGGCGACGAGACGTGACGAGCCGGGGTGACGTAACGTGACGAGCCAGGGTGACGTGACGTGATGAGCTGGGGTGACGTGACGTGACGAGCAGGGATGACGTGACGTGATGAGCCAGGGTGACGTGACATGACGGGCCGGGGTAAAGTGACATGACGGACCGAGGGAGGCGACGGGACGTGACGGGGGTGACGTGACGTGACGAGCAGGAGCACCTGGCGAGGGCTCCGGTTGACGCAAGGCCATGTAGTAAGGTATGGTCATCCGGGGATTTTTCCGGCACCTTCCTTTCACTATTACAGTGACGTCACAAAGTCGCAGCCTGGCATCACCTCTCCTCCTGCATTATCTTCGCGTCTGCTACACCGGTGCACCAACTAACAAATGCATCTGGTGATCGCCACAGGGTTTTAAAAAGTTTTATCAGGAAATATGAAGGGGGTATGTTTTTGCCACGCTGGGTGCATAACAGCTAACATAGGCCTAGGAACCAAGAGCCTTTGTGTCATGGCACTCCCACTTGCTGAGGATGCCAAGCATTAAGTCTATGGCGATGTATTGAATTTGGCCAGCCTACGACTGCTTAAATGCAGGCTGGCGAGCCTGCCCAAGGTCCAGCCACCGCCAAAGGGGGAACTGACCGGCACCAGAATCATGATACGAATTGTCGCGCTGAACCTCAACACTATATATAATAACGCGCCGGGTTGCACTGGTGTGTGATGGAGGCAGTTTGAGACGACGGAAGTGGTGTGCTGCCTGGTAGAACATAGGGCATTGCTGACATCGCACATTGCATTAATTGTGACACGAAGCATCCGAAGGTCGTGGCGCGTGGCGTTAATCAAGAAAGCATCCGTCACGCCATGCAGCCAGTTTATCGAACACACGTATGACTCATAATTCACTGTATTTTACTAAAACGATTCTTGAGCCCAGCATACACTTCATTGTGCACATTTGGTGACGACACAGAGCAAACAGGGAGGGGGGGGGGGGGGCGGAGGACACAAGTATATATTTTTCAGCTTAAATCTAGGGCGGCATGATAACCAGTCTGAAACAACCCAAAAGTTTATCTGCGAAGGAACCGTCTATGCCTCAAACAGACACACAAGCATGCAAGACAAAGATGGCACGACGATACTCACTTAAGGTCACTTACTTTTGTTCACATAAGCACAACGATGTTCACTTGACGCTGTCCACCTGATGTCGCACCTGTTTGACTGCGCGCCTGGCAGCAGTCCGCTCAGCCCCAGCCTGATTAAGCCATCGAGGCCCAGATGGATGCGCGTTGTCACCAGCTACCGAACAATCCGCTTGTCCAGCGCATAACTTTCTCAGTAGGAGCTTTGTGAGGCGGCCGACGATACCAATGTCTCCGTCCATGCCTCGGCCCATCACTAGCTGGAACACGATCTTGAAAGCCTCGACAACGCTCGTCCAGGCCGGCAACGGCACCATCAGACCACCTTGGCTAATCGCGTGTATCCACCTGTCTGGCACACAGCTGGGTGGTGTCTCTCGGGTCGACAGTCCCATACTTGGATCGAGGTGTTTGCGCTTTGCACCGCCACGAATCCGGCAACGATGGTCAGCGCCCTGTGCTCGATGTTGACCTCGACCATCTCGTCGCCGCGGCGGGGGCCATTTTCGGTCCTCTCGCCGTCACCGCCATGGAGCTTGTCTTCGCCCGACTCGTTGACCCCGCCGTCCTCACCGAACCCGTTCGGGACGGGCACTGGAGGCCTCACGACTGTTTGCTGGTAGGCGGCTTCCACGTCATCCGCATGCCCTGCGACCTCCACCACAGCTGGATCTTAGGTCTGTGACACAACGAAACACAGTCATTTCCACGTACCTAACAGGCGCATTAATCAGACCGTATTACAGGCCACCAGTGTTGTTTCTCATTGCGACAGCAAAACATGTTGGACCCGGACATGCCCTTTTTCTGGTTATCTCATACTTGTTTTCATACACAACTACTTTTCTGTGGTCCAGCGAGACATAATCCGAGCGGGTAAGAGGGACGGTCGATGGCCGACGAGTACTGCACTGCGTGCACCATTCTCATATCTACCGCTCCTGGCCATAGCCACGGATTTGTCTGGATGGTCCCGTTTCATGGTCCCATTTCAGTGCATTGGTTGCCCCAGGGGGGAGGGGGGAGCTCCGCCATCACTGTTTTCCGACGCAAAAATACACGAGAACAGCGCGGCCCTCCGAGCTCCCCCCCC